>NC_081391.1:14185841-14485841 GCF_030684315.1 Stegostoma tigrinum | reverse complement strand
CAGACCCTCATCTCCTGTGCACAGCTTGGGAAATGCTTGGAGCGTTTGCGCTGGGTTGCGTCACGTGGTGGATTGTTACTGGCTGCTGAGCCCAGTCCGTTCACAGTTTCTGTTCTCTCACCATCGGGCGCCTTCCTTTTGATGCTTTGCTTCAGCGGCTGTTGACCACCTGCCCTCTGCCTGTGAGCTGGCCACCTGTTTTGCCTCGCTTGCCTGCTTGCACAAGAGCGAAGCTCAGCACAGGGCAAAGTCCTCCACAATCCACCAGCTGCTCTTGGCTCAGCTCCCAGTTTGGAATCCAGCAACTGGCTTTCTCCCTCTTCACCCATGCTCAGGTTTGCAGACAGCCTTCTTTGAACATACCACGTGCGAGTGGCACACTCACAGATCTTCGAAATATCTTCCAGAACGACACGGACATCTCGAATTTCCGATAAGCGTGCAGCTTGACAGTTCCCGTCCACTGAAATGTGTGGACTTTGACTGCACTTTTGCTGAGAGTTTGCACTGCCTTGTACTGAGCTCTGTGCTTCATTTTTGACACTGGTCACAAGGACGGCATCTTTGCTCAAATCGATTTTCACGAAGTGGGTCAAACCAAATGCTCTTCTTGGTGGTATCTCTGGGCTTTGTGAGCTCTTTCTCTTTTGACTAGTTCTCCCTCTCAATGCCCTTTTCCTCCTCCTCCTCCTCTTCCGTTTCCTGCTCAGTGTGCCAGCAGACTCCTTCTCGCTGGCAGTCTGTAAATGATGAGCTGTTGAGCCTGTAGAAATGGCTTCTTTTGTGCTCTGAGGTTTTGTTGGTGCTTGGTCCAATGAAGCAAGGGTGACTTCAGGTAAATGATGTGTATTACAATCTTTCCAAACAAGCTTAGGTGCTAGGACTGTATTGGTGCTGGCTGGGATTTTCTGTTTGGACACGTCTTCCGGACACTGGTGAGTATCTGGACCTGGGTTTACCTCTGGCTTGTCCCACACATACATCTCGTTTTTTCTCGTAGCTGCTTCATCTACATTGATCAATGGTCCAACCAGATTCGTGCAATCATGTAAATCCACTCGCAGGTCCTTCAGGAAGACACCTTCTGGCATCTGGAATGTTACAGGTGTTTCAGGGTCAGTTTGCCCAGCACTGGGCTGAAGCTGTAATGTTGAGGAATGGCCAAATCCACAGTGAGGGCTTTCTGCCTCACCTTTCTGCGAAGGAGTCTCCCCTCCCTGATCAGCTGTCTGGCTCCCATTCTGCAAATGAGTCACTGAGCCTGCATCGGTTGCCACGTCTATCACTTCATCAGGCTGAGCATTCTGCAGCTGTAACGGTGTTGACTGAAGCACAGGTGGCGACTTTGTGTGAACTCTACTTGGAGTTCGCCTTTTCCATTTTCCACGTTTGCCCCTCCTTGAACTTAAGGACAGCCTTCTGGCTGAAGCTGTAATTAAAAACAAAAGCACAAATTCAATAAGTCCGCTCAGCAACTGGCAGACAGGCTCCAAACGCAATGGTTTTTGTGCAGTTCTGCAATGATCTTGCTGTTATCTCATCTGTATATCCATTCCCTATGTCTGCAAGGTTGAGAGGATTGGCTGCCCATTAGACTACGGACAGTATTATAATTGTGAAGTGTGGCTAGAAGCACTTCAATCAACACACACAATCCAGTAACATTCACTGCGTAGCAGTTAAATGGACCATTTTTCCCCTCTCTATATCACAAGGATACTGGTGCCAAATGTAGTATTTCCACTAGTGCTGGTATCAGGGTTATCTAACAACCAATTTGATTTGAAACAACCAATTTGATTTGAAACAACCAATTTGATTTGAAACAATGGGGTAGGAGATACTTAGGGAAGGGTCCCCATTTACCTGTGAAATTTATAACCATTGTTCTTGGTCTGCTTGATCAGCAGTGAGGGGCATGCAGCCTGCTCCTGGGCTGTGCCAATGTCCTTAGTAGACACCTTATAACATGATGGTCAGTCCACACCTTGAGGACCATGTCCAGTTCTGGTAACCAGAAGAGACAAAGAAGTGATTCAAATGTTGGAAACTTTGTAAAATTCAGCAACAAGGCTGATTACTAGTCTGAGAAGAAACATTAAAGCTTGAAACCCAACTGGTGCAATAGCAGAAGTTCCAGTTGGTGGAACATCTTGTTGGTGGGCTGCCAGCTAACTTGATTTTACTGTACAAGCTTTTCTTTTCTGTAACTATACTCACTCTGCCACAAGGCTCTTTCCACTGTTTTCTGATATAAATCAACACGCGCTCCCTTGGGCCGACGTCCTTTGCCTTTCTGTTTCATACGACTCAGGCGACTGTCAGTCTCTCTCAGTCCATACTTGCACAATGCGCCCACCTCAATGGCACGCTTCTTCATCTTGAAAGCTCCTTCTCCTCGCCTGGAAAGAGTAGAGATCGACCTTTTAGTTTAAGGAGTAAAATGGATCTTCATTCATGAATTTCTGATTATTCTCTCCTTCTTACTACTGACATATTTTACATTGTCTCACCAAGGAGTTGACAGTTGTTGGTGTAGAAGTCTGACACTATCCAGGACAAAGCAGCAAGCTTGAATGCCACCGACCTAATACTGTCAACATTTATTCTCTTCACCTCTAGCACACAGTAGTAGCAAAGTGTACCATTTACAAGATACACTACTGTATGTCAGTGGGGGTCTTTCAACAGCACCTTCCAAACCCACAAGCTCCACCACCTAGAAGGATAAAGGACAGCAGATGCATGGCAATTCCATTGCCTGCAAGTTTCCCCCCAAACCACAAATGATCTTGACTTGGAATTATATCTCATTCTTTTTGATATTGGGTCAAAATCCTGGAACTCACGCCCCCAAAAGCACTGCGTATGGACCGACTCCTAACTGATTCAGAGATCTGAGGCAGTGGCTTACCACCATGTTTTCAAGGGCATCTAGGGAGAGGCAAAATAATGCTGGTCTAGCCAGCGACAGCTAAATCTCGAACTGAAGAAATGTATCAGCAGATAATGACATGAAACAGAGCAAATGGTAAAAGTTACTGTCACTAACAGTGGATCAGGAGGGTGGCCAGGTTGGGGAGTAGTTGAGTTTGAGAACAGTCAGAAGCACAACTGGATTCGGCATATCTCGTTTCTTCACCTATCCCAACACCACTCCCTGCTGACCTAGAAGTCAAATTCTTTTGTCTTTCATCCAATCACAGACCTTCTTTTCATCCTTGCTCAAATCCCACCTCTTTGCTTACTTTTTAAAACTCCTCCTTAAAAGGCCTGAAGTGTTTGAGTTTCTCTCTCCAGAGGTAGTGCCTTGACCTCCTGAAAATCTCTGGCATCTTTTGTTTTGGTTTCAGGTTTTTGACTATTTTATCCCTTACCTTTCACAAGTGTGGCATTCGCACAGCTCATTGTTTTCACCAAAGAAACTGTCACCGTAGTAACAGGTGATCTCATCTCCAGGTTCAATGTCTCGAAGAACTTTTACGCACGCACGGTCACCTTCAGTCGGAACAAACTGTGGAAGGACAGAAACAAAAATGACATAAATCCCTGTTCTTTTGCAGCCAATTTCCATATAGCCAGTGAAACATAATACATGTAGTCAATCGTGCATTACACTGAAGTACGGAGAGCCGATGTTACATAGCAACAGCACACAGCTTCTGTGCTCCACACCAGAGTCTCTGCTCAGGATTAAGCAACTATGCAACACTTTAGTTAAGGAAATGTATCAAATAAATAATATTGTCAGGCGATGATGGAATCCAGTTTTTGGTACCAACAGCCACAAATGCACTCTTTTTTTATTTGGGCTCAAGATGCTTAATCAATAAAAAACCTTCACTTCTTTATCCTTTAGCTTAACAGAACAATTAACATAACTAACATATTTCTGGATGCAACACACAGAGGCAGTTGTACTGAGTCAATGGTTGGTGTCTTATTGATTAATGAAGTGAATGGGAAAAAATTAACATGATCTGAATTGTGAAGCAAGGCACTGGCTGGTGAACTATAAGGAACAGGGAAGTTTCAAGAATTGATGCCCATTAGGTTAGCACATCTCTGACCAGGAGGCAATTAGGACTTTTAAAATTGGACAAAGTGACATTCAACTATGCGACTATAGGGTCACATTCCTAATTAGCAATGTGTTTTGTCCAAAAGTCAAGCAGGCAAAGAAAAGCTTTCAACAACCTCTGGGCCCATTCTGAATACAGTCACTGAATTAATTTTGACAAAAGTGTCCATCCCTTTCTATCCAATTTCTCAAACAACAGATACAGACACAAAAACAGATATTGCTGGAAAGCCTCAGCAGGCCTGGCAACATCTCCGAAGAAAAAAAAAATCAGAGTTAATGGTTTGGGTCCGGTGCCCCTTCCTCAGTTCTGAGTTTTTCTTCTTAGATGCTGCTGGACCTGCTGAACTTTTCCAGCAACTTCTGTTTTTGTTCCTGATTTACGGCATCCCCAGTTCTTTCAGTTTTTAATTTACCAGATACAGGCAAATGATTTGCAACTCAGATTTGTGGGGTTAGGTGAGGAACAAATATTGGCAGCCAGACCTATAGTTTAACATCTCTTCTGAGAAAGGCAGCCTCACCAACAATGCTCCAAGTCCTGCACTGAGATATGAGCCCAGACCACATCCTCACGGTTGTTGGAAGGTTGAACACCAAATCTGCTGAGACAGAATGAGGCCGATGCCTTCACTTGGAGTGGTCACAAGTGATGGGATTGTTTTGAGTGTAGCATTGAAAACCACAGTGCAAAACCCTTGGCCCAATATGAGGCAGCTATGATAACAATATAATAAAATGAAAATGAACATTGTGGCTAACTTACCTTACAGTTCGGTCTGCAGTCTTCAGGGAAGAAAGAGAAGAGCGAGAACAGAGAAACATTAGTTATTAAAAGTTAACTTTATTCAAACATGGTCCTTTCAAAAAAAAACACTAACTTGTGACATATAGTATCTTCAGGAGTACCTGGCTGAAAGATAATCAATTTCTAATCAACCCTGATGATGATTGGACTGTTTGGAATAACAAAATTTCAGAATCGAGTCTACTATTTTAAGATAACAAATGGGATTTGGAACAGTCTTGACTGTCAATCTATCCTTTCATTGGAAGGACAAGATGAAAAGTCTAAAGAGCTCAAGATAACTAAATCTCCAAGGATAGATGATATTTATCCCAGAGCACTAACAGACCAAGGGAGGGATTTCAAAGACAGCAGTGATCATTAAGGTAGAAGCGATAGTCACGGGGACATTACACCAGCAGACTGGAAACTTACTAATGTGATGCCCAGTCAAAGAGGGTGAGCTTTCAGTCTTAGTGCACTACTGGTAGAATAGTGGAATGGATTATTGGAAGTAAAGGCAAGGGTAATCCACACAGTAACTCAGTAAACAGCAGACAAACTGAATTCACAAAGGAAGTTACATCATGAATGAACAATAGGAAGCCCAGGGATGCAGTTTTCCTAGGCTTCCAAAGGCCTTTGTTAAAGCTTCACCTGAAATGCATCTTAATTGAATACAAAGTTGTCAGAATTTAGAGTGAATCCTGGGAACGATTATGAGATTGGCTTGAAGGTAAATAAAATGGCACTTAATCGAGGAACTAACGTAAGGTGAGGTGGGGTGATTGCGGGATAGCATTGGGTAGGTTGTCTCAGGACTGGGACCATCATTGTTTCTTCATAATTATGCTGAAAAATAACAGATAAAATGTAATACAGGCGAGAGGACAGAAAAAAGTGAGATGGAGTGAACCAGCAATTTAGATACCAATGTGGCCATTTCATCAACAGCTTTATGCTGTGGGTGCATGCTCCTTGAGGGCTGAAGTGGAGACTTTTTCAAATAACGATCACTTAGATTCCCTAGGACCAGAGACAAGTGATTTCCATTGTGTCAGGTTGATCTAAATTCAAATCCTAATCACATAATTAGAAGGATCTTCTTATGCTAATCGATAAAATATTTGTTAAACATAAAATTTGCAAATTCTCAGGGCAAACATCAAATATAAAAGAGACAACACAGTGTAAAGCTGAATGAACACAGCAGGCCAAGCAGCATCAGTGAGCAGGAAAGTTTGACGTTTCGGGTCGAGACCCTTAATTTTCTGAAGGCGAGTCTCGACCCGAAACGTCAAACTTTTCTGGTCCACTGATGCTGCCTGGCCTGCTGTGTTCATCCAGCTTCACACTGTGTTATCTTAGATTCCCCAGCATCGACAGTTCCTACTATCTCTGTATCAAATATAAAATGGTCTTTTGAAGGAAATACCTGTTTTAAACATCAACATCAATGATGGATAAAGTATATTTACCCACGAACTGAGAGATAGAATATAAAAGGAGCATTGATTGGTAATGCTTCTAACGAATGACATGGTGGCTACGCAATTATCAGAATGGGTAGTTTTGAGACAAAAAGAAAGACTCGCATTTATGTAGTACCTTTCACAACCTCAGAAATTCCTTCACTGCCAATTAAGTACAGTCAACACTACTGCAGGAAATGTAGCAGCCAATTTGTGCACAGTATGCTCCCAAAAAACAGCAAGACAAGAATAAGCTGATAATATATTTTAGTGATGATGATTGAGGAATTAATATTAGCCAGCACACCAGGGATAACTCCAGTGGTTTTCTTCAAAAAATTATCATAGGTTATTTTACATCGAACCAAGATTGGGCCCTAGTTTAAGATCTAATGCAGCAAAACTGGCTGATGCGGAGTTAATTCAGAGTCAGCTAACTCCAAGTTAGTCCCTAGGACTGGGACAAAAGCTTGTCCCCCCTACTTCTACTGGCGCCACTTCAGAGTATCAATGATATCCCATGAGTAACACATCAAAGAGCGAGACAGGAGGGGTACTCAGACCTGTACATAATCTAAAGACAACGTACGCCTGAAAAACAGTCAGTGAAGCCTTCTTGAGATGTATACCATTTAAAATAAAAATGGGCAAAATATTTTTGACAGAAGTAGATAATCTTTAAAAAGGTTAGTTATCTACACACCGTGATTAATGAACGAAGCAGGCCCTAGCCAGAGCTGAGCACATTTTTTCCGGGTCGAGTACATCACACTGAAGTCATTCTCCCCTGGTCGCAGCAGAGATTCCTCCTTCTCAGAAAGTTCCGCCAAGCAGCCGACTAACAGCTCAATCTTATCGTTTTCCTGCCTGTGAAATAAGAAGCAAACTGTAGTGGATAGAAAAGCTGCTGAAAACATGACTATGCAAAATGCAGTGCTCACTGGGAATGTGTGGAACCTAGCCATACAGGCCAGTAATTTCCCAAATCTCTGGGATCCACAAATTTTGCAGAGGAAACGTACCCTGTCCAAGGATGTGGCAAGGGCTCTCCAAATGGGGCCTTCACCTCAGGCATTCTACAGATACAGTCGATACAGCGTGGAGCTGGAGGAACACAGCAGATCAGGCAGCAGGAGTAGGAGAGTCGACATTTCGGGCCTAGACCCTTCAGCAAAGCACTGTACTGCTCTAGCTCCACACACTATCGAATAACTCCAGCATCTGCAGTTTTTACCTTCTCCGAGATCTATATATACATCTATTTAGATATTCATTAGAAATATACAATATAGTCAGGCAGAGTCAACATGGCTTTGCGAAAGAGAAATAATCTATTGCAGTTCCTTCAGGAGATAGCATATGGTCCAGATAAAGGGGAGCCAGGGGATGTGCTAAACTTGAATTTTCAGAAGGCAACTGATAGTGTCACACCATAGGCCATGGCAGAAAATCAAAGCTCATGGTGTAGTGGTAGCATATTAATATGGATAAAAGGTTGGCTGGCAAAGGACATAGAGAGTAGGCATAAATGGGTCTTTTTCAGGTTGGCAAGATGTAACAAGTAACGTAACCAGAGGGATCAGTCCTGGGACCTCAACTATATACAACTCATATAAATGACTCTGATGAAGGGACTGAATGGACGATTAGCTGATGGCATAAGATAGATCGGAAACGCAGTTGCAAAGAAGGCATAAGGAGGCTACAATGGGAGGTAGACAGGTGAAAGGAGTGGGCAAAGTTCAGGGGTGTAATGTAGGATGATGTGAAAGTGTTCATTGTGAGGTTTAATACAAAAATCTTATAATCTAAATGGTGAGAGATTGCAGATCTTTGTATTGCAGAAGTCCAGGTGTCCTATTGGACAAATCACAAAAGGTTAGTACACTGGTACACCAAGTAATTAGGAAGGCTAACAGAATGTTATCATTTATCACGGGAGGAAACAAATCCTGTATTAAAGTAGGGATATTATTTTTCAATTATACAGGGCATTATGAAGCCACAACTGAAACCTTAGTCACCTTAATTAAGAAAGGATATTAATGCATTAGAAGCAGTTCAGGGAATATTTACTAGGCTACTGGAGCAAGTGGATTGTCTTATGAGGTAATGTTGGACAGGCTAAGCTTCTAATATGTTGGAGTTCAGAAGACTAAAAGGCAACCTGATTGAAATATACAATATCTCAAGGGGTTTTATGAGGGTAGATTTGTGGAGCATATTTCTTCTTATAGAAGAATGCAGAACTAGGAGACACCGTTTTAAAATTAAGTATCACCCATTTAAAACAGAGGGGGTGAATGTTTCTTCTCTCAGAGGGCTGTCTCGTTTTGGAACTCTCTTCCTTAAAAAAAAAGGTGAAAGCAGAGCCCCTGAAAATATTGAAGGCAGAGGCAGGCAGGTTCTTGTTAATCAATAGACCAAAGATTATCGGGGTAGAGGGAATGCACATTGAAGTGACTATCGGATTAGCTATGATCTTACCGAACGGTTGAACAGGTGTGAGGGTCTGAATGGTCTACCCGCATACGCAATGTAAAGGAGGGGAAATCCCTCACACATACACACCCACACACAGCATTTCACTGCACCTGCTGGGAACCACATTGATGTGAGGGTGTCAATGGATGGGAGAAGAATGGATAGGAACGGACTTCCAAAACGCACCATCAAAACTCACGTTCAATGAAAACACATTATCCGAGTATTACTCTTCAGGAGACAAGGGAATATAGTCATTCAATAATTCTAAGTTTGCAAATAGTCTGATTTTACACCTTTAGCAGGGTAGTTGTGGGATCCTAGATTCTGCAATTAGTTTAACCTTCCATGTAACAAGCAATTAGATACAAAAACAAAGCCTAAGATTAATTTTCTCTTGTACCAAACATGTATGTTTGTTGCCTGTTGGAAACCTTACAGGGGAGGTCCAGCTGATGTGGTATCTAAATCAGCCATCACAAAAATAGTGCCACTTACAACTTCAAATTGACCCAAAGCATTTTATAGCGAATAAAGTACTTCTAAAGATTGCAACAGAGGAAACTCATTAGCTAACATGCACATCACTAACAAGTACGTTTTATTTTCCACATTACAAGATGTTTGAGGCACATTTTTTCAGGACAATGGAGAGAATTTTCCATTGTTCCTCTTCAAAAAAATAGGGTCATTTGCTTGCCCGAGAGGCGTCAGTTTAACCTCTTATCTGAATAGAGGTATCTCTGACGGTGCTACACTCCCTCAATATTTCATTGGGCATGTCAGCATACATTTTGTACTCAAATCTCTAAGACACATTAACCAAACCTTTCCAGGGCAGTGTCAATGTCATTGTCATAACCAATTACAAAAGGTGCCACTTAGAAAATGCCAAGTAGAGGGTGATTTCTGCAAAGTTTAACAAGCTTAAAATAATGCTGTTTACTACTTGGCTGAGCAGCTGTGACCATTCCATTTGTTGTTCTTAATGCGTTAGAAGAATGGAGTGATACTGCCTTAAGACAGTACTTTCTGATTGCCCTCAAGCAACCGTTGCAGACTTCAACTTACTAAATACAAGCAGTTTTCGTTTAAGCATAATTCAAATTTGGATAAATTAAGCATCAAGGAACATTCTCTGCTACATTCTAAACTAAATTAGGGATTCCAGATTATTTTACTTTTTAAAATCTTTTGCATCAACACATCCAGCATCTAACAAAATTGTGGGCAATTAGTTTTACATGAACAAACTTGCTACGGGGGGTATAATTTAATGTGCTTGAAGGTTAAGGTATATTTGTACTGTGGGATACCATTCTGAGAAGACCAAAAGTGTGAAGTTAGGAACAGTTTGTGCTTTAGTCCTACACTGACCAGAAATACAACTCAGACAATCCTAACACCCAAGTTCTTTACAGGCTTGAAAAGAAAGAACTTGTGTTCTTATGGCACCTTTCATGCCTTCTATCCTTTTGAAGGTTAATACTGCTGTGGCTTTGGCAAGCCAGCACAGCAAGATCTCACAAAACAGCAAAGAGCTAAATGATTAGCAAAACTGCTCTGGATAGGTTATTTGAAAGATAAATGTTGTTATCCAAAAGACAGGAAGAACTACCTGCTCTTCTTAACGCTCCAGTTGATCTTCTACTCTAACTTAAATATGCAGGTGGGTCAATTTTTTTTAATCTCATCTAAATGCACTGGATGCATTGGTCAAGGCTTAGGGTTCAAGCCCAGGGGCCAGAACCTGTGACCGAAGACAAGCTGCCACATTTATCCCATTTGCCAGGGGAATCTTCAAAGCAAGTTCTGATGAAGGGTCTAGGCCCGAAATGTCAGCTTTTGTGCTCCTAAGATGCTGCTTGGCCTGCCGTGTTCATCCAGCTCCACACTTTGTTTTCTCTGTTATAGAAACAAAGAGTGTTTTCTCCCACAACACCACTCTCTCTCCATTTACATATCACATTAAAGACAAAAATACACATACCACTTTCTTAAAGACACAATCTTCGCACCATTGGATTCTGAGGAGTATCGATTACAAGGTAGAATTTCAAAGCCACTTTCAGGTAGGAACATTCGAAGGTAACGGAATACCTAAATCAAGGACAGTAACTCCAGGAGATTAACAAATAGAACATCTATTCCAAAAATATACCACTAAACTAGATTTGATGTATGCATGTTTATGTAGATATTGGGATAAAACTAAAATCAAAATTAAAATTCAAACTTATAGTAGTGTAATTATTACCCATTATAATGATGCAAAAGGCATTGTTCTGTGTGATACTCACATTAACAGCAGGTTACAAGGTTAATGCCTGTTTTGAAGTGAATAGGTAGACTCAGACAAGGTTGCTACAACTAGTGATGCAGTCCAGTACCCACTGCACCTAGCAACTAGGAAAGGCCTCATGTGTACTTGGCTTCCCTCTCCAAGATTACCTGGCTGGGTATTTTCACCATAAAAGATGTAGGCAGCTATGTCAAATGACCACCTCACCACCTGTTGTCTGGTTTTGTTCAGGTTGCCATAACCAGGCTTGGGGCACACACATAAGGAAGTCCTCTGATCTGCCCATTCCTCTCTTCTCACCATGCAGCAAACGGTCATTAGCACGGGGATGAAGTTCAAAATAAAGCATGAGGAATAGCCCCAGTAGATAGTGAATGAAATCTCTCACATCCCAGGTGAACATGGAACCTGAACTCCTTAAGGCTGCAGAAATTATAAGCAGCCTTGTAGTCCGTGAACAAACTTAATCAAAGTTTGCCTGGGGCTGCTACACACATCAGCCTCCATGGAAATCCCTGACAGAAGAAAAAAAGAGAAATTCTCCGATCAGGGCACCGACATTTCTGGAAGGTAGGATGGAACACAATGACATGTCTGAACGGTTGGCAAGAGTGAGGAAGTGGAGGGTGTGCTGCAGCTATGCATACAAGAAATTCCTTGACAGATATCAGAATGGTACAAAGGGGATTGCCACAAGATGGCACTAATTGTGGGTTCAAGACAGGTATTAGGCCCTGGGTTCCAAGTGAACTTATGTCCAAACAGGGGTCCGTTCCATTGGAAGGGCAGAGCAGGCACAAGCTCTCTTGACACTAGGGTGCAGTCCAATAGTTCTTCTTTACATGTAAAGGTACATCATCAATCTCCCTGTTTACCCTTAACAACATAACGGTCATAACATTAACACAAAGAATACATGTACCCGGTCTACCCTAAAGTGCTTAGCACAGTTTGATAGTGAGGCAGACAAAGCTGTCGAGGTTGTGGCAGGGGCTCCACAGTTGGCCTGAATGTTCCTACATGAGGGAGAAGCGAACAAAGAAAATTCAATCTATTGGCCCTTCTTGCCTATCCTAGCCTGTGGTACAAAACGCAAATGTGAATAATGGGTGAAGGTGCAGTGGGAAGCAGCAATGATCTCAATTACAGTATTACCGAAGATGTTTTCTGGGTAAAAACTGGGTACTCGGGCAGGATGACAAAGCTCCCAACATCCTTACTGAAGGAAAGACAGATAATGTAGCAAGGCAAAAGTGCACCTGCTCACTCACCTGAGCTTTAAATATTTCTTCTTCGAGAGGAGTTTTGTGCAAGAAATAATGCCAAGCCCAGTCTCCCAATGTCAAGGCCCGATACACTGTCTCCAAATCTCGTGACTTAAGAAACTTTTGGAGAATGTCCCTGAGATATTGGTGTCTCCTCACAACAGGTCGATTGCTGGAACGAAATGTCACCACAGAGCTATTGAGAATTAGGCATGATCCATCAAATCCAAGTAAAACAAGAACAAAGGGTTCTCTATAACTCTCCATGACTAGTAGTCAGCAGTTAAATACAGTCGCACCAAAAGTTGACAAACTAGCTAATCAGCGTGTGACACAGTTTCACAAAACAAAACATTTCTAAAGTTTGGTTGGTAGTGGTATAAGCTATTTTCGAGATGAGAGTTGAGGAGCTAACATTGGCCGAGAAACCAGGAGAACCCCTATTAAAAGAGCCAACACATATTCTTAGAAATTGCTGAGATAGGACAAATATTAACAAGTCACTGGTTGGGGAATGGGTGGTACTGAATATTCAAAAATATTAGTTAATGGGGTGTTACGTTACTCTTGACACAAGATGAGATACTGCTGCATCTCGATGGGTTGGGCAGAGAGGTAAAGTGGCTGGGCAGTTGAGAGGCCCAGCAGATGAGGGCATCACAGTAAAACCACCATGACCACTGGACAGTTCCTTTAATAAAAACTGAGCTGACAGCTTCATGAACGTTTGCTCCAAGCAGTACGTACTTGTTCATGTGCAATAACCAGAACTGACCCGATAATTTAATGATATCAATGTAGCATAAAATCCAAGAAAAACTTCTGTAGGTTTACAATCCACTATTATCATTTACGTCAGAAAAGACTACATTATCTGAACATTTGGGTGGGGGGAGTGGTGACGAATAAAGCCTTGCTCAGGGAACAGTGTGTTGCATTCCTCCATCACGAGCCAAAAGCGACAGCTGAAAGGCTGAGAGAATGAGCTGTTTCAGCTGATAAGGTTTGGTTGAGTGAAAACCAAGAAAATTTCATTCCATCCAAATCTTAAATGTTACACGTGTGGTTGTGTTGCTAATATTGCAGGTTCAATGGAATTTTATGTGCATGCAGATGTCCATGCTGCCAGGCTGGGTTACCAGGAGTAGCTTATAAATCATCAGGAGTGTTCACGGTGGAGATGAATGCAATGAAGACGCAATGAAAAGCTCAGCAGAGATATCAAAAGTACAGCGGTTAGGAAACCTCTTAAGGGCAGAAAGCAAAGCTGGACCCAATGTAGCTGGACACAGGATGGAGGTAAGACCATTCAGGCCTTTGAACCTGTTTTGTCCAGTAGACCACGGCTGATGTATATTGTAACTGCAGCCCCTCCCCATTGGTTTTGAATTCGTCGCAGCTTTGTCTAATACAAATTGGAAAGGATAATTCCAAATTTCCATTATCCTCCATGTGAACAAGTGCTTCAACAGTGGCCTAACTCTGGTTTTAAGGTTAGACCTACTTGTCCCACATTCCTTGTCTCCTCCTACCACAATGAAACAGTTTCTATGAAAGCCTTTAATCATCTTAAAAATCACAAGCAGGTTAAAAGGGGGTCTGCATAACAAAGCCCAAAACAGACTGGCTAGAGCCAAAAAACAAATTTCTGCATTCCACAACTTGAGGATATCCCAAAGCACTTAACAGGAATGAAGCACACCCTGAAGTGTAGTCACTACTGTAATGTAGAAAATGCAACTGGAAACGTGTCTACAACTAGCCTTCCCCACACAGAAACGTATTAATGACCAGATCAACTGTTTTTCCCAACGCTGATGAAGGGATAAATATTGGTCAGGGCACTAAGAAGAACATGCATGTCCTTGTCTGAAATAATACCACGAGATACTTTATGTTCACCCGAGAAAGAAATAGGGAAAGAAACAGAGAAATTTCTGGACAAAGTCAGCAAGTCTGGCAGCATCTGTGGAGAGAAAGCAGAGTTAACATTTCGAGTCCAGTGACCCTTCACCACAGCTGATTGCAATGGGAGCTCAGGTTACAACTCATTTGAAGGACAGCCCATCCAATTGTGCAGCGTTCCCTCAGTACCACACTGGCAGAACTTACCTGAATTCCTTAAGCATGCAAGTGGAACTTCAACCCATAATATTTACATTGGGTCATTATGGAGCCAAAGGAGGCCATGTAGCCCACAGTCCATGCCACCATGCCCTAGACCAATTGCAGTCCATCCAGACACCCCCATTGTACCCTATATGCTTATTTCCTGCAAGTGCCTATCAAATTGCCTTTTGAAATTATTGTTTGTCTCTGCTTCCACCACTCTCGTAGGCTGCAATCTGAAGATGACGATCTGCTGCATAGGAAAGCTCTTCTTCATACTTCCACCCTTTTGCTCAAAACCTTCAATATGTGCTATGACTCAGAGACAACAGCACCATTCAATTATGGCTGACATAAGAAAAAAAAGCAAGCAACAGAATTGCTATACCTGATGTTCATTTTGTGGGTTTGAAAGCCCAGGTAAGGATCCAAAACCAGGCTTGTGGCAAGATCATCATATTCGCAAAGATCTCTAGCTGTCACACGTATGGATTCCATGGCCTGCAATCACCATACTGTTGTGCACTGCATTTGGAAAGAATACATCTGAATAAAGAACCACACAAAGACAAGATGACACGCTCAAATCTTCATAGCATCGTAGAATCCCTATAGTGGGATTTGGCCCATTAAGGCCAGACCGACCTTCCGAACAGCATCCCACTTAGACCCAACCCACTCTCACTATCCCTGTAACCCAGCGTTTATGGCTGATCCACCTGAATACTAAGGCCAAGTTGGTATGGCCGACCAGCCTAACATCTTTGAACCATGGGAGGAAACCGGAGCACCCAGGGGAAGCCACGCAGACATGGAGAGAACATGAAAACTCCACATGCCCAGCTGCCTAAGGGTGGAACTGAATCTGGGTTTCTGGCACTGTGAGGCAGCAGGGGTAACCACTGAGCGACCATGCCCCCCCTTATAATTAAGGTTGGAATTCAAACCAGATCTCATAAGCACTCTTCTCTTTCACCAGGTCCAGAAACTCAAAAACAGAAAGCATCAAAGCCCTATTGTGCTCTAAAAATAAACTAACTCTTTGTCACATAATACAAGCAAACAGTCAACAGTTGATTCTCTGTTAAGGAGACAGCTCTTCTGAGCCACAGTCCCAGGTTCGCTTTCCATTGTTTCAGAAGTTAACAGTTCTCAGTGAAGAAAGTCAGAAGAAGGTCTTAAGTTTACCTAGGATAAGGGGTTGTGGGTTAGTCAGTGACCCTGCACTTGATTTCTATGAATAGATAAGAAGATCAATAATTGTTTTAATGAAAGATCATGACAGCAGATGCCAAATTGCGATACTGATACAAATAAAGCAAATCATAGTAATTCGCAACAGTTCTAGACAATTAACAAACTAAAACTAAAGGACATATTAATAGGAGGATTTCATAATAATAAACATTTAGGAATACAAATAGTACCTTGTAAAATGCAAGTCACCTCAATTTACAGAATAAAATTGAAAGGTCTACTGCCCACTGCATTTGAAATTAAAGGCCAATTATATGGTGTTAAGTTGAATTGACTAAATTCTCATTCAGTTTCATAATATTTATGAGTTTCATAAAATAGGAAATTGGGCTGCTTTGTAGCCTGGTCATTTTATAACTGAGCCTTTCCTCCACTTGCCCTATCTTATATGTTTATTAAACAGGACAGGACCAGATATTTTTAAACATTCCACTCAGACATGTTATGACACATATTTGGAGCGGGTGAGACTTGAACCTGAGACTATCACTGTGCCACAAGAGTCTTTAACGTTTACGGAACCTGGTATTCCTAGACAGCCTCCCATCCAATGCAAACCAGGCTAGGAGGACATGATTAAGCTTACTTGTGATGTCCTCAATGGTCAAATAGCCCATCAAAATTCACCAGGCCAAGGCAGAGACTCATAATAGCCAACGAAGTGACATTTTACTTCTGTGCCCAAACCTTTTCAAGCATCTCACAGAGCAGCAGAGCACCAGTTTATTGGTCTTAAAAGTAAGTACATGTAGAGTACCTCAAATCGGGCAACTACCAAATGGAATCCATGCTGGATTTTGGATCGTGCTGGCATTGGCAAATTTGAACAAAGAAGAAGATAACAAGCAAATTTCACGAAACAAAATTTAAATGTGGTTTGGCTCCCTATTGATTGGGAAAGATTATTTTTTAAAAAATGTACATTTAAGAATGTTTTGCTCTGTCCCTTGAAGAAACAACAACAAAATAAATATTTCTGCTGACAGCTACATTTTTAAAATAATCTCCAGACAACTTTCATGATGCTAAATGTATGTTTTGTACATTAATAGATTTTAACTTTCTAAATGTGCAGATATGGTTGCACACTATTAACTCATTCAGACTCTAACCAGTGTCACAATGGATTTTGTTTCCACAGGAGTCTTACAAATTTGGAAAACATAAGTACAGAATTGAAATTTGGACTAAAGGCTTTGCCTTTCAGAATCTTGCCTTTAAATGTGTTTGAATACTGGAGTTACCTCTAAATACTGAAAGCATTTCTGGCTCAGTTGAAAGCACCACTTAAAAGTAGCAACCTCCTTCTGGAAATGTGAACTGGAGATACTAGTATTGATACTAATACAATTCTGCGTGATAATGACTACCCCGACCAACTTATCATTCACTGTACACCACAAAAGCTTAGGAAAGGGACAATTCCACCACTCCTAGCCCTGAGTAGTGCTCAGTTTATCTTGACTTATCCTGGAACAGGAAGGTGTTTCAAATATTTGACCAGCTGGTGAAGCTAGCCATCTCATGCTGCTACTTTGCAGTAAACCCACAAGAGGTTTTCTCCACTAACTGGATGCTGCTGGTAAGCTAAAAAGATGTTTTGCTGACTGCACAAATGACTAGCGTGATACAAGTTTCAGTGCTGGTGTGAAGTCAGATCTGCAGGCCAACTGTCCCATCAACTGGTGGACCATATCAAACATGTCCCACTGACTATTCACAGTAGGAAGCATGCCATCATGATCAACCAACCTGCAGTCACAAGCCTCAGAAAAGTACACTCATCAGTTGATGTGATTCTGCTACTGAAAGTAATTTACTATGCAATCCGGACTGTGCCAAGAGTTACCCTGGAAATCAATTTAAGAACATCAGTCAATTTTGCAGTCAAAGCTACACATATGAATAAACAGGACTGTGTTTTAAGGAGGCAAAAGGAATTCATTTATACATTGCACCTTTTTCATGCAAAAAAGGATCCAGGAGACTACATATCTATGCTGCATTCCCAATTCCTGACCAGTCAGAGCATACTTCCCTGGTCTGACATTCTAGATTGAGACTTAGCTGTTCTTGCTGAGGCTCCATGCCAATGATGGCCAAACTAATCTGCAATCTCTTCTCATGCTGTATAAAATGCTGTCCCTTTTCTCAAGTCTGTTTTCTTGCGTCCAAGTCCAAATGAGTGCGTGATGACCTTGAATTAACATCTCCCTTCAGAAATAATTAAGAAATTGGAATTGATAAAATAGATAAAATAAACTTCACGAGTTGCTATTTCAAGTACTCACAGAAAAAGTTACTGAGGTTCAAGAGGAAAAACTAATGTTAATTTACACAAAAAAGCTAATAGCAAAATAAACAGTCTAAATAACTTCTGTGTGTAAAAGGAAAAATAAAAGTTGCATTGGGAAGAAATAAAGTGAACATTAGTAAAAATCTGTCAGCTATAACCTAGCAAGTTACAAGAAAATGATACGGTCAGCAGTGTTTGGTCGGGGGGGTGGGGAAGGAAGGAAGGAAGGAAGGAAGGAAGGAAACAATCCTGACATCTTCAGTTGAGAGACAGTAGGAACTGCCGATGCTGGAGAATTGGAGAGGATGAACACAGCAGGCCAAGCAACATCAGAGAAGCAGGAAAGTTGAAGTTTCGGGTCGAGATCCTTCTTCAGAAAAAGGGTCTTGATCCGAAATGTCAACTCTCCTGCTCCTCTGATGTTGCTTACCTGCTGTGTTCATCCAGCTTCACACCATGTTATCTCTGACATCTTGAGTACCTATTTTTTGCTCAGAAAAGATTTAAAAAGTGAAATATAAACTCCCAGCAGTAAAGTATATTAACAACTCCTTACCAGTGATAGTTCTCATCAAGCAGCTGCTTTCTTCAGACAAAAGATAGGCCAGGCTCAATCAAGGGAACAGTTCTCTAAAACTGACGTATGATATAGCTATCACTAGCCATAGAAATCAACACACACTCTATGTCAAGTGTTCATTTGTCCTCTGCTCTCAGTGAACTGCTCACAATGATCATGGGTTGTATTCCTTTTCCGCCTATTTAGCTAAAGCATCATACTACTTACACATAGCTGGCTACTTATCTTAGACATGTGTAGTTCCTGAACACAAAAACCTAACTGATAGCTTGTGCTACAGGCCAACGTAATTGAAGCAAAGACCGCCAGGGATTTGGGTAAGGATGCATAAAAGCCTGTAATCCATTGAGGTGTTCAGGATAAGGCAATTGGTACAGAAGAGAGTGAAGTAACAGCCATGGGGTTTACTGCAAGGAAGGGCAGAGGCACTAAAGTTCAGGACCAGGTAAAATCTTTAATAGTTCAGGGAATGGAAGATTCCACCAAACAGTGGATGAATCTGGAGTCAAGAAAGGTGACAGATGAGCTGAGTTAACTATCATATAATGCAGTGAAACAGTAAAGCCATTCAAAACAACTGGCTTACGCTGGTGCTTGTAGTCCACAAGACCCTCCTCCCTCACTACTTCATCTTCTGATCTTTTCTCCGCCATGTAATTAGTTAGCTTTCCTTTAGTTATATACCATTTAATTAGCATCTATAGTTATGAGCCCGATTCATTCCCCATTCCTGCAGCAGTTCTAAATTCTATTGGAGAAACAGGATTTCAGCAGCAAGGTAAATACAGACATGATTATAACAGAATCGGGCTTTTGCTTCCCTATCAGCTGAATAACTCACTAATGCTCACTATTTTCTTCCCTTAGCCTCTACACCAAGGAATTTCTCATCATTGGCAATTGCCGTCATCATCTCAACAAACAGTCTCCAGTATTCACCCCCTCTATTATTCCTTAATGTTCCTCTCTACATAAACTCACATATTGTTGTTGGAAAGTTAAGAACTAGAGTATTGCACAAAAACGGTAAGATGTTATTGAACCAATTCATCCTGCACTCAGCAGGACAGACAAAAATACCAAATTTCAAAGGGAGCAGCAATCTGTGATACATGAGAAAAGGATGCTGAGTTGTTGGTCATTCAACTTTGCTTGGTCAAAGAAATTAGTGCGGACTTGCTAATGACGTCTCCTCTGAAAATTTAGCATTATAGCATTTTTCCTGTTGAGTGCAAGACAAAGCTTTAACAGGGTTACAGCAACACTCAAACTCATACATACTCATGGTCAGTCCCTTGACCTTGCCATTTCCCATCGGTTTTCCTCCCACTGTGGCCCTTCATTCACCAAGACATTTCAATAGCTACCAAAGTCTCATCACCTATGATACCCTTATTCAGTAATGGCCTCCTTAGGTTTTTAAATCCTTATGATGCTCAACTCCACTCTTCGAAACTCAATGAAAATAGACTTGAATATTTACAGCAGACAACCAGTTCAGCCATACATCACTGGTTGGAATTGTTCACCAGTTCATAAGAAATACGGCCAGAATTAGGACATTTGGTCCATTGAGTCTGCTCTGCCATTCAACCATGGCTGATAATGCTCCTCACTGCCATTTTCCTGCCTTCTCCCCATAACCCTTCAACACATAGCCAAATTTTTAATTGGTAAACTCCTCCTTAAAATTTACTCACTGTCCCAGCATCTTGGGAGTAGTGAATTCCACAGATTCAGTTTCTCCTCAATTCTGTTTTAGACTTGCCACTCCATGTCTTAAGACTATGCTCTTGCAGATTAAACCAATATCAACCTCCTTGGGTCTTTCGTGTTGTTATGACTGGCTGGACTTGTTCTTTTTTGCCAAGACTCTTTGTTATCTCAGGACTACCCAGGAATGGAAAGATAAACCTTCTCTACTCAACTACAAACTGTCTTTGCAAACCACTTTCCATAACTCCACCTCCTAACAAAAAAGGAAAACAATCCACCTGCCAGGTTGAGTGCAAATCAGTCCTGTTGATACGCATGGTATCCCCTACCTTAAACAGTCACTCCCTCTGCTTCCAGTGTGGAATGATTGCAGATGGTCTTGTGGCACAGTAGTATTAGCACTATCTCTGTGCCAGGGGTCTAGGTTCAAGAGGTGTGTCATGACATGTCTGAACAGATTGATTAAAGGTGATTACAATAACTCCAGTACATACCATCTACAAGATGCGTTGCAGCAATTTTGCAAAGCCTTTTTTGACAGCACTTCAGAAAGAGGGCAGCAAGCACATGGAAACATGATCTGCTAACACCCTTTCTAAGTCACACACCATTCTGACATGCATCTGCATTGCTGCTGAGTCAAAATTCTGCTAATCAAGGATGGGCGACAAATACTGGCCTTACTAGCCTTTCTGTCACATCGAAAAATGAAAGAAATTGCTAAAGAAGACACCTCTCTTTCTTCTAGATTCAACAATTCTAATCCACTCCTGGTCTACCTTCCTTATAACCTCTATTGTCTGTGCCCTAGTACAGAATAAAATCAAGCATTTACAGCATAGGAGACCATTTGGCCCACACTTTATGTGCCAGCAGAAAAGCTTTCTAGCTTTATCTCACTCTCCATCCTTTGGTTTTGTCACCTGATAGGTCACAAAATTTCTGGAGCTTCCCTAAGCATTTTCCAAATGTTGGCACATCTGCCTGTAGCAGCATTTCAGGCGGTAAGTACCAAACCTCACGATTATTTGGATTATAAAAAAAATTAAAACAATTCCTCTCTACCAATTATCATTATCAACTATGGTTCATCCATCAGTCCTGTGCTCATTGACCTACGTTGGCCAACAGCTAGACTTTAAAATTCTCATCCTCGTTTTTAAATCTTTCTTTGACCTATCTCCATAACCTCTCATAATATTCCAAAATGTTGGCAGTTCTCCAATTCTGGCCTCTTTTGTATCTCAATTTAATTACCCTGTCACTGTTCGCCAAGTCATCTCAGCTGGTTCAAACCTAAACTTTGGAATTCAATCCCTAATCCCCTCTACCCTATTTCCTCTTTTTTAGAGAGAGCTCTCTGGGCGAGCCTTAGCCCAGCTGTGATATTCATAACAAAGAACAGTTACAGCACAGGAGACCATTCATGCTGTGATGTCTGTACCCATTCCCCAGAAGAGTTCCAATTTCCCATAGCTTAATCTTTGCCCATAGCCACACAAACCTTTTTCTCTTCTGTTAATTATCCAATTCTCCTTTGAAAGAGTGAACTGAATCTGCCTCCATTACACACAAACCATGCATTCAAAACCTTGACCAATGATAGAAGTTCATCATGTCCCCATTGCTTCTTTGTTTTTTCACCTTAAGCCCTCTGGCTTTTATTCTGTCTGCTAAAAGGGAACAGTTTCTCTCCATCGCAGACCACTTATAGGATTTTGACATTGTTGACAGAGGGTCAAATTGTGCTCAATAAATGCTTGCACAAAGTGTCCAAGGATGGTTTTACAAAGTTAAACATTCGATATAAATACAAGTTGCCGTGTGTCTTGTTTCACATATGGAAAATGACCATTCACCTGGATGGACAAGTACGAGGGCAAAGAATGCCCAGTACTCCTGATATTGTGCTCAATATCCTCTGGGAAGAAAATTACTACAAAAGAGAAAATCATATTAGCAAAGTGAGTTACTGCATTAACTCAGGAAAGACAATCAGTGTAAACAGGGCTGAAACTGCTGGACATTTACAATGAATTTATAAACAAAGAGCAATAGCTTCGATTTCCGTTAACAAGAGCTGGAATTACTTTTTAAATGTCCAAAACATCCCCGACCCCTAATTTACACTTTGCAAAATTTTTATCATTTGCTTTTCTTAAAAAATTTCTGATGTCATAAGCTTACCTTTAAACCTACTGAGACAATCCCGAGGTGCCTCCGCACACCACCCAAGCCTGATGGCGAACCGGTCCCGCCTCTTGCCCCAGTTGATTGGTCGAGCGTCGATCATTACCTCATCGGTCTTCCTTCTGATTGAGTAGCGGCACGTCAATCAATTCCCGCATCCGGCAGCCAGCAAGTTCGGGTGCGCCAGAAGTGGAGGCCGCCCGGAGCCTACTTTGCGTTGCTAGGCGACTTTTTTTCCCCAACCCATTCATCAAATATAAAAAAGCGTTTTTTTTAAAAGAAAATAAGTAGAAATAGTGAAAATAAATTTAACTTCTGCTGCAAATACCAGTTTTTAACCTGACGAATTCTGTGCTTTATTTAAAATTAAATGTCAACCTTACGCCTTGGTTACCCAAGATAGACCTTTCACTATTAAACTGTCTGTGAAAACAGTTTCAGCAACCAAATGGAGTCAGGATAAGAGCTACAGATTTTTTGTGTTTTTTCTGTCGATTACAATGGTCATCATTGAAAGCCCTTGCATTGATATTCTTAACATAAGATCCTAGAATGGCTATAGCTCGGTGATGGCCATTTGGTCCAATGTGCCTGTGTCAGATCTCTCAGATATAGCCAGCCAGTCCCTTTTCCCTGCCATTTCTCCACAGACTTGCAAATGTTTATCTCCTTGGATATTCAACTCCCTTTCAAAAGCCCTATTCTGAATAACCTGAGGGAAAAAAAATCCTCATAGAATCTCTACAGGGTGGAAAGAGGACAATCAGCCCAGCAAGTTAGCATAACCCTCTGAAGGGCAGCCCACCCTATTCCCACATATACCCTGGCTAACCCACCTAGCCTGCACACTATGAGGCAATCTATCTACCCAGTATATCTTTGGGCTGTGGGAGGAAACCAGAGCATTCGGCAGAAACAGGGAGAATGTGAAAATTGCACGCAGTCACCCAAGGCTGGGATTGAACCAGTGTCCCTCATCTGTGACATAGCAGTGCTAACCACTGAGCCAATACTGCTGGGTTTGTTTGCCAATCAGCTTACATCAATGTCCAAATGCAATGTTTTTTTTATCTATTTTGATTTTTATCTCCACTCTGAATACCTGTTTCAAATCTCCTCTGAATTTCTCCGAGGAGAACAGTACCAGCTTTGCTAACCTATTCATTTTTGTTATTCATTTATGAGATATGGGCTGGGCCAGCATTTTTTGCTTATCCATTGTTGGGTGATGAATACTGCCAAAAAAAGTAACTAAAGTCTTAACACTTCATAAATTTAAAATGTATGCATAGAAAAAAATTCTTGACTAGCATTTATAATCTATGGCATACCTGCTCATCACTCCTAACTATGGTGGTCACTCAGTCATTTTTCAACAGTTTAATCCTCACTACTGTAGGTATGTAATAAAATTGCTTGAACTTATATATTTATCGAATAGTATGCAGGTACAGCAATTGATTAGAAATGCTATGGAATATAATAAATTATCATGAGGAGAACTGAATACAACAGTAGAGAGCTTATGTCTCAGTTATTCAGAGCACTGGTGAGATCAGTAGTATTGTGCACAGTACTGGTCAATTTATTTAAGGAAGAATTTGCGTGCAATGGAAGCAGTTCAGAGAAGATTTACCAAACTGAAACGTGGAACAAGAGGGTTTTCTTAAAAGAAAACGTTGGACAGGTGTGATTTATGTCTGGTGGAGTTTATAAGAGTAAGAGGTGACTTAACTGAAACACACAAGATCCTGAGGGGACTTGACCATGTGATTGTGGGAAATTGGTTTTCTTTTGTGAGAGAATCTAGGACTAGACATCATGGTTTAAAAAAAGAGGGTCACCCATTTAAAACAGAGATAAGTATATTTGTTTCTCTCAGAGGGTTATGAATCTTTGCAACTCTCTGAAAAAGTGGTGGAAACTTAACCCTTGAACATTTTCAAGAGATAGGTAGAGAGTTTATTGGTAATCAAGATGTTGAAAGATTATGAGGGGTTGGCAAGAATGTGGATTTAAGGTTACAACCGGTTCAGCCATGATCTTAAAGGC
Organism: Stegostoma tigrinum; assembly: GCF_030684315.1. Lineage (NCBI taxonomy): Eukaryota > Metazoa > Chordata > Chondrichthyes > Orectolobiformes > Stegostomatidae > Stegostoma > Stegostoma tigrinum. The sequence goes on along the minus strand of NC_081391.1, from coordinate 14,461,250 downwards.
TGGTGGTAGAAGGCTGTTGATCACGTTGGACGCCTGTGACCAGCAGTGTGCTGTAAGGCTCGGTGCTGGGTCCATCATTGTCCATCATTCGTACAAACAATTTGGATGCAAATATAGGAGGCATAGTTAGTAAATTTGTGAATGACACCAAAATTGATGGTGTAGCGGACGGCGAAGAAGGTTATCTTAGAGTACAACACCATCTTGATCACCTGGGCCAATGCGCTGAGGAATGGAAGATGGAGTTTAATTCAGATAGCTGCGAGGTGTTGCGGTTTGGCGAGACAGACCAGGGAAGGACTTACATAGTTCATGGCAGAGCCCTGGGATGTGTTTTAGAATTGAGACATCTAGGGGTACAGGTACATAGTTCATTGAAAGTGGCGTCACAGGTAGACAGGGTGGTGAAGAATGTGTCTGGCACGTTTGCCTTCATTGGTCAGAGCAGTGAGTACAGCAGTTATGATGTCATGTTACAGCTGTACGAAACACTGGTGTGGCTGCATTTGGACTGCGTACAATTCTCATCACCCTGCCATAAGTAGGTTGGTATTAAACTGGGATAATGGGAACTGCAGATGCTGGAGATTCCAAGATAATAAAATGTGAGGCTGGATGAACACAGCAGGCCAAGCAGCATCTCAGGAGCACAAAAGCTGACGTTTCGGGCCTAGACCCTTCATCAGAGAGGGAAAGGATATTACCTAGTCTGGAGGGATTGAAATTAAGGAGGGGCTGGGCAGGCTTGTATTTTTTTCTCTGGAATGTTGGAGGTTGAGGGGTGACCTTTTAGAGGCTTATAAAATCACAAGGGGCAAGGGTAGGGTGAATTGCCAAGGTCTTTTCCCCAGGGCAAGGAAATCCAAACTAGAGGGCATAGGTTTAAGGCTAGAGGGAAAAAGATTTAAAAGGGACCTGAGGGACACAGCGGGTGGTGCGTGTATGGAACGAGTTGCCAGAGGCTGTGGGAGAAGTGACTACAATTACAACATTTAAAAGAAATTTGGACAGGCACATGGATAGGAAAGATGTAGAGGGTTAGGGGCCAAATGCAGGCAAATGGGACCAGTTCAGTTTAGGAAGCCTGGTCGGCATGGATGAGTTGGGCCAAAGGACCTGTTTCTGTGCTGTATGATTTTATGAGTCTATTGTCTGGCAGAGCAGGTTTGAGAAATTCCTCGAGGGATTACCACTGCTCCTTGTTTGAATGTAATTTCAGGAGGTGAAAACACAGGCAGCTTTAGAGAGGGAATTCCAGAATTTAGGGCCCAGACTGTTGAAAAAGTACAGTTGACAAAATGGAATGATTCAAACCAAGCTAAACCAAGAGTCCAGAATTGGAGGAGTGCAAAATTCTCAGAGGATTACAAATATAAAGAAGGGCTTGTGGAGAAATTTGTAAACAATGTTAAAAGAATTTTAGAATTGAGGTGTTGTCATCTTGATTAGCAAACACGGCGCTAATAGTGAGTCTGCAAATAAGCCTGAGAATATCAGTACTGTCTTCCTACTGGTCTCGTGCAATCACAATTTTCAAGTCTTTCGCTAAATGCACAGTTAAGTAAAAGTGAAAGCTGCCTGAAATAGGAAAGAAAATAGAAAATGATGAAAATATTCAGCACATCAGCTGGAATCAGTGGATGAAGCCAAGCTTTAGCATTTTAATTGAGAAACATGTATCAGATCTGAAGATCTGCAGTTCTTCAGGCCTCTGCCTTAAATCCAGCCATCTTCAGCTGCTTCATTAATGACCTTTCCTCCACTATAACATCAGAAGTTCATTGATGGTTATACAATATTTCGCACCATTTGCAACTCACGAGATGCTGATGCTGTTCTGTACTGGGCAGTTTATTGTTTGCTGCAACCCAATTGAGAGGTTTTACCAGTGCAATCTGTAAAAGCTAAAATAAGTCAGAATAAGCCCATGAGGGCCGGCTGAACACTCATCAATGTCATATAATTCACATCTTAAAGTGACACAGTCCCAACATATATGACGAGCATAATACGTAACAGAAGCAGAAATACTTCTAAATGCAGAAAGACCTAAAGAAAATTCAAGCTTGTGCTAATTAGTGGCAAGTAATATTTGTGCCACACAATGTCGTGTCTAGTAAGAGAAAATCCCAAGGACCACCTCTTGAAATTCAATGGTGTTACTAACACCGAAGACCCCTCTACCAACATTCTGAGGGTTACTTTGACCGGCAACTGGACTGAATATGTGGCTGCAAGATCATGTCAGAGACTGGGAATTCTGCAGTGTGTAACTCACCTCCGTCTTCTCAAAGCCTGTCCACAGTGGGTGGCACCGCTGCGTCACAGCACCATGGACCTGGGTTCAATCCCACCCTCAGGTGACTGTCTGTGTGGAGTTTGCACATTCTCCCTGTGTCTGCATGGGTTTCCTCCAGGTGCTCCAGTTTTCTCCCACCGTCCAAAGATGTGCAGGCTAAGTGGATTGGCCACGCTAAATTGCCCGTAATGTTCAGGGATGCGTGGATTAGCAGGATTACAGGGATCTGAGTGGATGATCTGAGGGTCGGTGTGGACTTGTTGGGCCGAAAGGCCTGTTTGCCCACTTTCAGGGATTTTATGAATTTATAAGGCACAAGTCAGGAGTGTGACGGAATAGTGCCCACTTGCCTGGATGAATGCAGCTCCAGCAACACTCAAGAAGCTCAACAACATCCAAAACAAAGTACACCGCTTGACTGGTACCCTACCCTAAAATCTTCAACATTCACTTTCTTCACCACTAATGCACAGTGGCAGCAGTATGTACCAGTTACAAGGTGCACTGCAAGTACTCATCAAGGCGCTTTAAACAACACCTTCCAAACCAATGACTTCACTCAAGTAGAAAGACAAGGGCAGCAGTTACATGGGAACATCACAGTGTGCAATTTTCCCTCCAAGCCACTCACCGTTCTGACTTGGAAATATATTGTTGTTCCTTCATTGTTGCAGGGTCAGAATACTGAGACTTCCAACAGCACTGTGGGTGTCCTTACACCACATGGATTGTAACTGTTTCAAGTAGCCAGCTTACCACCACACTCTCAAAGGCAATTAAGATAGGCAATAAATGTTGGCCTTGTCAAGCTGCCCATATCTTGGCAAAAAAAGAACAAAAGAAAGTAGTGATGAGGAGAGCAAAAGAAGCGGGAAAGGGCCATAATTGACAGATACGATAATCAAAGGGAGAGTGGCAGTATGGTGTTTGGAGTGGAGACTGTCAAGATGCTATGTTGAGAGGAGTGTCAGCCCATCTTTATTCATTTTGCATTGTTGGATCCTGGTCTCTTTCGCCATCTGATGTTTCTTAAGATCTTCCTGTTTTAACTGTTCAAATGCTCACTGTTTGTTTCATGTGTTTTTTAATGCGTCCAACCAACCATTGCTTCCTTTCTGCAAGCACATTCCAACTGTTTCTCCTTTCCGATTTCCTCCCCAATTTCCTCCTTAGTCTGAACCTACTTAAATTGATACATTTCATGCAAATAGAAAACAAGGAAAGGCCTGCACTTACATCTCAAAGCACTTGATAGACAAATGAGGTCATTATGCTGGAATGTATGGAAAAGTGGCAACCAATTTGCACAGAGTAAGATTTCACAAACAGAAATGCGATAATGCTCAATCTGTTACAATCATGCTGTCTGAGGGATAAACATCGACCAGGGAGAACTCATCTGTTCAAAACATCATAGGATCTGAGCAGACAGATGGACTTGAACTAAGTTAGAGATAGTAGGAACTGTTGATGCTGGAGAATCTGAGATAACAAGGTGTAGAGCTGGATGAACACAACAGGCCAAGCAGCATCAGAGGAGCGGGAAAGCTGACGTTCCGGATCAGGACACTTCTTCAGAGAAGGGACCAGACCCAAAATATCAGCTTTCCCGCTCCTCTGATGCTGCTTGGCCTGCTGTGTTAATTCAGCTGGACTTGAACTAACATCTTTTCTGTAAAATGGCGCCTACTGCAGTGCAGCTCATGTTCAGCTTTGTTTTGTTGCGCTCAAGCCCTGGTTCAATTCTAAGGCAAGGTCTCGACTGAAATCTAAACTAGCCTGCTGTCTCCATGGATACTGACTGAGTGTTTCCTACATTTGCCACTTTGGTTATTGATTTGCATCATTGCCACACAGGATCCTCACCAGGAAAGACATTCTTTGTCAGTCCTGAGTCAAAACCCGGGTCGTCCCTATTCCTGTATTGGAGTTTGAGAAGGTGGCTCACCCCCCCGTCAAGGGCAATCAGGGATAACTGATACAAGCAACATCTGCACGCTACAAACAAGAAAGAAAATCTCTGTCAAAGGGCTTCATTGGTGTGATGGGTTGAATAACTTCCTTCCACTTTGTAAACACCCACTGAGTATAAAATGACCTGAAATAATGGAGGAAAATGGGCCAAATTAAGTTGGTTGCCACTACTACACAGTGCCTGATGTTTAATTCCTGCCCTGAAATGGAATATTTACAAATCACCAGATTTATCAGAATTGATTCTCATGCCTATCCTGTAGTTTAACCAGTCAGCTATCTTACCTTTGTCTTGTGCCACGGGGAGATAGAGTCGGTTAAGATTCCGTACGGATAACAGAGGAACATGTGGATGGGCTTTTACAAAGCATTCCACTACAAAAAAGAAATCGGTGGTTGAGTATTCCAGGCTAACAATCTGAAGGTATCATTTTGCATGCTGCCAAACTGATGAAATTTAAAACCAATCAATTAATTTGGGTTTGAATGCTAATCGCAGTTGCCGTGACCATGAAACTTCTATCAAACTACTTAAATAACTTGTTCAGGTGTGTACCATCACATGTATTTAAATCAAGGCCTTTTGGCCCAGAGATAGGGGCATCACCATTACACCACCATCTGCCCGAACTTCACGAAATAGATTCACCTCCTTTCCTTAAAGAATGAATGATTTATTGTCACATAAAGCTTGGGAGATATGGTAAAAGGTGTTCTGTCGCTATGATCAAGCACCAAGAGAATAAATCTTCATCGGCCAGGGTACCAAACATTACTGCAGGACTTGAATCATAAAATGTGTACAGTGTAGAAACAGGCCCTTCAGCCCAACAAGTTCACACTGTCTCTCAGAGCACCAACACAGACTCATCCCCCTATGACCCACCTACTCTACGCATTCCTGAACAATATGGCCAATCCGCCCAACCTGCACATCTTTGGACTGTGGGAGGAAACCGGAGCACCTGGAGGAAACCCACACAGACACGGGGAGAACGTGCAAACTCCACACAGACAGTCGCCCGAGGGTGGAATCGAACCTGGGTCCCTGGTGCAGCGAGGCAGCAGTGCTAATCACTGAGCCACCGTGCCACATTGGCAGAAGGGTCAGTGCTGAGGAAGTGCCGCTCTGTCGGAGGGACAGTACTGAGGGAGTGCCGCTCTGTCGGAGGGTCAGTGCTGAGGGAGTGCCGCTCTGTCGGAGGGTCAGTGCTGAGGGAGTGCCGCACTGTCGCAGGGTCAGTGCTGAGGGAGTGCCGCACTGTCGGAGGGTCAGTGCTGTGGGAGTGCCGCTCTGTCGGAGGGTCAGTGCTGAGGGAGTGCCGCACTGTCGGAGGGACAGTACTGAGGGAGTGGGCACTGTCGGAGGGACAGTACTGAGGGAGTGCCGCACTGTCGGAGGGACAGTACTGAGGGAGTGCCGCACTGTCGGAGGGACAGTACTGAGGGAGTGCCGCACTGTCGGAGGGACAGTACTGAGGGAGTGCCGCACTGTCGGAGGGTCAGTGCTGAGGGAGTGCCGCACTGTCGGAGGGACAGTACTGAGGGAGTGCCGCACTGTCGGAGGGACAGTACTGAGGGAGTGCCGCACTGTCAGAGGGACAGTACTGAGGGAGTGCCGCACTGTCGGAGGGACAGTACTGAGGGAGTGCCGCACTGTCGGAGGGTCAGTGCTGAGGGAGTGCTGCACTGTCGGAGGGACAGTACTGAGGGAGCGCCGCACTGTCGGAGGGTCAGTGCTGAGGGAGCGCCGCACTGTCGGAGGGACAGTACTGAGGGAGTGCCGCACTGTCGGAGGGACAGTACTGAGGGAGTGCCGCACTGTCGGAGGGACAGTACTGAGGGAGTGCCGCACTGTCGGAGGGTCAGTGCTGAGGGAGTGCCGCACTGTCGGAGGGACAGTACTGAGGGAGTGCCGCACTGTCGGAGGGACAGTACTGAGGGAGTGCTGCACTGTCGGAGGGTCAGTGCTGAGGGAGTGCCGCACTGTCGCAGGGTCAGTGCTGAGGGAGTGCCGCACTGTTGCAGGGTCAGTACTGAGGGAGTGCCGCACTGTGGGAGGGTCAGTGCTGAGGGAGTGCCGCACTGTGGGAGGGTCAGTACTGAGGGAGTGCCGCACTGTCGGAGGGTCAGTACTGAGGGAGTGCCGCACTGTGGGAGGGTCAGTGCTGAGGGAGTGCCGCACTGTGGGAGGGTCAGTGCTGAGGGAGTGCTGCTCTGTCGGAGGGTCAGTCCTGAATGAGTGGCGCACGGAGGGTCAGTGCTGAGGGATTTCGCAAGGTCCCCACAGTCTCTGTTTTAGTTCCTGTTTGCTGATTGTTTTTGAGTTGCTTCTCGATGCTTACACCTTCCTAAATAAGTTTTCAGAAGTGTTTCAATTGCTGGTTTAGATCAGCAGCTGTGCTAGTGTTCGGTCACACTCCAGACATTTTAGCACAAAGAAACTGGCCAACACTCCGACTGGGGTCTGAGGGAGTGCCGCACTGTCGGAGGGTCAGTGCTGAGGGAGTGGGCACTGTCGGAGGGACAGTACTGAGGGAGTGGGCACTGTCGGAGGGACAGTACTGAGGGAGTGCGGCACTGTCGGAGGGTCAGTGCTGAGGGAGTGGGCACTGTCGGAGGGACAGTACTGAGGGAGTGCGGCAATGTCGGAGGGTCAGTACTGAGGGAGTGCCGCACTGTCGGAGGGTCAGTGCTGAGGGAGTGGGCACTGTCGGAGGGACAGTACTGAGGGAGTGCGGCAATGTCGGAGGGACAGTACTGAGGGAGTGCCGCACTGTTGGAGGGTCAGTACTGAGAAGTGCGGCAATGTCGGAGGGTCAGTACTGAGGGAGTGCGGCACTGTCGGAGGGACAGTACTGAGGGAGTGCCGCACTGTCGGAGGGTCAGTACTGAGGGAGTGCGGCAATGTCGGAGGGACAGTACTGAGGGAGTGCCGCACTGTCGGAGGGTCAGTACTGAGAAGTGCGGCAATGTCGGAGGGTCAGTACTGAGGGAGTGCGGCACTGTCGGAGGGACAGTACTGAGGGAGTGCCACACTGTCGGAGGGACAGTACTGAGGGAGTGCCACACTGTCGGAGGGACAGTACTGAGGGAGTGCCGCACTGTCGGAGGGTCAGTACTGAGGGAGTGCGGCACTGTCGGAGGGACAGTACTGAGGGAGTGCCGCACTGTCGGAGGGACAGTACTGAGAAGTGCGGCACTGTCGGAGGGTCAGTACTGAGGCACTGCCGCACTGTCGGAGGGTCAGTACTGAGGCACTGCCGCACTGTTGGAGGGTCAGTACTGAGGCACTGCCGCACTGTTGGAGGGTCAGTACTGAGGGAGCGCTGCATTATTGAGGATGTTGTATTTCTGCTGAGACGGGAAACCGAGGTTGCACCAGCCGAGTTTGGTGGATAGAAATCTCCAAAGGCATGATTTTGAAGAATAGCCCCGGAGATCTGTCTGGTGTCTTGCCCAATATCTACCCTTCAATCAATGCCTCTACAGCAGAATTTCTGCTCATTTTCCGATCACAGTTTGGAGTTTGCTGATTGCAAGCTGGCTGCCACATTGCCTTTATAGTACAGCAGTAGCAACAAGGCCTGGCGTATGACTGTAGTAATGTACCTATCTCTGAGCTTGGAGGTCTGAGTTCCAGTTCCATTCACCCTGGATGTGTGTCATAATGTCACTGAACAGGGCGATTAAAATAACTGCAGCCTTAACAGTGAAGGCTCTTGAGGTGCAGTGGTAATGCCCTCCTCTCTGAGCTGGGAGGCACAGGTTCAAATCTCGCCTGCTGTCAAAGTTTGCAAACCAGATGATCACCAACCGCACGTGGAGGACCATATACCTGGTGAACGATGCTGTTTGGTCTGTTGAAACTTGTTGGGTCTTCCAGATCAAGGAGTTAACCCTGACTGAGTGTTGCAGACTGGATCATTCCAAGGCCCTGGCCTACGTGCTGAGGGATGCATTAAAGCTCGGGGCAGCTGCTGCCAGTGGGGAAAGACCACAGTCTGAGGGCTTCCTGCCAAAATTAAATGGGGGCCCTTTCAGTTATTGGCCCCAACAACAAAATCAGAAGTTTCTGGAAAATCTCAGCAGGCCTGCCAGCATCTGAGAAGAAAAAAGTCAGAGTTAGCGTTTTGGGTCTGGTGACTCTTCCTCATCAGCCTCTCTTTATCAACCCTCCTTATCAGGCGCCTCAAATATATGTAAAAATATTCTTGTACAAGTAACAAATGCATTTGGTTTGTTTGTTGGATCAAGTCAAACTCCAATGTTTGTTTGTTTCTTCATATGCTACTGCACAGAACCAAACTGCTTCGTTGACTATGAATGGACACATAAAGATATTTTTATGAATAACGTATATTTTTGAAATCAAAACAAGACTTGATTCACCTGACCTCTCTGAACCACATTGCCAGCAGCTTCAGGTAATCTGTCCTGATAGTGAAGAGGATGAAGGATCAATTGCCCAGTTCCAAAAGAGGCTTCGCTCTTGCTTCGATTTACCTTGGGACCCCCAGGCCTGTTCGAACTGGTCTCAGATTCTCATGAGTCTGCGAATTGACAGTGGATCTGAGCAAAAAATGGCAACGTCATCCATGCACAGGGAGGCTTGGTCCTGCAGGTCTCGCTGCCTGGAATAGTCGTCCCTCTCAGGCTCACGACAGGGCCCTGATGGACTCAGCCAAAGGCTCTATGCAAAGCACAAACAAGGCAGGAGGGAGTGGGCAGCCCCGTGTGACTCCAGATCTGATCGGGAAGCTTTCCGATTCCCACCCGTTGATCGAAACTGCATCAACGATGTTGGTTTGGAGCAGTCGCATCCAATTACAGATTCCATCCCTGAAGCCCACTCTGGAGAAGGATATCCCACATGTACTTGAGCAATATTCTGTCAAAGGCCATCCCCTGGTCCAAGCTGGAGGCAGGTGTCCACACCCCGCTTTCCTGCACGTAGGTGATCATATCCCTAAGGAGCGTGAGGCTCTCAGAGATCGTATCGCCAGGTACAGTGCAGGTTTGGTCAGGGTGAGTCACTGAACCCAGAGCAGACCTGACCCGGTTGGCAATGACCTTAGACAGGATTTTGTAATCTGCATTCAGCAGTGAAATTAGTCGCCAATTTCTTACTTGCTCCCTCTCCCCATTCTGCTTGGAGATAAGACTGATGTTATCTTTCCTCATGGATTGACACATAATACCTGCCCGAAGCATATCCTGGCCAATCAGGTCCCACAGAGCCGCATACAACTTGGCCAATAAGCCATTGCTTTCTGGGAGTTTTACCCTTTCTGAGGACTCAAGGACCTTGGCCAGCTCAGTCAGAGATAGCGGTTGGCCCAGCCTCTCCCCCCACCCCATGCTGTGGTCTAAGACCTCCACGATAGAGGACAGGAACAACTGGGTGGCCTTTGTGACATTCAAACTGGTACAAAAGGATTTGCCGATCCTCAGGATGTCAGGCTGAGACGATGTTACAAAACCATCTCCTTCCCTCAGTTTAGAGGGGCCGGGATGTGCACAAAAGCTTGAGATGAGCAAATCATCAAGGTGAGGCAGATACTGGGCTTTAGGGAGCACTGCGGGTAAAAACCTGGTCATCAGGTAAGAAGCACTCTCTCTGTTGTTGCACATGGCTCAGGTCTAGCCTATACCCTGAGACTTCACCGCTGCAGTCTACCTGAGCCATCTGCTGCTTCATCTGGAGGTCTAAGATGGACTGTGTCCACTGGGACACTATGTACAAAGGTCCGGATAAAGGGGTGGGAGGGGGGTGTGGGGGCAGAGAACATACCCAATGCCACCTTCATCCCAATGGCTGTCTTTGTGTGCAACTGCATCAAGCTGTGCGTAGATGCTCAGTATGTAAACACCAAGTGTCACTCGGTACTGACGTTCTACCCTGTCCCTGATGTTGCAAAGGATGGGGCTGGTCTCGTTGATGTGGAATGGTCCAAGTATTGGACCATTCCGTATCATCCGCCCCTCATGGAGAAATTTGCAAAGAAGAATATCTTTGACCACGAGCCCAACATGAGGTGGTCAGCACGGAGTGTCCTTGAGACCCCGAGGGACAGGGAGAGGTGGATCCTGTTGGGTTGTTGCCTGAGCAGACTGTCAAAGCTACTTGGCAGAATTCTTCATTGCCAGAACTCCCTCACCCACTCAGCCACTCACACTCACTCACTCACATCCTCAATTCCATCCGTGTCATCTTGATCTTTGTCAACTCTCCCAGCCCTACCTGACAATGCTGACCTCTTGCACACCCCTATTTTTAATCGTTTAGTGTGAGAAGCCATGCTTGTGTTACCCGGGAGTGGAGTGGGTGGGGGTGGTGTTGTGGTGGGGAGCGCGCGGGGGAGTGGGTAGAGGCTGTCACACAGTGCCTTCTGCAGCCACGTATAGGCTAGACTGGGTAAGAGTAGCAGATTGCCTTCCCTGAAGGACATTGGTGAGCTAGATGGGTTTTAACAGCCATTAACACTCACTTTGCAGTCACCAATTACACGATGCTGGATTTCAGAACTGGATTGAAATCCCCACCAGCTCTGTTGAGCCCCTGTCCCCCAGCTCATTCCCTACCCTATTCGACAAGCTATGTTACCATGCATTTCTGTGCTGATTTTAGATTCCCAGTGCTCACATTTCTCTCATTTTAACCGCTTGAGAGTTATTCATGTTTTTGCAGCTTAAAAATAGTAAAAACTTTAAAACAGCGTGGGAGCTCAATTTATTCTGGAAATGTGCGGATGGTTATGTATATTCTTGCACCTATGCTGCTCAAACACTGCTCTTAACAGTGAGTGCTTTCAGTGTTCAATATGTTCTTGGCAGCATGCTTGGCTTATTTTTGGGCCAAGCAGGATGTTGGCTTTAGTCTACGCACGGTAAAGGGAGCAGGAGTTCTCAAAAAGCTTCTTTATCACTGGTTTCTTCACCGACTGAAGAGGGTTCTCCCAGTGGGGTGAATGTCTTCACTGCAGATTTCCTCAGGTACACGCAAGCTAATTTTCTTTTAAATATCAATTTATCCTTGCCATTTGCCCCCACACTGCTTTTTTTTTTAAAAATTCCTGCTTCATGAGAATCCCAACACAACCAATGCTGACTTGACAAGTCGCCCATCAATTCTGGAAGACCCCACTGGGGTGAGCCAAGCCGTCTTCATTCTTGCCTGCTCCGTGCTTTCGGGTTAAATGTCGCAGCTCGGGGACCACAGTCACCTAATTTCTACGATGAAACCCCAGCTGTATGCGATCAGAAAAGATATGAAACTGCACTGGTTTTGAAAAAATGGCCAGCACCGGAAATGAAACAAAAACAGAAGTTTCTGGAAAAGCTCAGCGGGTCTGGCAGCATCTTTGAAGGAAAAAAAAACAGTTAACATTTCGGTTTAGTTCTGAGGAAGGGTCACCAGACCCAAAACATTAACTCTGTTTTTTACCTTCACAGATGCTGCTCCAGCATCAGCAGTTCCTACTGTCTCTTAAAAAAAAGACTTAAAGAGTGATTTTCACAACCACCTGATGCCTCAACAGGCAAAGCAATGCTTTTCGAAGCTGCAACAATGTACAGCAAGATCCCACAAACACTTTTGTGATAATAGGCAGAAGACCTGTTTTTGTGACCTCAGTTGAGGACTAATCCTCTTCCATTCTTCTTCAAAATAGTGCAATAATGCAGGACGTAGTTCCAGCAATTTGGGTCCTTGCCACCCCCCACTTTCCCCTACCACCCCCAACTTTCCCCCACACCCCACCCTCAACCCCCACCCCCATCCCACCAGCCACTCTCCAACTCCACCAATTGGAGAACCGGCCCCTATCCTCCTCTCCAGGACTTGCCCTGACATCACTTAGGTTCTGCCATTCAGCTGGTCAGGGTAACGTCAGTCCTCCCATACCAACTCTGAGGGGGTATTGCTTCTGTACAATCAAATAGAGGTATTGACGAGTGGCTAGGGATGGGGTAATCCCAGCCCCCGAGAGCTGCAGGTCAATGAGATGATGACAGCGTCACCAGGAGCGGTGAGCAATTCCGTAATTTTCCCATTCTTCATTGGATGGCATCTCACGCCATCCTTCTGCTTCCTATTATGGGGAGTGGTGGACTAGTGGTATTATCACTGGATTTGTAATCCAGACACGCGGATAATGTTGTAGGGACTTGGGTTTGAATCCCCATCATGGCAGATGGTGGAATTTGAATTCAATAAAAGTCTGGAATTAAGACTCTGATGATGACTGTGGATCCATTGTCAATGGTCTGGGGGGAAGAAACCCGTGTGGTTCACTCATGCCCTTTAGGGAAGGAAACTTCCATCCTTACCTGGTCTGGCCCACATGTGACTCCAGTCCCACAGCAATGTGGTTGACTCTTAACTGCCCTCTGGGTAAGTAGGATGGGCAATAACTGTTGCCTGGCCAACGTGCCCTCATCCAATGAATGAAGAAGAGACTGCATGGTGAATTTCTTGCTAGGCTGTAGCGAGGAACCAGTTAAGGGGGACTATTGCTTGTTAACTGCCTTTTGGCCTCACCTCAATAATATTCAGCATCCTATCCTAGCAAACTCTTCAAACAAGCTAGAGTTTGAGAAGACTTGGTAATCGGAGCATGTACCTTGACGCATATTGAGAGGAAGAGCATTGAAAAACAACACATAATAGAGGGTCAATAGAGCAGACGGAACTGGTGTATATGTGCGCAGTAGGTAGACAGAGCATTCTCACCTTTATTAATAGGGACACAATGCACGAGAACAAAGAGGTGATATTTGAACCTGTGTAAGCCACTTGTTCAACCTCAGCTGGAGTAGTGCGTACAGTACACATTTTAAAAAGGGTATGAATGCATTGGAGAGAGTGCAGACATGATTGACATGAATGGTTCTGGGGCTAAAGAACTCAAGTTATGAGGATAGATTGACAAAGTCAGGACTATTATCCTACGAAGATTAGGGTCAGGAAGAGATTTGATAAAGGTTTTTGAAATCATGAGTGGTTTGCATAGGGGCAGACAGGAAGAAGCTGTACAAGGCTGAGAGTGAAGTTTTTGGAGAAACTCAGCAGATCTGGCAGCATCTGCAGAGAAAGTAAACAGAGTTAATGTTTGGAGTCCAGTGAGCTCAGGGTTCTGCACTCCAGATGTTAACTCTGTTTCTCCCTCTGCAGATGCTGCAAGACCTGGTGAGTTTCTTCAGCAATTCCTATTTCTGTTGTTTTCAGATCTCCAGCATCTGCAATTCTTTGTTTTATTTAAGAACGGAAGGGATACAGATTTAAAGTGATTTGAAAGTGCATCAAATGAGATGGGTGGAAAAAGCGAGTAGTTAGGGTAGTGACAGCCTGGCAATGTAGTGGTGTCAGGTTCAACTGAGGCTTTGAGGATGGTGTTGGATGATTATTTGGGCAGAAGTAATGCAGGGAAAAAGCAGGAGGTTGGATCTAAGTAGTGATGCTTGTTTGAAGAGATGGTATGGACACGTGGTCTCTTTCCGTGCCATGATGCTTCCTTGATTCTGGAATTCTATGCATTCAGCTCCGCGCTTGCTCTAAACAATCTCCACGTTGGATAGCAGGTACTAACATCTTGGGTGACCCTCCAAGGGCACTGACCGCACGCATCCCATGTCCAAGGTCATTGGCATCCAATATGCACCAATCTCTAAAAACCCTCACGGCATCTCTTTGATCCACCTGCAGGACAAGGGTGGGAGGACTTGAGCCTCAGTGGGAGGTGGGTGGAGGAGCAGAGACAGAGCGAGGGTGAGGTCTCAGAGATAAAATAGTGGCGGTTACCCAGTTACCCAGAGCATTCTCCAAGGTGGCTTCGTTTTATTTTATTAATGCGAGATTGGAAAGAACAGCCAGCAAATGTAAATTCAAGAAATCTGAACGGGTTCCGGTAGTTTGGCTGATTTAATGCTTGACACATATTCCTTTGGTCAATCTGCTCTGATGGCTGATGACCAGAAGAAACTTTCACCAGTAGAATCTGTGCGATGTTTCCCACACTCAAATAGAAGTCTGACTGACATCAGGGCAGGGTCAAAATATCACAAACTGGAAACACTGACAGGTTACATAATCCATGAGTAGGCTGGGCCCCCATCCGAGCTTCTCACCTTATCCCAACCCCAGCTGCCTCCAACCCCATCTCTGGTGGGGCTTTCAATTCTGCCCGATGTTAGCGACATCAAGCATACCTCCAGCAACAGCAAGAACATTATGTACAACCTCCACTATGTAGTGTCCTCCTGTGCAGCGTCTCCTGGTGCAGCCCCCCCCACCCTGTGCAAGGTCCCCCTATGCAGTGCCCCCCAGTGCAATGACCCCCTGTGCAGTGCCCCCCTGTGCAGTGTCCCCTGTGCAATTTCCTCCTGTCCAGCGCGCCCTGTGCAATTTCCCCCCATGCAGCATTGTCCTGCGCAATTTCCCCCATTCGACAACCCTGCAGGCAGCATCCCGCTGTGCAATGTCCCTCGTTCAGTGCCTCCCTGTGCAGCGTACCCCTGTGCAATTTCCTTCTGTCCAGTGCCCCCCTGCGCGATGTCCCCCTGTGCAATGCCCCCCTGTGCAATGTCCACCAGTGCAATGTCCCCCTCTGCAGTGACCCCCAGTGCAATGACCCCCCGTGCAATGCCCCCCTGTGCAATGGCCCCCAGTGCAATGTCCACCAGTGCAATGTCCCCCTCTGCAGTGACCCCCAGTGCAATGACCCCCCGTGCAATGCCCCCCTGTGCAATGGCCCCCAGTGCAATGACCCCCTCTGCAGTGACCCCCTCTGCAGTGACCCCCTGTGCAATGACCCCCTGTGCGATGCCCCCCTGTGCAATGTCCCCCAGTGCAATGCCCCCCTCTGCAGTGACCCCCAGTGCAATGACCCCCCGTGCAATGCCCCCCTGTGCAATGGCCCCCAGTGCAATGACCCCCTCTGCAGTGACCCCCTCTGCAGTGACCCCCTGTGCAATGACCCCCTGTGCGATGCCCCCCTGTGCAATGTCCCCCAGTGCAATGCCCCCCTCTGCAGTGACCCCCTGTGCAATGCCCCCCTGTGCAGCGCCCCCTGTGCAATGCCCCCCGTGCGATGTCCCCCTGTGCAATATACCCCTATGCAGTGTCCCCTATGCAGTGTCCCCTGTGCAGTGTCCCCTGTGCAGCGTCCCTCTATGCAGTGACCCCCTGTGCAATGACCCCCTGTGCGATGCCCCCCTGTGCAATGTCCCCCAGTGCAATGCCCCCCTCTGCAGTGACCCCCTGTGCAATGCCCCCCTGTGCAGTGACCCCCTGTGCAATGCCCCCCTGTGCAGCACCCCCTGTGCAATGCCCCCCGTGCGATGTCCCCCTGTGCAATATACCCCTATGCAGTGTCCCCTGTGCAGTGTCCCCTGTGCAGCGTCCCTCTATGCAGTGACCCCCTGTGCAATGACCCCCTGTGCGATGCCCCCCTGTGCAATGTCCCCCAGTGCAATGCCCCCCTCTGCAGTGACCCCCTGTGCAATGCCCCCCTGTGCAGCACCCCCTGTGCAATGCCCCCCGTGCGATGTCCCCCTGTGCAATATACCCCTATGCAGTGTCCCCCTGTGCAGTGTCCCCCTATGCAGTGTCCCCCTGTGCAGTGTCCCCCTGTGCAATGTCCCCCTGTGCAATGTCCCCCTGTGCAATGCCCCCCGTGCGATGTCCCCCTGTGCAATATACCCCTATGCAGTGTCCCCCTGTGCAGTGTCCCCCTATGCAGTGTCCCCCTGTGCAGTGTCCCCCTATGCAGTGTCCCCCTGTGCAGTGACCCCCAGTGCAATGTCCCCCCTGTGCAATGTCCCCCTGTGCAATGGCCCCCAGTGCAATGACCCCCTCTGCAGTGACCCCCTCTGCAGTGACCCCCTGTGCAATGACCCCCTGTGCGATGCCCCCCTGTGCAATGTCCCCCAGTGCAATGCCCCCCTCTGCAGTGACCCCCTGTGCAATGCCCCCCTGTGCAGCGCCCCCTGTGCAATGACCCCCTGTGCAGCACCCCCTGTGCAATGCCCCCCGTGCGATGCCCCCTGTGCAATATACCCCTATGCAGTGTCCCCCTGTGCAGTGTCCCCCTATGCAGTGTCCCCCTGTGCAGTGTCCCCCTGTGCAATGTCCCCCCTGTGCAATGTCCCCCCTGTGCAGTGTTTCCCCTGTGCAATGTCCCCCCTGTGCAGTGCCCCCCCCTGTGCAGTGGCCCCCTGTGCAGTGTCCCCCCTGTGGACCACCCCCCTCTGCAATGTCGCCCTGTACAGTGCCCTCCCGCGCAGTGCCCCCCTGTGCAATGCCCCCCCATGCAGCGCGCCCCTGTGCAGTGGCCCCCTGTGCATTGTCCCCACTGTGGACTACCCCCCTCTGCAATGTCGCCCTGTACAGTGCCCTCCCGCGCAGTGTCCCGCTGTGCAATGTTCCCCTGTGCAGTGCCCCCCTGTGCAATGCCTCCCAATGCAGCGCGCCCCTGTGCAGTGCCCTCCTGTGCAGCATCCCATTGTACAGTTCCTCACCCCCCAATGCAGTGTCAAGAGGAAAAGCTCATCTCATTCACTGATGTCCTTACTCAGTCTGGCCTACATGTGACTCCAGACCCATGGCAATGTGGTTGATTCTCAATCCCGGACAATTAGGGATGTGCAATAAATGCCAGCCTAGCCAGATGCCCATATCCAATGAATTAATAAAACCAAACTTAAAATATTGACTCTGTTTCTCTCATCTCAGACGCTGCCAGGTCTGCTGAGTTTCTCCAGCATGGAGTCCCATAGTCATACAGCATGGAAACAGACCCTTCAGTCCATCCAGCCCATGCTGACCATAATCTTAAGCTAAATCAGTTTCACATGCCTGTGTTTGGCCCATATGCCTCCAAACCTTTTCTATTTATGGACTTATCTAAACACCTTTTAAATGTAGTAACTGTACCCACATCCACCACTTCCTTTGGAAGGTTATTCCACACATGAACCACTCCCTGTGTAAAAACAAGCCTCTCACGTCTTTTTAAAAATCTTTCTGCTCTCACCTTCAAAATACATGGCCTAGTCTAGAAGTCCCCATTCTAGAAAAAAGACACCTGCCATTCGCTTTATCTATGCCCCTCATGATTTTATAAGCCTCTGCAAAGTCACCCCTCAACCTCCTTCGCTCCAGTGAAAAAGTCCCAGCCTATCCAGCCTCTCCTTATAACTCAAACCCTCCATTCCCAGCAACCTCCTGGTAAATCCCTTCTGAGCCCTCTCCAGCTTGGTAAAATCCTTCCTAGAACAGGGTGACCTGACCTGCGCACAGTACCCCCGAGGAGGGCTCACCAACTTGCTGTACAACCTCAACATAATGTTCCAACTCCTGTACTCAAAGGTATGAGCAATGAAGACAAGCGTGTTAAACTAAACTAAACTGAGTACTTTGTGGTTGTTTCAGATGTCTATTTTAATTTCGTTTTCGACATGAGTGCTGGACGCTGACGGGTGAACTTACAGTGGTGTATAAAATCATGAGGGGCATGGATAGGATAAGTAGCCAAAATCCTTTCCCCAAGGAAGGTGAGTCCATGCGTTTAAGGTGAGGGGGGAAAGATTTAAAGGGGACCTTAGGGGTAACTTTTTCATGCAGAGGATGGTGCGTGTATAGAATGAGCTGCCAGAAGAAGTGGTGGAGGCTGGTTCAATTACAACATTAAAAGGCATCTGGATGGGTATATGAAAAGGAAGGGTTTAGAGGGATATGGGCCAAATGCTGGCAAGTGGGACTGGATTAGTTTAGGATATCTGGTCAGCATAGACAGGCTGGACCAAAGGATCTGCTTCCTTGCTGTTTATCTCTAGGACTCCTTTGTAGTTTATTTCTATTATTTATGAAAGCCTCTGTGGGTGTTAAGTTTAAATGATTAAAATCAATTATTAATTGACTGGTCCAGGTGTAATAATGTAACAAAGGAACAGATATATTAATCGAGAACCACTTTCTTTAAAAAGAAAGAGGGAATGTTGTACTCTTTCTCAAGAGTAAGGAACTAACAGTCATGTGAGAGTGTATCTGGTGTGACACATTCATCGCCACACTGCAGTCAGCTGCTGAGCTGTATTGTATCAGTCCACAGCACACAGAGTAACCTGTGCAGAGTTTCTTGTCCGAGTCTAAAAGTGGGATTGGTTCAGGCTTCCCAGGGGCCACACTGCACAGCACCACACACATGGGATCTTTCAGCGGGACCCTGGGAGACAGACAGGGCTTCAGTTTAACACCTCATCTGGGAGATCGCTCCAGCGACAGTGCAGCACTCCTTTGCTGTCAGCTCTGATTGTTGCACTCAGGTCCTAAGGTGGGGCTTGGGCACAGGTAAGTTCTACCTGTTTGCAGTCAAATGATGTATCAGAGATAATGGGAACTGCAGATGCTGGAGAATCCAAGATAATGAAATGTGGAGCTGGATGAACAAAGCAGGCCCAGCAGCATCTCAGGAGCAGAACAGCTTTTGTGCCCCTGAGATGCTCCTGGGCCTGCTGTGTTCATCCAGCTCCACACTTTGTTATCTTGCAGTGAAATGATAGTAGTTTAAAGTCAGCTCTGGATTAATGTAGCGTATCCAGCTGGCCTGGATGAGTTGGACAGAAGGGTCTGTTCCCATGCAGTACACCACTATCACTCTGGCTGTTCAATTGCAGGTGGCATTCAAGCTGCTGAAAATTGTTTTCTTTTACTGATTAGTAATTGATTCTTCTGTGCTCAGGGCTGGTTAGTTCATTTGGCAAAATGGGCAACAGCTCAGGACCACAGAACACAGAACAGTACAGTACAGCACAGCACAGGCCCTTTGGCCTGTGCCGACCTATTATGCTACTAAGATCAATCTACCCTGCATACCCTACATTATACTATCCTCCATGTGCCTATCCAAGAGTCGCTTAAAAGTCTCTAAAGTATCTGACTCCACTACCACTGCCGGCAGCACATTCCACATGCCCACCACTCACTGTGTGTAAACCTACTTCTGACATCTCCCCTATACCTTCCTCCAATCATATTAAACTTATGCCCCCTCCTGATAGTCATTTCCACCCTGGGAAAAAGTCTCTGGATATCCACTCTATCTGTGCCTCTCATCATCTTGTAAACCTCTATCAAGTCACCTCTCATCCTTCTTCACTCCAATCAAAAAGGCCCTAGCTCCCTCAACCTTTCCTCATACGATCGGCCCTCCAGTCCAGGCAGCATCCTGGTAAATCTGCTCTGCACCCTCTCTAAAGCTTCCACCATCTTTCCTGTAATGAGGAGACCCAAGCTGAACACAATATTCCAAGCGGATCAATCCCTGCATTGGCTGTTGTAGTTTTATGTATACTTTCATGGGATGTGGGCATCGTTCATTTCCCATTCCTCCATGCCCTGGAGGAGGAGGTGGATGTGAGCTGCCTTCTTGAACCGCTGCAGTCCAGCTGCCGTAGATCCACCCAATAGTGCTGTTATGGGAAGGAGTTATGGGATTTGGACGCAGAGACCCTGAAGGAACATTGTCATGTTTCCAAGGTCAGGACTAGCAGTGGGTGGTGTTTCGCCAGAAGCTGCTGCCTTCCTTTCTCCGAACTGATCGAGGATGTGGGTTTCAGAAGGTGCTGTCTGATGATCCTCAGTTGTGACTTTACCTCCTTGGAAGTGGAGCCCATCAAGCCAAACACAAGCACAGAGTTTTAAAGCACAGAAAGTGGCCCTTCAGCCCATCATGGCTGTGCCAGTCATCAAGCACCTGGTACCATTTCCAGCACTTGACCCATAGCCTTAGAGCATAGAACATAGAAAAGTACAGCACAGTACAGGCCCTTCGGCCCACAATGTTGTGCCGTGGAATAATCCTCATCCAAAAATAAAATAACCTAACCTACATCCCCCTCAATTCACTGCTGTCCATGTGCATGTCCAGCAGTCGCTTAAAGGTCACTAATGACTCCGTTTCCACGACTACCACTGGTAAAGCATTCCATGTGCTCACAACTCTCTGGGTGAAGAACCTCCCTCTGACGTCTCCTCTATACCTTCCTCCTAACACCTTAAAACTATGATCCGTCGTGGCAGTCAATCCTGCCCTGGGGAAAAGTCTCTGGCTATCGACTCTATCCATGCCTCTCATTACCTTGTACACCTCGGTCAGGTCACCTCTCTTCCTCCTTCTCTCCAGAGAGAGACGTCCGAGCTCAGTCGCCTCTCCTCGTAAGACAAGCCCTCCAGTCCAGGCAGCATTCTGGTAAACCTCCTTTGCACCCTCTCCAAAGCCTCCACATCTTTCCTATAATAGGGTGACCAGAACTGGACACAATGTTCCAAGTGTGGTCTCACCAGGGTTTTGTAGAGCTGCAGCATAACCTCGCGGCTCTTAAACTCGATCCCCCTGTTAGCCTTGTAAGCTAATAATCATCGAAAAATCTTTTAGATATAGCAATAGCTCATGCACCTACTACCCTTTTGGGGCAGTCAGTTCCAGATCATTTGGGAAAAAAAAACCCACCTTCCTTAAATTCCCTTTGAACCTCGTGCCTGTAGTCTTAAATACATCCCTGGTTATCATTGAGCCCTACATGCAGGGGAAATATTTCTTCCCATCTATGCACCTCATAATTTTGTGCACCTCAATCAGGGTTCCCCCCACCCCTCCACCGCCCAGCGTACCTGCCCCAGCCTTCTTTCCTCTGAGGAAAACAACCCCAACCTATATAATCTCGCCCTTCCTACCTTAAACCTATCTAATCTCTCCTCAGAACTAAAGTTCTCCAGCTCAGACACCATCCTGGTAAATCTCCTCTAAAGGAGGTCAATGGGTCGCTGATACAGATCTCAGATTCCTTGTTTAACTGGATTACAATCAACCGTCTCATATCTCACCTTGATTTAACCCACCCCTCCTGTATGACCCACTGTCCCTCTCTAGTGAGGGATGGTGCCAATTGCGCTCAGTGATCTATGGAAAATTACTCTTCTGCATCTCCCTCCTCAGTTCAAAGTCCCAGTGACTGTCAGAGCTGACTCAGTTGACAGTGCTAATGCTGAGAATGGAAACAATAAGGTCACAAGTCCAGGGCGATAGTTCCTATTTATTGCACTAAGAGTCATTGCAGACCTCATACTGGTTGCTAACTTGCGTGTCATCCCATCGGCAACTCCTTTTTGTGAAATCACGCAAGAAGTTTAGATTAAATCCCTTACACACCCTGGAGTGAAACCCCCAATTTCTGCCACGCTTGCTCAGGAGTGTAAATCATATTCCACTCTCTACGCTCAGTCCTCTATCTGTATAACCCAACATTCTCAAAGACTAGTGCTTGTCTAGTTTCAGGCTCGAAACCCATTAATGTAGGATGGGATATTGATAGTTGAGGCTTTCAAGAGGAAATTTGTCCATTATTTGACAGGGGAAAAAGAAATCTAAAGCTAGAGAAAAGTGGGATGTGGGGAGTCATTCTGCCTTTTCACAGGCTTTTTGCTTTATTCATTTGCTCTCTGGTTTTGAGTGTTGCTGTTCATTATCACACGCCCAGAGTTGGGGAGGACTTTGTGTGTGAACTGCTGCATTGCAAATGCTGATGGTGTTAACCACCTCAATAATCATCAAATCCCTACAGTGTGGAAGCAGTCCATTTGACCCATTGAGTCATACTAACCCTCCAAAGAGCATTCCACCCAGACCCACCCACCTATCCCTGTGACCCCGCATTTCCCACAACCAATTCACCTAACCTGTACATCTTTGGACTGTGGGAGGAGACTGGAGCACCTGGAGGAAACCCACGCAGACACAGGGAGAATGTGCAAACTCCACCCAGTCACCCGAGGGCAGAATCAGACCTGGGTCCCAAGTGCTGCGCGGCGCCACTGAGCCGCCGAGCCATCTTTGTTCAAAGGAGTTCTCCCCAGCAAGGATGAAAAGCAAATTGTAGATATAGATGTAGCGACATGGAAGCAGGCCATTCAGCCCATCAAGTACCACTCAGTGTTTACAATCTACATGAGCCTCCTCTCAGCCTCCCCCATCTAACTCCATCTGTCTGAACTCCCTGACTTCTTTCCCTCATGGCTTTACCCAGCTTCCCCTTAAAGTAATCAATGCAGTTTGACTTGTTCCCTCCTTGAGGTACCAAGCTCCCCATTCTCAGTCCTCTTACGAAGAAGGGCAGTACATGACATGAAGGGGAATTTGGAAGTGATAGCGTTCATACAGCAAAGATATAATGTTGATCCCACATTCCCAGGAGAATAATTAGTGGAAAGCCATTGGTTAGTTTGTGCAGCTGGTTGCAATGTTGAATGATCCCAACAGCAAGGGTTCAATTTCTGTACCCGTGGGGCACACCAGGCCTTTTCAATCACATCCTTTGCTGTCTTTCTCTCTCTGTGGGGCAGCACAGTGGTTCAGTGGTTAGCACTGTTGCCTCAGAGCAGTAGGGACCTGGGTTTGATTCCAGCTTTGGACAACTGTCTGTGTGCATTTGTCCCACAGTCCAAAGATAAGCAGGTTAGGGTGGGTTGGCCATACTGAACTGCCCCATAGTGCCCAGGGATTTGTAGGTTAAGTGGATTAGCCATGGGAAATGCAGGGCTACAGAGTAAGGGTTTGGGTGGGATACTGTTTGAAGGGCCAGTGTGGACTTGATGGGCCAAATGGCCCACTTACACACTGTAAAACCTCTATGTGGTTGTCTGGGATTGTGGTGATGTTCAGACTTTGGAGAATAGTAACATCTCAGCTGAACTTTAATTCGTATCCCTACACTAATCCTGCTGAATTTGATTATTCTTCCCTAGGGCAAACTTATATGTTGTTTAGGGTTATACATGAGTATATACGGTAGCAATCACTGAATGAACTTCAAGGATTTCTCAGTGGAAAACAGTGGCTGCTTATGCATAGAGTTAAAGTACACCCAAGGGATTGGTTCCATTGCTTTCACTTTATTCATTTGGAAAGAGGTGAGTGAGCTATACTTTAAATATACGCAAATCTGTATATAAACAGTAAATTCAACAGGAAATTTGTTGTTTAAAAATAAGTTCTATGAGCCCAGCTCTGGAAAATTGCTATTTGGCTAAAGGCAGTGCTGAACCAAGAAATGTCGAACTGGGTTCTATCCCTGGTCCATACCTTGCAAACTGGCCTCAGCTGGAGTCGATGTAGGATCGCCGCAGTTTTCTCGGATTAGGGAGAGGAAAGGAATATTAAGGAAGATAGAGAGGCCAAGTTTGGATTCCTGGTCCAGATTTGCATGAAAAAAGCAGATCAGCTTTTCAGTGCAGCTCCACATGGTTGAACATGCCAACTGCTCTATGAATCTTTAATACCTCAAGCCAGGCATTGGAATACTCCCCCTGCTAAGGATTCAATACTTCATCAGCATAGCAGGCCGTAAGAAACTTAATCGGTAAGTAAATTAATCAAATTAATGAAGCAATATTTTCAATGAATCGGATTGTATTTACTGATCTTATCGCCAACTGTTCCAATTTTTTTTGAGTATTGTGGAGGTGCTGGTATTGGACTGGGCTGGAC
Organism: Stegostoma tigrinum; assembly: GCF_030684315.1. Lineage (NCBI taxonomy): Eukaryota > Metazoa > Chordata > Chondrichthyes > Orectolobiformes > Stegostomatidae > Stegostoma > Stegostoma tigrinum. Next base: position 14,437,433 of record NC_081391.1, on the reverse strand, counting down.
AAAGTCAGAACTCACACAGCACATCCCCAGGTTATAGACCAACAGGTTTATTTGAAACAACAAGCTTTCGGAGCGCTGGGATAGCAAGAACTGCAGATGCTGGAGTCAGAGATAACACAGTGTGGAGCTGGAGGAACACAGCAGCCCAGGCAGCACCAGAGGAGCAGGAAAGCTGATGTTTTGGGTCAGAAAAATGGTCCCAACCCGAAATGTCAACTTTCCTGCCCCTCTGATGCTGCCTGGGCTGCTGTGTTCCTCCAGCTCCACCCTGTGTTATCTCTTTCGGAGCACTGCTCCTTCATCAGGTGAAGATATTTTGAGTATAGGTGATTCTGCTAAGCAACTTCTTTCTGGGAGCCAGAAAGGAACCAAGCATAATTTCAAATCACACTCAAAACATAAACTGATTTCTCCAAAACTCCCAATAGATGAGTAAAAATGTGGCAGAACTTTATAACCCAGAGTCTTTCCATCTTTGCAGCTACCTGAACTTGCATAAGGAGTGAAATGGAAGTGCACACATAAGGTTCTGCTATTATTACCAAACGAAAGCTTCATCAAGCACTTAGTGAAAGTACTGGCAAACATTTTAAACTTCATTTTCTTGTTTTCTTACTTTACCTAATTAAACAGACCTTCTCCCATGTTGTGCAAGTTTGTTGTTTAAGTATGCCTTGGTGAATTTTTGCTTCTGTAAGCAAGACTAGGTTGACTGGGCTTGTACTCACCGGAATTTAGAAGAATGAGGGGGGTATCTCATAGAAATATATAAAATCCTGATGGGACTGGACAGGCTAGATGTGGGAAGAATGTTCCCGATGTCGGGAAAGTCCAGAACTAGGGGCCACTGTCTAAGAATAAGGGGTAAGCCATTCAGGATTGAGATGAGGAAGAATTTCCTCACTCAGAGAGTTGTGAACCTGTGGAATTCTCTCCCACAGGAACTGGTTGGGGCCAATTTATTGGATATATTCAAGAGGGAGCAAGATGTGGCCCTTGTGGCTGAAGGGATCAGGGGGTAAGGAGACAAAGAGGGGATGGAATACTGAGATTGCATGATCAGCCATGATCATCTTGAATGGTTGAGCAGGTTCGAAGGGCCAAATGGCCTACTCCAAACATATATGTTTCTATGTTTCTTTTGCATCTGGCAATAAATCTGACAAGGTAATCTTACCCTGAGCTGGCCCTTTCTGCTTTTGGACATAATGGAAAAATATATATATTTTGTGGGTTTCTGCTGTATTTTCTGATGTGGAATAAGGAACAAAAAAAATGTCAAAACTGGAAACCCTCATTCTGCTAAAGGAGAGAAATGTTTAGTTCATAGAATCCCTACAGTGTGGGAACAGGACTTTGGCCCAACAAGTCCACACCAACCCTCAGAGCATCCCACCCAGACTCAACCTCTATAACCCATCTAATGTACTCATCCCTGGACACTATGGGCAATTTAGCCTGGCCAGTCCACCCTCACCTGCACATCTTTCAAATGTGGGAAGAAACTGAAGCACCTGGAGGAAACCCACACAGAGAGTCGCGTGAGGGTGGAATTGAACCTGGGCCTCGGGTGCTATGAGGTAGCAGTGCTAACCACTGATCTACTGTGCCACCCTGCTGCCCTAAAAGCCACCAACTCACAAGCTCGCCTTCTCTGAGGATTGAACTCAGGACCTTCAGATTATGTGACTGCTTGTAGAGACTAGAAACTAGCCGTGAGCACAAGGGAGCTTGTTCTGAAAGTCTTCTGTGCCCCATGAATAGAGATTCCCACATTAGCTGAGCTATACCAAACCATAAATATAGAATCTTTGGTCAAGTCAATACTTAATGATTATAAGTAGTTAATATGCAGAGTGTTAACTGCAAGACAACTATGTGGGGATCCACGTTGACATGGTTAGTTCCTGATGTAGTACAGAAGACAAGTAAGCAATGTGGGATTTGTTGGGATAGGGTGAGGGATAAAAAAAATATAGAAGTCATGATTTATTTACACAAATGTAAACTCTTAAAGAAAACACAAACTGTGATGTGTGAAGGTTTGGTGACCAAGGAATTTGTATGGAATGATATTTTTCCCTGGAATTATTTGGTGAAAGAAAGCGAGACTGTGGGGTTAAGACGCCCTTTTGAATTGTCACTTTTTCCACTCCCAGTTCCTTTCCTGAATATCCAGATTCTGTTCGGCCCACGATAGTGTCAGACTATTTGACTAAGGCAGGGTTTGACGATGCAGCTGTGGAGAGGCTGCATCCCCCCGTGTGAGAATCTAGGACTGGAGGATGTACTCGCAGAATGAGGAGTCAGCCATTTAAAACAGAGAGGAGGAGGAATCTCTTCTCTCAGCAGGTTGTGAACCTTGGGAATTCTTTACCGCAGAGGGTTATCGAGGCTGGATTGGTCAGTATATTCAAGACCGAAGTGGGTATATTTCTAATCAGTAAGGGAATCAAAGATTATAGGGAAAAGGCAGGAAAGCCGAATTGTGGATTGTCGGATCAGGCATAATCCATAATGGTGGAGCAGATGCGATGGGCTGAATGGCCTACATAGACCACAAGGAAAAGGACCAAAATAGGGCTGTTCAGCCCATTGGGTCCACTCTGCCATTCAATGAGGTCATGTTTGATCTGATAATCCTTGACTGCACTTTCCTGCTTTCTCCCCATAACCCTTGGTGATCCTTTGCCACTTCTGCTCCTAAGTCTTATGGGGCCTAAGAATGCGAGCTAGAAACATCATAACTAGGAGCAGAAGTAGGCAATTCTGTCCCTTGAGCCTGCTCCGCTATTTCATGTGATCACGGCTGATCCCGTCTTGGACTCAGCTCCATTCTCCTGCCTGCTTCCCATAATGCTTAACTAATTAAAAATCGGCCTATCCCCTCATTGGATTTATTCCATATCCCAGCATCCACTGCACTCTGGAATGATGAATTCCACAGAGAGATAATTCCTGCTCCTCTTCCTTTAAGGCAATTAGTTCCTCCCCATCTTTCTTTTAGCCTCAAGCCATGCCCCCTCGTTCTAGATAGACCACAAACCTCTTGTGGGGCAGTGTGAAGCTTTGCAATTATCGAATGAGTCTAATGACTCAACAATGAATAGAAATTAAAACTGCAGCCTTTCTTGATTTGGGACACAAGATGGCGCGAGTGGAGGGAGAAAGTGGTGATTACTTATGAAATCATAGGTGCAGCCGGGTGAGGATTACTGATCACAGCAGATCACGACTGAACACCTTGTGGATATAGTAGCCACACACCTTAGCCGGGGCGAGGGAAATGAAGTCTGTAAGGGCTGCAGATACTGTAAATCGGGAACAAAAAACAGAAACAGGAGCAAAATCAGCATCAAAATCAAAATCAGGAACAAAAGAACAAAAAAAACAGAAGTTGCTGGAAAAGCTCAGCAGCATCTGTGAAGAAAATAGCCAGAGTTAATGTTTTGGGTCTGGTGACCCTTCCTTAGAGTTAGTGAAACATAGTTGTAGTTGTGTAGTTGTAAACACTTGTAGTTCATCGGACTTGAAAAGTTAACTCGGATTTTTTTTTGCTTCACACATGCTGCCAGTCTTGCTGAGCTTTTCCAGCAACTTTTCTTGTGTACCTTTCGGTCTTTATGCACTTGTAGATGTTTACAGCACTGAAGGAGCACATTTGGCCCAAGGTGACTGTGTCAGTCAACAAAAATCTAGCGGCATTCGTCCTGTTTTCCACCTTTTGACCCATGGCCCCCTGCAGGTTATGGCAATGCAAATTAACTACTTAAATACTGCTCAACTGTTAGGAGAGTTTGAGACTCAACCGCACCCGCCACCCCCATCGTTTCTGGATTGAGATGGGGAGAAAATTCATCACTCAAAAGGTTACGAATCTTTGGAATTCTCTCTGCCAGAGTTTGTGGATGCTCAGTCGAGTATATTCAAGGCAGAGGCCGATAGATTTTTATTTGGGGGGCTTCTAAGTGAATTCAGGGACACAGAGATAATGCAGAGAGTGGGATGAGGTGGAAGCTTGGCAGGTCTAACTCCAGCTGGCCTTTCTACTGTTCTCAATGTTGCAATCTGTTGCGGTTCGACACCAACCCCAACCACTTGAATAATCGGGATAACACGGTGTGAAGCTGGATGAACACAGTAGCATCAGAGGAGCAGGAAAGTTTGACGTTTCGGGTCGAGACTCGTCTTCAGAAAATTAAGGGTCTCGACCCGAAACGTCAAACTTTCCTGCTCCCCTGATGCTGCTTGGCTTGCTGTGGTCATCCAGCTTCAAACCGTGTTATCTCAGATTTTCCAGCATTAGCAGTTCCTACTATCTCTGTAACATTTGAATAATAGCCAAACATTGAAAGCTATCAAAGTAAAGCCCTGGCACTGTGTGTTCAGACAGGGAGCAAAACCTTCAGGAGAGAGGAGAAAGGAGAAATCGACAGAGAAAAAGCAAGAGAAACCAACTGATTTGACTAGATAAAGCCATTCTTTCATTGCTATTGGGTCAAAAGCCTGGAATGACCTCCCTAACAGTACTACTGCAGAAGGAACAGCAATAATTCACCACCACCTTCCCAAGGGGCAGTGAGGAATGGGCAATAAAGGCTAATGTCACCTCCTGCATTGCCTCCTATCCTGTGAGCGAATAAATAAATTGTACCCAGACATCCTGTGCCTCTCCATAGATCTGTGACAGGAAATTCCCCAACTCTGTATGATTGCCACATAATCGTTTAGGCTTGATCAATGAATGGGTTGTCAGCTTTCTCTGCAGCGAAGATCGAACAAAGCCCCGGATTTTTGGCCTGCGTTTTGCTGAAGATGTCTCGACAGTAGTGCTCACAATCTTTAAATCACACAACAGTCACCGGGGCAACGAGCTTGTTTTAAACACTGAGCTAAAATCTCGAGGCGGGAACATAGGAAATACAACCAGGAGCAGGATATTCTGCCCCTTGAGGCTGCTCTGCCATTCAGTAAGGCCTTTGCTGACATTCCTCTTCAATGCAAATTTTCCTCACCAGTCATGTTACCCTTGACATCTTCAAATTGTAGAAATCCATTGCTCTCTGCCTTGTACACAATATCTGAGCCTCCGCAGTGCTTTTGAGGGAAAGAATTCCAAGGATTCATCACGCTCTAAGTGAAGGATTGGCCTGCTGTGTTCATCCAGCTCTACACCTTGTTATCTTGGATTCTCCAGCATCGGTAGTTCCTACTATCTCTCCAGGAATTCCTTCTCATCTCAATCCTCAATGGCCTTTCTCTCATTCTGAGACTGTGTCCCAGCCAGGGGGAATGTCCTTTGTACATCTTCTTTGTTGAAACCTGCAAGAATTTGGCTGCTTCAATGAGATCGCCCCCTCATTCTCGAAAACGCTGGGGAATAGAGGCCCGGTTTCCTCAATCTCTCTCCTGATAGGACAATCCTGCCATTCCAGGGGGCAGTTGGATGGGGCTTTGTAATCCTGTCCAAAAGCCAACTGACAATCCAACATTGGCTTTCTTAGTCAAGGGCTAACCTCTCGGAAAGATTTCCCATGGCAAGGTACACAGGCGACCGTTGGGTGAGGTCTTTAGGGTCCTGGAGTCGCCTTGTGATAATGCCATAGAACATCACCTTACTGAGTGTAAACACCATGGTGTGGGCAGAGCTAACATATCTCTGGAAGAACACTGCTAGATTCCAACAACCAGAATCAGGAATAGAGAAGTGTGAACACACAAAGAAGGTAGATTAGTGTTCCCTAATGTAACTATAAGATAAAAGCCTGGTATACCTATGACTTCGCATTAATGTTTCAGAAATAACGTTACTTTAAAAGCTAAACCCAAGGACAGTCCTTGACATTGCCTTCTCTTTGACCAGTCTGTAAAGAACCCAATTGCATAGTGTAGCATCAAGCTGCACCATGAAAAGAGCAATTGCATGAGAAAAGGTCTGGTAATGGGTGGTGTTGTATTTCTGAGTAACCATCGGTTTGCAATCTGTTTCAGACTCTGAAGGATGTGGGGATGGGCCTTCCTCCCCATCTTGCTGGCAGTCAGTGCAGCAGGAGGTTGCTGGGCAGTGTAAGTATGCTTTGAGCACTCGTGCATGTCGTATTTATGTACGTTACCATAGCTCTCACTTCTCACTCCAGTGCACTGCTTCACCCCCTTCCCATCAGGTCTCCTTCCAGCATGTAAAAACAACAATAGCAGGCTGCTACATTGCTGTAACAGCCCAACCCACAGCACTTCCCTTTCTAGATCAATCTGCCATGATCCCATTGGCTCTAGAGCGCAAGTCTCACGGTATCTTAGAGCTGGTGATAAATTGTACTTAAAAGATCTCAACCGATCCATTCCTCTTCTGATTAGGAGAAGAGGGTCTGTTTCTGTGCCACGTGACTCTATAAGACTCTCAGATGCAGGCTAGTGGTCTTGTCTTTTCTCCCATTAGCTTTCCCAATCCTTAATATCTAGTGTTTGTGGGATTGTACCTTCTTTCTTCTGTCTTTCCTTTGCTACTACTCTTAGGATCCCTTCTGAGCCTTCTACTGTAGAGTGACGTACAAACTAATTGTGCAAAATCTTGGCCATTTCCTCATTTCCTCATTATTAATACCCGGTCTCATCCTCTGAAGGACCACCATTCAGCACCTCTTCATTAGCTTTTCTGTTTCTCCAAATGTCCGTAATCTCCTGGTCTACCAATAACCTTTGCAGCACAGTCCATCTTTCTTTTTCAATTTTATAGCATTCTTAGCTCCCTTCATTAGCCACTGATGCTGCTTTCTTCTTGTACAGCTATTCTCTGGACAGAATGTGTCTTTTGTAGAGACTTATATTAACCTACAAAGAAGGGGAAGAGGCCCCCAAGCATTGCTAACAGCATTTAGGAAGGTCTTGGCTAATCTGACTGTAACCTCAAACCCACGTTTCCGTCTATCCCGATCACCTTTCACCCTCTTGCCCACCCAGAATATGTCGGCTGCTGCCTTAAAAACATTCAGAGGATCCTCGGGAAGAGAGTTCCAAAGACTTGCGGCCGCGTCTGTTTTAAAAAGGTGACCCTTTCATTTTTACACCATAGCACCTAGTTCCAGGGTGGCACGGTGGCTCAGTGGTTCTCGCAGCGCCAGGGACCTGGGTTCAATTCCACCCTTGGGCAACTGTCTGTGTGGAGTTTGCACATTCTCCCCGTGTCTGCGTGGGTTTCCTCCGGATGCTCTTGTTTCCTCGCACAGTCCAAAAATGTGCAGGTTAGGATGGATTGGGCATGCTAAATTGCCCATAGTGTGCAGGCTGGGTGGGTTAGTCATGGGAATTGCAGGATTGGGTCTGAGTGGGATAATCTTTGGAGGGTCAGTGTGGGCTCGATGGGCCAAATGGCCTGCTTTCACACTGTAGGGATTCTAGATTCTCTAATAGGTGGTAGCATCCTGTCCTGTTATAAACACCTTTATTTAATGTTCATTGATTGCATATCATGAAAACTTGGCAGAGGCAGACTTGACCGAAGCATTCAAGAGCGAGCTAGATTATTATTTTAAAATGTGTGGTTATGGGGAGAAGATAGGAGATTGGCGTTGAGGGAATCACTCATTTGCAGGGCCAGCACAAGACAGTGGGCTGAATGGCCTCCTTATGCACTGTGATTTCTCCAGGCCCACGTTTCGCACCGTCAGACTGATTTGTGAAATTGCATCTTGTTATGTTGACTCTAAGGTTTTGGAATAGATCTGTAGCTCAGGTTGTGGATGTTGAGGTTGGTCGGCTCGCCAAGCTGGTTTGTTATTCCGCAGACGTTTCATTACCGTGCTGGGTAACATCCTCAGTGCAGCCTCCGATGAAGTGCTGTTGCGCTGATGGCTTTCTTAGTGGGTTTCTGCTGTTCTTGTGGGTTGTTGATGGCTGGGGGTGGTTTCTATCTCACCTTGCGTGGTAATACCTGGTTTCTGAGGCACCCATGTTGACTCCTATTCAGAGGATCCTTTGCTGCTTGAGGCCACTTATTAAACCTGTCTCATTACAGGGTCTAAAATAAGCTGTTCCCTGTATGATTCCAGGATGTGTTGTTCTGCAAGCAGCCAAGATTACATCACCTTCTTAGTCTAGGCACAGTTTCATCTAAAAGCGATCACTTTACTTCCACAATGTAGACCCAATCATTGAACCTTCTCAACAATTCTTCTCTCTGTTCCTACTGAGAATTCCTCTTGTGTTATTGTATTTCTTATACTGGAGTCAGGGCAACTGTTCGTTAGCTCCCATCCTGTTTTTCCCACATTCTTGACTGACTTCTGCCGAAATTAGTTTTAAGTTTGGCGCGTTCAATCTCTGTTCGGCTCTTGAGGACCAGCCGATAGAGCCATTACCTCTGAATCAGCAGGTTATCACTTCACGTCCCTCTCCATGATATCTGCAGCCCCGAACCTGTGGAAGTTGACAGCAATCTGACTGACATTCAAAGGTGATGACACTCCAAACGTACTTCATTGGCTGTATGACGCTTTGGGATTCATCGTGGTTGTAAAAAGGTGCTATATAAACGCCAGGTTTCCTTTGAAAGCAGCGTCAGTATCAATTCCTTTTAACAAGTGGTTGACTTTCCATTCATTTGGACATTTCTTTCTCACAGCAGTTTAATTATCATCAAATTTCACGTCCAACCTTTGGGCTTTGGTTATCATGTTATGCCCAATTCATGGTTGAGTCATTGTGTAGTCTTATGACTCTTCTAAAATCATCAGTGCTCCCAAGTGTCAGATTACCAGGCAACATTATCTTATCTTATTCATTTCTTGCGTTTTTTTGTGTGATATGCAAATATTAAACAAGCCATTTTGACTTTGCCTGTGAATTCCCTGCAGGTTTGGAATGGCGGTGGTAAATGGTTCTGTGAACATTACTGTGGAATTCCCCTACATCAGGTAATTTTGTTGCTGCTGACAGATGCATATCGCAAATCTTCCAAGATATCGTGTTATTGCTCAAACCCACTGACCTAGAACATAGAACATAGAACATTACAACACAGTACAGGCCCTTAGGCCCTCGATGTTGTGCCAACCTGTCATACCGATCTGAAGCCCATCTAACCTACACTATTCCATGTACATCCATATGCTTATCCAATGATGACTTAAATGTACCTAAAGTTGGCGAATCTACTACCGTTGCAGGCAAAGCGTTCCATTCCCTTACTACTCTCTGAGTAAAGAAACCACCTCTGACATCTGACCTATATCTTTCACCCCTCAATTTAAAGCTATGCCCCCTCGTGCTCGCCGTCACCATCCTAGGATAAAGGCTCTCCCTATCCACCCTATCTAAACCTCTGATTATTTTATACATCTCAATTAAGTCACCTCTCAACCTTCTTCTCTAATGAAAACAGACTCAAGTCCCTCAGCATTTCCTTGTAAGACCTTCCCTCCATACCAGGCAACATCCTAGTAAATCTCCTCTGCACCCTTTCCAAAGCTTCCACATCCTTCTTATAATGTGGTGACCAGAACTGTACGCAATACTCCAAGTGTGGCCGCACCAGAGTTTTGTACAGCTTAGACGTGACCTAGACAAGCAAGGTACATCCTAGTGTAGGCGGCGTGGTGACGGATCATTGCCACTCTACAATGTAACTTGCAGCCCTGACTTTGTACAGGCACGTGTGTTCCAAAGGAGACTGGAACAGGAGTAGGCCATTTGGCCCCTTTCGCCCGGTCTACCATTCAATGTGATCATGGTTAATCATTGAGCTCAATTTCCTAATTCCGCTCTTCCCTCATATCCCTTGATCCCTTGAGCCACAAGAGCTATATCTACCTACTTCTTGAAATACATAAAGTTTTGGCCCCAATCACTTTCTGAGGCAGTGAATTCCACTGGTTTTCCCCACTTCTGTGGTTGAAGCTATTTCTCCTCATCACGGTCCGAACTTGGTCCTTATTCTGAGACTATTTCCCATGTTTCTAGGTAATACGACGTGCGTGAAACTTCCTGTTTGCATCCAACCTGTTTAGCCCTGTAAGTGTTTCCTAAGTTTCATTGATCACATCCTCTCCTTCAAAGCTCTACACAGATCAGTTCTCTCAATCTCTCCTCATAAAACACCCCAGGGATCGGCGGTCACTGGACTTGAAACATTAACCCTGTTTCTCACCCCACGGATGCGACCAGACCTGCTGAATTTCTCCAGAAATTTCCGCTTTAGTTCGTTTTTGACCTCCAGTATCCGCGGTTCTTTGTTTTATTTTAGTTTTAAAACTTTCCTCATGCAATGTAGTCATTGCAGACTGGGTCAACATTTTGTGCGTATTTAAGAGTCAATGTGGAGCTGAAGTCACATAGGGGCCAGACCAGGTAAGAGTGGCAGATTTCATTCCCTAAAGGGCATCAGTAAATCAGATTAGTTTTTTGAATGTCAATAGCAAATGGTTTTGCAGTGACCCTTGGGCTAGCTTTCTAAAATAGAAATTGCAGATTTTTAACCGTCGCCACAGTGGGGATTGAATCTATCTGTCCATGGCTATACATTACCAAGCCAGTGGCATTACCACTGTACCATCATAAGACATAGGAGTGGAAGTAAGGCCATTTGGCCCATCGAGTCCACTCCGCCATTTAATCATGGCTGATGGGCATTTCAAATCCACTTCCCTGCACTCTCCCCGTAGCCATTGATTCCTTGTGAGATCAAGAATTTATCGATCTCTACCTTGAAGACATTGAACGTCCCGGCCTCCACTGCACTCTGTGGCAATGAATTCCACAAGCCCACCACTCTCTGGCTGAAGAAATGTCTCCTCATTTCCGTTTTAAATTTACCCCCTCTAATTCTAAGGCTGTGCCCACAGGTCCTAGTTTCCCCGGCTAACGGAAACAACCTCCAAGCATCCACCCCTTCTAAACCATACATTATCTTGTAAGTTTCTATTAGATCTCTCCTCAACCTTCTAAACTCGAAAGAGTACAATCCCAGGATCCTTAGCCATTCATCATACATTAAACCTACCATTCCAGGGATCATCCGTGTGAATCTCCGTTGGACACGCTCCAAGGCCATTATGTCCTTCCTGAGGTGTGGGGCCCAAAATTGGACACAGTATTCTAAATCACAGTTGAGGGAAGTGGTATAGGTGCATTTAAGGGCAACATAAATAACCACACTAGGAAGGAAGAAACATACGGACACGCTGACAAGGTTAAATGGTGTACGATGGAAGGAGATGCATATGGGCTAGAACATCTCTGCTGGGCCAAACAGCCTGTCTCTGTTGTTTTGGACCAGACCAAACCCTCAACATACATTCAAGCCTAGACTCCACATTTTTCTTTTTTTAAAGGCAAGTGCCAGGCAGCAGTCCAGATGCAATTCAATGGGGCAAACCACCAGTTTTGAAGCAAAACACACTTTATGAATGCATCGTAATTAAAATGCAACAAAAGAAATTGGAATAATTAACTCTGTTGGAAAGCTTAACAGAATAATAGATCATTTAACTACTAAACAGCATCTGTCCCAATGTAATAACATCCCATAAATTCAGCAAAGCAGATAGTCTCACGGGCAATTCTCCAGTCCAGGAATAGAAGACATCGAGGGAAAACTCTGAGGAAGAGAGAGAGAAAGAGAGGGTAGCAGGGAGAGATGTACTGCAGCTTCCAAACCCAGCTTCGAGTGCCCAGCTACTGGAAAAACTAAAACCAAGAATTCTGGTTCTGTGTGAGCTTGTTAAGGCTGTTTCTAATGCTCCAACTTAAAACAAAAACCAAGGCCCCGCAAGCCGTTTCATTTATTAGAGTCAACAGCTTGTCACCTCAGTCTTCAAACCTCTTTCAAGCCCTAGCATAGTCACACCGTGCTATTCGTTCTGTGTCATGTACGTTGCTCTAGCCAGCCGAGCGATAACCAGGTGACTTTTGACTTTCTGTTCTTCCCTCAGTGTTTGTGGGGCTGAACCACCCCAGAGCTGCATTTTTGGCCAAGTGATGAACGTCGGGTCTTTTCTGGGTGAGTATACCACAGATGGAACCCTTTAGAGGAGATGGGGAGAACCATTCCAGGCACACCTGATGTGGGCAGTGAGGCTCAGTGATGCCAAACTCCTCCCGGCGCGAAACAGAGCCACAGCGTTCACAAGGGGCAGCGTCTGGCCAACGCCTCGACCCCCTCTGATAATGGAGCGAAAACTCAGCGCTGCTAGAAATCAGCAGCAGCTATCGAGAGAGAGAGGATGAACGAACCTATGCAGTCCAACATGGCTCTTCTTCCGAGCTAGAACAAGATGCAGGGGAATAGTCTGCCGAGGGTCGTGCTGCAAACTCTCAGAACAACAATCTGTGCCTTTCACTGGCTGCCTGTTGGATTTTTTTTATTTCAAAAACATATTTCATTCATAAAAATATCTATATACACATACATAGTCACTGAAGAAAAACCAAAAGAACTGCGGATGCTGTAAATCAGGAACAAAAACAAAGTTGCTGGAAAAGCTCAGCAGGTCTGGCAGCATCTGTGGAGGAGAAAGCAGAGTTAATGTTTTGCGTCTGGTGACCCTTCCTTAGAACTGTTCGGAGGAAGGGTCACTGGACCTGAAACATTAACATCTTTGGACTGTGGGAGGAAACCAGAGCACCCAGAGGAAATTTTCACAGACACAGGAGAATGTGCAAACTCCACACAGACAGTTGCCTGAGGGTGGGATCAAACCTAGGCCCCTAGAGCTGTAAGACAGCGGTGCTAACCACTGAGCCACCGTGCCACCCCTAAGCAGTTTAGTTTTATACAATAGCATATGAAGAAACAAACAAACATTGGAGTTTGACCCTATCCAAACAAACAAAAGGCATTTCTTTTTTGTACAAGACTATATTTACATACATCCTGAGGCAACTACAGGGTCAGATAACTGAACAGACCCCATTTACCTTCAGCAGGAAGACCTCAGACTGTGGTCTTTCTCCGCTGTTCCCTGATGCCCCAAGCTTTAGTGCGTCCCTCAGCACATAGGTCCAGGCCTTGTAATATGCCAGTCTGCAACACTCAATCGGGGCCAACTCCTTACTCTGGAAGCCCAACAAGTTTTGGGCAGACTAAAGAGCGTCTTTCACCGGGCTGATGGTTCTCCAGGCACAGTTGATGTTTGTCTCAGTGTGCGTCCCGGGGAACAGACCATAGAGAACAGAGTCTTGTGTCATGGAGCTGCTCAGGATGACAAAGACCAGAGCATCTCTCTCCAGACTTCCTTTCCAAAGGCACATTGCAGAAGGAGATGTGTCACATCTGCCCCTAGTCAGTACCTTATGATAAAGGTCACACATGACTACAGAAAGCCAGGAGGCACAATAGCATAATGTTGCTTATCTCTCCCCTTTTCAATTGTTGTTAAAAATGTAACTAGTTCACAAATATCCCTTTAGGCAGGGAAATCTGCCACCCTTACCTGGTCTGGGCCTACATGTGACTCCAGACCCACAGCAATGTGGTTGACCCTTAACTGTTAACAAAACACCGAGAGAAATCCAGATGCTGGGAATCAGGAACAAAAATAGAAAATGCTGGACTGATTTGGACCTGATTTTAGGAGGCACGGTTAGTAAGTTTGCGGATGACACCAAAATTGGCAACATAGTGGACAGTGAAGAAGGTTATCTAAGATTACAAAGAGATATTGATCTGAGGAAGGCTGAGGAGTGGCAGATAGCATTTAATTTGGATTAATGTGAGGTATTGCATTTTGGTACAACAAACAAGGACAGGACATATACAATTAATGGTGGGCCCTGGGTGGTGTGGTAGAACTGAGAGACCTTAGGGTTCAGGTTCATATTTCTTTGAGATTTGCATTACATGTAAACAGGGTAGCTAAGAAGGCATTTAGCACACCTGCCTTCAATGCTCACATCTTTGAGCATGGGAGTTGGGCTGTCATGTTATGGTTGTACAGGACAATGGTGAGGCCCCTTCTGGAGTACTGTTTGCAGTTCTGGTCTCCCTATTACAGGAAGGGTATGAGAGGGCTCAGAAAAGATTAACCAGGATGCTGCTGAGAATGGACAGTTTGAGTTATAAAGATAGTCTGGACATGGGTGACCTGATAGAGGTTTGTACAATCATGAGGGTTACAGATAAGGTAATTAGCGAGGGTCTTTTCCCTCAGGTTCAAAACTAGGGGGCATGTTTTTACGATGATAGGAGAACGATTTAAAAAGGACATGAGGGGCAACTTTTTACGCAGAGAGTGGTTTGTGTGTGAAATGAACTGCCAGAAGAAGTGGTAGATGCCGGTGCAGTTACAACATTTAGAAGACATTTGGATAAGTTCCTGCATCAGGAAGATTTACAGGGATATGGAATAAATGCAGGTAAGTGGGACTAGTTTAGTTTGCGAACATGATCGGCATGGAAGGCTCTGTTTCTGTGCTGTATGACTCTATAACTCTATAATTCAGGGGGTCTGGCAGCATCTGTGGAGAGAGAGCAGAGTTAACATGACCCATCTTTTGAAGTGTTCTGAGGAAGGACTCGAAACATTAACTCTGGTATCTTGCCACAAATGCTGCCAGACCTGAGTTTTTCAGCAATTTCTGTTTCTGACTCTCAACTGTTCTCTGGGCATTTAGGGCTGGGCAATAAATGCTGGCCCAGCCAGAGACAGCCACATCCTCTGTATAAATAAAAAGGACTGCCAACTCTGATTGGGTGCATTCCTGGAGGATTGATCACATCTTCTCCCCTTTTAAGCTGCCCAGTCCCTGAGCTCATGCTATTGACACTTGACACGCCCATCATTTCTTCATAGATAACAAGGTGTGGAGCTGGATGAACACAGCAGGCCAAGCATCATCTTAGGAGCAGGAAAGCTGACGTTTCGGGCCTAGACCCTTCATCAGACCCTTTCTGATGAAAGGTCTAGGCCCGAAACGTCAGCCTTCCTGCTCCTCTGATGCTGCTTGGCCTGCTGTGTTCATCCAGCTCTACACCTTGTTGTCTCACATTCTCCAGCATCTGCAGTTCCCATTATCTCTCATCATTTCTTCATCCTGCTCTTCTGAACCAATTGGAAAATTGACTCTCCGATTGGATAGTCAGTCAAAAATGTCTTTCTCTCCTTCTCTAATTCATCTCTAGTGAATGGACAGAGTTAGTCAAATAAACATTTTTCAAAAAGAATTCTACTACTTTTTAAATCCTCTGATTTATCTCTGGGGTGTATTTACAGAGATTTTGTTTTGTTTATTCATTCAGGGGATGAGGGCATTGCTGAACAGGCAGCATTTATTGCCCATCCCTAATTGCCCAGAGGGCAGTTAAGAGTCAACCACATTGCTGTGGGTCTGGAGTCATGTGTAAGCCAGACCGGGTAAGGATGGCAGTTTCCTTCCCTAAAGGACGTTAGTGAACCAGATGGGTTTTTACAGTCAATTGTCAATTGACTTATGGTCAACATTAGACTCTTAATTCCAGATTTTTATTGGGTTTGAAATTCCGGCAGATGCCACAGGAGGATTCAGTCCGAGGACCCTGGATTAACAGTCTATCCATATTACCACTAGGCCATCACTTCCCCTCTTACCCAAGTTTCCCATCAGATCCTGGAGTGGACGTTGAACACGGAATCTTTAGACTCAGAGGTAACAGTGCTACCCACTGAATCACATCTGAGTGACATTCCTGTCCTGGGGACTTCAGGCTAATCCCGGACAATCAGCAATCAGCTGTAGTACTACTATTCACCTCAAGGAGGAGCCAGAAGGGTCCTCCCTTCTTGATCGTCTGATCGCCATTAGCAGGCATGACAAATACAAAGACTCCTGTCCTGTCTGCACACATGGCAATGAGGGAAATGAGGTGGGCAACCTGCCCATAGCAAGCACCCACTTACTGCACAGCGATAGCTTGCTCAGCCGTTGTGGATGGCTGAAGGAGTCAACCACATTGCGCTGCGGATGGAGTCACGTGTAGCTCAGACCAGGTAAGGAGAGCAGATTTTCTCACCTAAAGGGTATTAAGAATCAGTGCATACAAAGGCTATTCAACCCATGAAGCCTGCACCAACCATCCAAAGGACTTCCACCTTAGACCTACCCTCCCCCACCCCAATTTCCCATGGCCAATCCGCCTAACCTGCAAATCTTTGGACTGTGGAAGGGCACCAGAGCACCCGGAGGAAGCCCACGCAGACAACATGCAAATGGCACACAGGCAGCTATCCAAGGCTGGGATTGAACCCAGGTCCCTAGTGATGTGAGGGAGCGACGCTAACCACTGAGCCACCGTACCACCCCACGTGAACCAGCTGTGTTTTAAGCTATAATCAAAGATATTTTCGCAGTCAGTGTCACCGAGATGAGTTTTGAACATCACAGATTCCTTAATAAAATGACAGGAGCCATTTAGCAGAAGATTGTGTGAAAAAAGTTGCCCCCATGTCCTTTTTAAATCTTTCTCCTATCATTGTAAAGAAAAATCATTGTTTTGAACTCCCTCATCCGAGGGAAAAGACCCTTGCTAATCACCTTGTCTACAACCCTTGTGGTTTTATAAACCTCGATCAGGTCACCCCTCAAACTCCCATGCTCTAGTGGAAAAAAACCTTCCTTCCCACAGGATTGGCCTGGGCCTGTGGCCTGTACATCCAGTGACATTATCGCAATGCTGTCATCTCCCTTAGCCATTTGCTCAGGGCGCTTTTCTTGTTCTTCACCTGACCTAGAGGAATGAAGCTTCAATGCTTCGGAAAGGATGTTTATTTTTAAAACCGTTCTCTCTTGTTCTTTGCAGTTATCTGGGTTTGTGTCATCAGGTACCAACAAGTCATCGACTATGGATACCAGTCGGCGCTGAATATTGTCAGCCTGGTGGCTGGCTGCTTGTGTGCAATTGGAGGCTCCCTGGTGGGAAATTTCCAGGTAACTTGTTACGTGAGACTGAGTCGGGGCTGGGGATTGTGGTGGGGGGTGGGGGGTGGGGGGTGCGGGGCTTCGGGGGTGTGGTCAATGGTTTTGTCCGATTTTTGGGCGGATTTTCGCTGGGCTACGGTTTTTGCCAATAGCAGCTGCCAGTGCAGGCACGGGTGCCCCAGAAAGTTCGAACTTCAGTGAAGGCTCAACCAGCCTCCACTCCAAAGTTCCTTCCTCAGTCGGCCGTAGTTGGTTCATGGATCTGGCTTTCTACGGACTTCCAAACACTTTTGGAACAAAATGCGTGAGTTTACCCACACCGGCAGTTTTTCTGCTTCTGCGGTTTTTGTTTGTCTCTCTTGCTCTAAGCTGTTCAGGACTTTTCCCCCAACATTTTGGAAGCTGATAAACATTTGGATCTGATTGAACTTGCCTGCATGGCCGGACCTTCTGACTAGTTTCGGCCTCACTGGGACTCCTGCAGGGGACTGGGGACTCTTTTCTCTCAGAGAGTTGTACGATTTTGGTAGCTCGGAGGAGGAGGAGGTGGGCGTCATGGAGTTTTGTTAAGGTGGGGGTAGATAGATTCTAGTCAGGCGGTGGGGATGGATCGGAGGTTAGCAAAGGGTGGATGGGAATTCAGAATCTGGATGGGTCAGCCATGATCAAATTGGATGGCAGGGTAGGTTTGAAGGGCTGAATGGCCTACTTTACCTCCTAAGTCAGGTATCTGTGTGTAAGTCCCGTTCCTTAACATGCACACTTAATAAAAACCAAAGATAATGGGAACTGCAGATGCTGGAGAATCTCAGATAACAAAGTGTGAAGCTGGATGAACACAGCAGGCCAAGCAGCATCTCAGGAGCACAAAAGCTGACGTTTCGGGCCTAGACCCTTGATCAGAAAAGGACCCTTTTCTGATGAAGGTTCTAGGCCCGAAACATCAGCTTTTATGCTCCTAAGATGCTGCTTGGCCTGCTGTGTTCATCCAGCCCCACACTTTATCATCTAATAAAAACCAAAGGTGCCTTTGGAAATCTTTGGAAGGAAGCCTCACCTCAGGCCATCACCTTTCCCTCACTCTTCCCGCCTTTCCCCCTTGCTGATTGGCTCAGGACATAAGTCCTTATACAGGTGCAAAACACCAAGGATGGCTGGAGCAAATTACACGCTACTAATGTGCACATTTTCTGGGACCATGCTGCATCCTCATTCCTCCGGCATTGGGTTTGGTGACAGGTGGGTGACCCAATTTGCAAGCCATAGGTGCCCACTTGAAGGCCAGTTAAGAGTGGACACCTGCATCGCCACCTTGAGGTGCCCACCTCCTCTCTCACTGCCTGTCTCTTCACTGCCTGAACTGCAATCTGTTGCTCCCTGTCTGCTGCAGCGCCTCCTGCTGGCCCTCCAATGCCCAGAGTCTCTGCCATCCCAAAGGGACTGGGAGCCCATTCTCTGGTCATTCATTGGCTAATTCAGAGGACAGTGACTGCCAATGATGGGCCCTGAATCAGAATGGGGTTGTGACCGCCATTTGACCCTGAGATCAGAGTCCCCACTCCAAATCCTGCTCCTGGACTAATGATCCAGTAGGGGGCAGTACAGCTTGTTTTGTGTGTGAGAGAGGGGGAGGGGGAGAAAGAGAGCCTCAGTCATGTTAATATGGCTAATAATCGATCACTTAAATAAGAGGTGATTAACTCTGCGAGTTAGTTTATTTAACACAGTAAAGCACGTTATAAGTTGTGAATCAGACAGCACAGTAAAGCCATTGACTTCTGTGAGTGCAACTAAACTGCCAGGCAGAGTCACAACATTGTATGCACAGCCCTTAAAGCAGAACGACCTTAGAGGCAGGGTGCACATACAGCAGCCTCCACCCCGAGACTCCTCCTCCACAAGTTTCTAATGTTCTAAATGAGAAAATGGCCTGGTTCCCGTGGTGCAGACTGCCTGAAGGAGGATGGCCTACATCCTAGTCCTTCCCAGGGACGTGAAACTCTGAAATGGCTGGAAAAATCCAGTCTGCCTCCCATCACAGATTGCTCAGTGGTGCTGGCAAACTGCGCTCGAAATCCATAATCTCTCAGTGAAGGTCGTGCCCAGAGCCCCTGGGTGACTATCTCCACTACGTAAGCCACTATACCTGAGGGCGTTGTAAATATGCCTCCTGCTTTCCCTTTGATCCAAGTCCTTATTTCTCACTTCCCATGGTTTTCTCCTTTGGGCCCCTCCCACAGAGTCCCTCATATAAAAACTAAACTCGGCCAGGAAGCTGGAACAAATGAGGGAATAAAAGTGCTGGAGAAACTCAGCAGCGAGTGTTGGAGGGAGAAGCAGAATTAAGCCTCGAGTCTGGTGGAACTGTAGGAGCAAATTGCTGCAGATGCTAGAATGTGGACTGAAAGCAGCAAAACGCTGGAGATCACAGCGGGACAGGCAGCATCAGTAGAGAGAGAGCGAGCCAAAATTTCCGGTCTAGATAATTCTTCATCAGAGCTGACAGCTCTTCGGTAGAAGAGTCATATGCTCGCTGTTTTTCTCTCTCTCCACAGCTGCTTCCAGACCTGCTGAGTTTCTCCAGCACTTGCTGGGTTTGTTGGCTATAGTCTGGCTGAACGGGCCTGTCCCTCATTGCTGTCTGCTCGCATCATGTTGCCGCAGGTGATTCAGTGGTCTCAGAGGGAAGAGGGTTTAAAAACACAAACTCCAGTGGGGGGATTAATCTCTTCAACCTTTATCTCAACAGACTGTCAACCAAATTCACGTCCACCTGGTGGGAGCCTTTCTCGCCTTCTTTATTGGCAATCTCTACTTCTGGCTGCAAGTGGGACTGACCTACAAGATCACACCCAGGCGCGGAGGCAAGTGGATCGGGTTGGTTCGGATAGGCTCCTGCCTCATATGCTCAGCTTGCCTCATCCTGTGTATCCTTTAGCCTGAAGGGTTGGGATAGATTGGGAATGTCCCCAATCCGATGTGACGGCCTCACTCCGATTGAAATCCCAGCCTGGGGAGAGAGGGAACAGTTTGCGCGATGAGGAATTTCAGCCCGTGTGGGTAAATTGGTGAAGGCAGGGCAGTTCTCTTCAAACAGGATTGAGATTTTCCAAATCTGGGAGTTGGGTGGGCGGGATATCCCGACCGCGCAGGCTTGGAGAAGCAGCTGCCATTAGTGTAAGGATTGGCAACGAGACGGCACACGGATCAAAGGAATTGCGGTGCAAAGAGAAACCTTTCTCTCAGCGAGGATTGAAAGTGTGGTGGTTCATATTGAGGGATTTGGATGACCATCTGAAAAGGAAGTAGGTGCAGAGTAATGGGGCGAAGGTGGACAGGGGCCAGTCGGTACTAATTCGGGGGCTCGATGGGCCGAGTGGCCTCCATCGATGCTCCAATTCATGTGTGATTGAAAACCTCATTCTCTGAAGAACTCAAGGGCTCAGAAAAATTGTTCTTCCCAGAAACCCGATTAGATCGATGCCCAAAGCACCTCAGGAGCTTTAGTAGGTAAGGTGAGCCATGTGACAAGAAGGCAGGCTTGGGAATAATCAACCACTCACTCAAAGACGGGTTGATTAACCCTATGAGTTAGTTTATTTAACACAGTATAAGTTATGAAACATGCATTGCAGCAAAGCAACTGATTTCCTGTAAGTGTAGCTAAGATGTCAGGCAGAGTCACAACATTGTATGCAGACAGTAGATAGAGGCATAGAATCCCTACAGCGTAGCAGCAGGCCGTTTTGTCCTGTCTAATCTACACTGATCCTCCAAAGGAAAACTCACCCAGTCCAACCCATCCTTTCCCATGGCTAATCCACCTAGCCTGCACACTATGAGCAACTTAGCACAGCCAATCCACCGAACCTGCACATCTATGGACTGTGGGAGGAAGCCAGAGCACGCAGGGGAAACCCACGCAGAGAGAATGTACAAACTCCACACAGACAGTAACCTGAGGGTGGAACTGAACCCAGGTCCTTGGTGTTGTGAGGCAGCAGTGCTCACCACTGAGCCATCCCCTCCAGGGGGAATGATCTAAAAGGCCAGGCACACATACAACAGCCTCAGGTTCTGCTCTTGGGTTAACATGAGTTAACCCATTGATTATCTCCTGGGATCTGGACTACAAAGGACACTATTGACCCGGGGTGGGGGGTGCGCAGGAGAGAGAGAGAGAGTGGGAGTAAAATCAACCAGAATTCCTGTGGGGATAGATCAGGGCTCGCCGTAGAGGGGTCAGGGCTCCAAGTGAGGCTCAGAGGCCGAAAGGTTTTGAGGCAGTGAAGGCTCTCAAGGAGCTCAGCTCGCCTTGGTGTGCCCCTGACAGCTCTGCAATGCCCTCTGTCCCCTTCCTGCTGTCTTAGACCCATTGTCCACCTCAGTACTCCCCTGGGGGGGTGTGGCGGCAAGTTTTAAGCTTTGAAATGGGGGTTCAGAGTGGGAGAACCTTAGGGGGCGGGGGCGGGGGTGGGGGCCAGAGGTGAGTCCTCGAGTTAGACGGCCCAAGGAGAGACCGATTTGGCGGAGAGCAGGTTCCTGCCTCAGCCTGGAAGAAAACCAGAAATTTCTAAGGTTTGAGAGTAGGTTTGTAGCTCGGGTCGCGGGAGTTGAGGTTGGTTGTCTCGCCGAGCTGGTCCGTTGTTCCGCAGACGTTTCATTTCCACCGATTTGACAACATCAGGATCCTGGGCACAGGAATTCTTGGAAGCCTGGTAACTCCGCTAAGAAAGCCATCAGCAAACACATAGAACTCGACCCCAATCTATACTCCATTGCCAAGGCAAACCGGAAGTGAGGTAATCCAGCCCAACGGACACCTGAATTAAAAAAAAAGGCGGGAAAACGCACTGATGCTTCATCGGAGGCTGCCCTGATGATGTCAGGCAGCACGGTAATGAAATGTGCACAGAACAATGAACCAGCTCGGTGAGCCAACCAACAACAAAATAATCAGAAATGTCCGTCGACGCCTTTTCTTTCTTGACCACCCTCCTCCCCGAGCAGTGCCGATGCTACATTTCTGGAAGAGGAGAACGGCAGCAGCCATTTGCGAGTGGATAGCTGCCATGGTCCTGCTCCTTCTCTTTGGGCTCTTTGCTGTGGATTTCCGGCACATTGATGGCCAGTGCTTCCACGTCATTCGGGAAAAGGCCAGGATCCAGAATTCAACCACCACGCTGGAATTATAGCAAGCAACAGCTGTCATGGACTGCAGTACCGACTCTAAAAGAAAATAAAGAGCGCCTCGTCAAGTTGACCGGTCTCGTTCGCCGCTCTTTGGGCTGTTAAGGTGATTTCCGCGCTCCTACCATGATGCTTGATTACATTAAAAAGGTGCTGCATAAATGCACGTTGTTGGAGTGTAAACATTGAACAGTTGACCTCAGGCATTCGAGGGATCTGAGAAGTTGAAGGAAAAGGAGTGACCCGTATTGTGAACACACATCTCCCTGGTTTTAACCAACTCTGTGGCCATGATGTGGAGGCACCGGTGTTGGACTGGGATGGATAAAGTCAGAAGTCACACAGCACCAGATTGTCATCCAATAGTTATTGGAAATCACAAGCTTTGAAATCACTTCACCTGAAGCTATTTCCCGAAAGCTTGTGTTTTCAAATAGACCTACTGGCTGATAACCTGGTGTCATGTGACTTCTGACTAGAGTTAGGATGGAATGACCACAATCTACCGAATAGACAGACAGCCTGGATGGGCTGAGTGGCCTCCTATAGTTCTATGATGCTATAAGTTACATTGTACTGGTAGGCTGATCGGGAGGCTCACTGCGTCTGCTCCTGTGACCGACTAGATTCACATTAGCAGAGATACCGAATCAATGCGATGCTACCTTAGATAATCTTCAGCTGTTCCAAACTCCTGGCCAGTCCAAGTAAAATGTACTTACTGCTGAACTGGTAACAGACCACCAGATTTTCATCTTATTCAGGTGTTCCACAGAATCAGGAAGAGACTGTACACAGGAGTGGGAATTAGAGACATAAGAGGGTGTGTGTGTGTGTGTGTGTGTGTGTGTGTGTGTGTGAGTGTTTGTGTCTGTGTGTGGATGATGGGCAAATGTGTGCGTCTGTGTGTGTGTGGATGATGGGCAAATGTGTGCACAGCAAGATCCCACAACAGCGGGACAATAATGACCATACGAACATCTCTTTTTGTGATGTTTAATTGAATGTTAATTACTGGCCAGGGTAACAGTGAGAAAACCCCTGACCTTTTTCATTATAATATCACAAGATCAAAGAGGCCTCATGGATTACTATGTTGGATGTGTCAGACTGGATCTTGTGTCAGGATCCAGGTAGCAGCTGCAAGATGCTGAGTGAGAGGGTTTTTGGAGCTGATGTCATGACGATTGACTGGAATTGAAACCAGCAGAAGTGGGTAGCTGTTAAAAAGGGAGAATATTGATTCTGAAAATAAACTGCAAGAAACATAAAAACAGAAAGCAAGAGCTTCTGCTGGCATGTAAAAGGAGGGTAGTGGAGGATTCAGCTTGGAATCAATAATGGGGAACAGGGAAATTGCAGTTAATTTAACCCAATACTTTGCATCATTCTTCACATTGGAGGAGCGTCCCAAAGATAGTATAGAAGCCAAGTGTTTGTGGGAGGAAACAGCTTGTAACTATTATGACAAAGTATTTGATAAATTACTGAGACTAAAAGGTAGACAAGTCACCAGGGCCTGATGTCCTGGAATCCAGGATTTTTAAAGGAAGTGGCTCAAAGACAGGGGATGCATTGGTCAAAGTATCCTGGAATTCACTAGATTTCAGAAAAAGTGGAAAAACGCTAGCATGAAACCCCTGTTCCACAAGGGAGGGAAAGCAGGAAACAATTGGCCAGTGAGCCTAATAGCTAAACAAAACGAAACTAAAGAGCTGTGGATACTGGAAACCAGAAACAAAAACCAGAATAGCTGGGAAAACTCAGTGGTTTGACAGCATCTGTGGAGCGAGAAGGCAGGGTTAACGTCTCAGGTCCAGTCAAGTTCTGAAGAAGGGTCACTGTACTCGAAACATTAATCCTGCTTTCTCTCTCCACAGATGCTGCCAGACCTGCTGAGTTTTCCCAACTATTTCTGAGTTTATACCTTTATCCAAACTTGCTGACGATACAGAAATAGATGTGCGGGCATGTCGTGACATAAGGATTCAGTGCGGGGATAGATCAAATGAGTAAGCAAAATCTTGGCAGAATGTAAGAAAGTGTGAGGCTGTGCATTTCAGTCAGAAGACTCAGGAGGAGATTGGTATTCAAGCAGAGGGGGAACTCTTCATGAAAAAGAACAGTGCAGAGGGATCTGAATGTTTTTGTACATGAAACAGGAAAATAGCAGCAAATAGTTAAGAAACGGAGTGGAATTTTGGCCTTTATTGCTAGGGGCTGGAATTTAAAAATAGGGATGCCTTGTCACAATTATATAGCGTGCTGGTGAGGTCACACCGAGAGTACTGTGTACTGTTTTGGTCCCTGTATTTAACAAAAGGTATGCTTACATTGGAGGCAGTTCCAAAGATGCTGATTCCCAGGAGGGAGGGCCTGACTTATCAGGAACAGCTAAACAGGTTAGGCCTTTATTCATTAGAGTTGGGAAGAAAGAGGGGTGATCTTATTGAAACATACAAGAATCTGAGGGCTACTCATAAGGTAGACATTTGGAAGATATTTTCACAATTAGCGGAGTCTCTAACGAGGGAACACAGTTTCAGAGAAAAGGAGACACTCATTTCGAACTGGGATGTGAAAGGATTCCTCTTCCAGAGGGAAGTGAATGCCTGGAATTCTCTATCCCCAGAGGGTTGTGGAGGCTAGATTACTGAACGTATTTGAAGAGGCAGCTGATAGGTTTTTGAAATATTGAGGATTTTGAAGGTTGAGGGGAGCTGGTAGGGAAGAGGAGAGGAGAGCTGGGGCTGATCAGTCATCATCTGGTTGAATGCTGGGACAGGTTTGAAGGACTTACTCCTATCCCAATTTCTGATGTTCCTATGTGATTGAGCAGGTTCAGTATGTCTCATGTTGGCTACCTTAGCCCTTTGTTGAAGGTCAAAGTTCAACAATTCAATCCATCCAGTTTATCTGATGTTATCAGCACCCATCATTTGTAGGCATTGAGTAACAGGAGAAGGTAAATGGAAAGCGATTGATTTGAGCAATGGTTCAGTTCTTTTAAAGACTTCCACATGATGGTTGGCCATGTGCCTGAAACGTAAACCGCACATGTCCAAGCCACGCTCACCCACCCGACGCCTTTGATGTGTTAACCCAGAACATCAGGCGATAGAGATTGCCTGAAGAAAGAGGATGTAACACTGTATTTGGTAAAAATTACACTTTGCAATGTGGTTGGCTCTTAACTTCCCTCTGGGCAATTAGAGATGGGCAATAAATGCTGGCCTAGCCAGAGACACACTCAGCCTGTGAATAAATACAAAAAAATCATATTCTACGGTACAGACAGAGAGAGGGAGAGACCAGGTGTATTCTGTAATTAAACTACGTACAAGACTCTAAAACAATTTTGACCTGAGTAGTTTTTTGAAGACAATGCTCTAGAAGATACATTGATCATTGTATTTATGTATTTTATATCATTCAATGGTTTTTAATAAAATTCTGAAGAATTAACATAAGCTTCATGATGTGTTTAAGAAATGTGGAAGAGGTTGACTGGCCCCGAGGGTCTGAGTTATGAGGAATGATTGGAAAAGGTTGGATGAATTTCCCTTACATCAGTAAAGGTTAAGAAGGGATCAAAAACAGAATTTGCTGGAGAAATTCAGCCGTTCTCGGCATCATTTGTGGGAAGAAAGCAGACATTTCAAGTTTGGTGACTCTTCATTAGAGCTGTTAGTAACTTGGGAAAACAAAAAAAATAAACAAAAAATTATGCTGAAGCTGAAGTTGAGGGATGTTTGAGGAAAAAGGAGAGGTGAGCGGATGGGAGACAGACAGAGAGAGAGAGACACACACACAGACAGAGACAGAGAAAGAGACAGAGAGAGACAGCGACAGAGAGAGACAGAGAGAGAGACACACACAGACACAGAGAGAGAGAGACACACACACACGCAGACAGAGAGAGAGAGGGAGAGACACACACAGACACAGACAGAGAGAGGGAGAGGGAGAGACACACACAGACACAGACAGAGAGACACACACACAGACACAGAGAGAGAGATACACACACAGACACACAGAGAGAGAGACACAGACAGAGAGAGAGAGAGACACAGAGAGAGAGAGGGAGAGACACACAGAGACACAGAGAGAGAGAGACACAGACAGAGAGAGAGAGACACACAGACACAGACAGAGAGAGAGACACACAGACAGAGGGAGAGTCACACACAGACAGAGAGAGAGACACAGACAGAGAGAGAGAGAGGGAGAGACACACACAGACATAGACAGAGAGACACACACACAGACACACAGAGAGAGACACACACACAGACACACAGAGAGAGAGACACACACAGACACAGAGAGAGAGAGACACAGACAGAGAGACACACACACAGACACACAGAGAGAGACACACACACAGACACACAGAGAGAGAGACACACACAGACACAGAGAGAGAGAGACACAGACAGAGAGAGACACACACACACACAGACACAGACAGAGAGAGAGAGAGGGAGAGACACACACAGACACAGACAGAGAGAGAGAGACACACACACACAGAGACACAGAGAGAGGGAGAGACACACACAGAGACAAAGAGAGGGAGAGACACACACACAGAGACAGACAGAGAGAGGGAGAGACACACACACAGAGACACAGAGAGAGGGAGAGACACACACAGACACAGAGAGAGGGAGAGACACACACACAGAGACACAGAGAGAGAGAGGGAGAGACACACAGAGAGAGAGACACACACATAGACACACAGAGAGAGGGAGAGACACACACACAGAGACAGACAGAGAGAGAGAGAGGGAGAGACACACACACACAGACACAGAGAGAGGGACAGAGTCATAGAGGGTATGGCATAAGAATGGATCCTGCGGACCAACCGTTTCATGATAAACAGGTTTCCCAAATTGATCTCGTCCCTTTTTGCCTGTGTTTGGAACATACTCTGTTAAAACTTTCCTATTCGTGTACCTGTCCAAAATGTCTTAAGTGTTGTAACTGTACCTATATCTGTCACTTCCTCTAGCAGCTCATTCCACTTCTGAACCACCTTCTGTGTGAAAAAGTTACCCTTCCAGTCCCTTTTAAAATCATTCCCCTCTCACCTCAAACCTATACCCCACCCAAGGAAGAAGACTTCAGCTATTTGCCCTATTCATGTGCCTCATCATTTTATACACCCCTTATTAGGTCACCCTTCAACCTCTTATGCTCCAGTGAAAAAATGAAATGAGTAATAAAGGAGATTATGGATAGCAGGTCAGAGTGAGAAAATGCGTTATCTGTGCTGGATGCAACCCATATAATGGGTAATTACTGGAAAAGCTCAGCAGGTCTGGTAGTATCTGTGGAGAGAAATCAGAGCTAACATTTTGGGGTCCAGTGACCCTTCCTCAGAACTGACGGTAGCTCGGAAAATGTTGGTTTTTATGCAGAAGATGGGTTCACTGGGGGAGGCGGGGAATGGGGTAAGGCATTAACAGTAGGTGGGGATATAGCCCAAAGAAACAGAAGAACAGTTGGACAGACAAAGGAGTAGATAATAGGCAGCCTGGGAGAATGAATGTGGGGGGTGGGGGGTGGGGGGTGGGGTGCGGGGTGCAGGGCGGAGGGAAACTATCGGTGGCTAACAATGGGCCATGCGCAATAGCAGACCATGTGCCTGCTGTGTGGGGTTTGCAGTAAAGAAATGAGTAAATGTGCCTCAGCCCGAAAATCATTTCTGAGGATAGGCAGTTCATCAATATCCACGACAAACCAACCGACTCCCCCAGTTACCTTGACTATACATCCTCACATTCTGCTTCCTGTAAAGACTGTATTTCATCCTCCCAATTCCTCTGTCTCTCTCGCATCTGTTCTGCTGAGGCCAACTTTGACAGTGGCGGCTCTGAACTTTTCGCCTTTTACCTCGACCGGGGTTTCCCAAGCAGCATTGTTGACAGGGCCCTCAGTAGGGTCTGACCCATCTCCCACACCAGCCCTCACCCCCTCTCTTCCCTCCCGCAACAGTGATAGGGTTCCCCCTTGTCCATACCGACCATCCCACCAGCATCTACATCCAGATGGCCATTAGTTGCCATTTCCACCACCTCCAGCAGACTGCCAAATCCAGACATAATTCCCCTCCCCTCTTCTCCACCTTCTGCAGGACACCCCAGTCCATTTCTTCACTCCCAACAACACCCACTCCCCCCACAGCCGTATGGCACCTTCCCCGGTAACCGGCGAAGGGGCAACACCTGCCCATTTACCTCCTCCCTCCCCAGTATCCAAGGGCCAAATATACCTTCCAGGTGAAGCAACACTTTACCTGCCCTTCCCAGCATCTAGTCTACTGCATTCGCTGCTCACAGTGTGGTCTCCTCTACATTGGGGAAAACGAAGTGCAGAGTGGGTGACCTCTTTGCCAAACGCCTACATGCTTCCTGCAAAAAAAAAGAGACCCTGAACTATCTGTTGCCAGCCACTTTAACACACCAGCCCATTCCCTGGCCACGATCTGACTCAGGCTTGCTGTAGTGTTCCAGCAAAGCTCAGTGCAAGCTGGAAGATTGGAAGATCAGCACCTTATTTTCCACTTGGGAACCCTACAGCCTTCTGGACTCAATACCAAGCTCGACAATTTTAGGACCAGAGGTACCCCCTCCCATGTCTTTGCCCCTAGCCCAACACACCAGGCCTTGTTATCAGAGATAACCCTCTGATGAAGGGTCTAGGCCCGAAACGTCAGCTTTTGTGCTCCTGAGATGCTGCTGGGCCTGCCGTGTTCATCCAGATCCACACTTTGTTATCTAGGCCTTGTTATCACATGGTCTGATATTACACACGACCTATTACGAGTCCCCAATAACAGCTATTCACCCTCCCAGCCAGATTGCTGTCTGCTCCTATGTCTGTCCAACCACACTCTCTTTGTGCTCTACCTCCACCTATTGTTTACTTGTTAACCTGCCACCGCGCACCCCCCCACCCTATCTTCAGTATTAATAGAACATTTTCCTAGCAACCATCAGTTCTGAAGGGTCACTGGACCTGAAACTTTAACTGATTTTTCTTCACAGATGCTGCCAGGCCTGCTGAGCTTTTCCAGCAATTTTTGCTTTTGTCTCCACCACTTCAGATGTTTGACAGCAGCCAGGACAAAGCTTGATCTGCTCTCTGCGCGTCACCTTACGCAGTCAATCCCTCTACTGCCTCTCTAGTACGTTAGCGCACTGCAGAAACATCGCAAACACACAACCTCATACACCCAGAAACTGAAATGCTGTCTGGTACAGGAACATCAAATTCCACTCCCACAGCAAAGTCACACACACACGCCAGCTCGAGTCAGCATTCTGTCACAGCGGAGATTGTGCAAGACATTGGCGAGGCCTCTTCTGGAGTAATGTGTCTGGTTCTGATCACCTTGTTATAGGAAGCATATTATTAAGCTGGAAAGAGTTCAGAAGTGATTTTTCCCAAGAGAGATTTACCAGGATACTGCCAGGAATGGAGGGCTGGAGTTATAAGGATAGGCTGGGACTTCTCACTGGAGCATGAGGTTGAAGGGTGGCCTTATAGAGGTTCATGAAATCATAAGGTAAATGGCAGGTATCTTTTGCCTAGGGTGGGAGATTTTAAGACCTGGGGGTATTTTCCCTAAAAGCTGAGAGAAGGATTTAAAAAAAGAGAAACATAAGGGATTTAATTTTAATAAGAGCAATGGTTGATGTAGGATGAACCTCCAGAGTAAGTGGTGGATATGGCTACAGTTATAATATTTAATAGACTTTTTTGGACAAGTATACAAATAAGAAAATGTTTGTGAAGGACATTGGTCAGTGTAGGTAGATAGGACTAATTTAGTTTGGGAACATGGTCAGCATGGGCCGGTTGGACCAAAGGGTCTGTTTCCATGCTGTATGAATGACTGAGCTAGTGGTCTGGAAACCAAGCCCCGGCCATTCCTGGAGTCTTCACAAAAGTTAATTTAAAAAACTTTGCAGGAGTCTCCATACAATTTCCCTGCTAGCTTGATCTAGGCTAAGAGGCAACATGATGCATGTTTCCTTGCTTAAATGCGAACAATCACACAGGTAAACAGCTAGGAGCTTGTACCATACCTCTATAAAGACGGTCAGAATTCATCTAGTAACCTCATCCTGCCACACAGGCAGGAAAGAAACTACTGGTGTTATAGACAACTGGGAGTTACAGTTCAAGAGAACCAGGCCTCAGTTGGCGGAGACAATGCTTTTGCTTGCCAGGTATCTCTCACCTTGTTCAACAGTATTCACTCTAGAAAACGACAATGTTGTCGAAGAGACTACTGAGATACAGGCTACAAGACTAGGTGGGATTGAGGTTCACAAGGAAGAGGTATTAGAAATCCTTCAGAGGGTGAAGATAGATAAGTCCCCTGGGCCGGATGGGATTTATCCGAGGATCGTCTGGGAAGCCAGGGAGGAGATTGCTGAGCCTTTGGCATTGATCTTTAACTCGTCATTGTCTACAGGAATAGTGCTAGATGACTGGAGGATAGTAAATGTGGTTCCCCTGTTCAAGAAGGGGAGTAGAGACAACCCTGGTAATTATAGACCAGTAAGCCTTACCTCAGTTGTTGGTAAAGTGTTGGAAAAGGTCATAAGGGATAGGATTTATAATCATCTAGAAAAGAATAAATTGATTAGGGATATTCAGCACGGTTTTGTGAAGGGAAGGTCGTGCCTCACAAACCTTATTGAGCTATTTCAGAAGGTGACCAAACAGGTAGATGAGAGTAAACCGGTTGATGTGGTGCATAGGGATTTCAGCAAGTCGTTCGATAAGGTTCCCCACAGTAGGCTATTGTACAAAATGCGGAGGAATGGAATTGTGGGAGATATAGCAGTTTGGATTGGAAATTGGCTTGCTGAAAGAAGACAGAGGGTGGTAGTTGATGGGAAATGTTCATCCTGGAGACCAGTTACTAGTGGTGTACCGCAAGGGTCAGTGTTTGGTCCACTGCTGTTTGTCATTTTTATAAATGACCTGGATGAGGGCGTAGAAGGATGGGTTAGTAAATGTGCAGACGACACTAAGGTCAGTGGAGTTGTGGATAGTGACGAAGGATGCTGTAGGTTGCAGAGAGACATAGATAAGCTGCAGAGCTGGGCTGAGAGGTGGCAAATGGAGTTTAATGCAGAGAAGTATGAGGTGAAGCACTTTTGGTAGGAGTAACCAGAAGGCAAAGTACTGGGCTAATGGTAAGATTCTTGGTAGTGTAGATGAGCAGAGAGATCTCGGTGTCCTTGTACACAGTTCCTTGAAAGTTGCCACCCAGGTTGACAGGGCTGTTAAGAAGGCATACAGTGTTTTAGCTTTTCTTAATAGAGGGATCGAGTTCCGGAACCAAGAGGTTATGCTGCAGCTGTACAAAACTCTGGTGCGGCCGCACCTGGAGTATTGCGTACAGTTCTGGTCACCGCATTATAAGGAGGATGTGGAAGCTTTGGAAAGGATGCAGAGGAGATCTACTGGGATGTTGCCTGGTATGGAGGGAAGGTCTTACTCTTACGAGGAAAGGCCGAGAGACTTGAGGCTGTTTTCATTAGAGAGAAGGTTGAGAGGTTTGAGAGGTGACTTAATTGAGACATATAAAATAATCAGAGGGTTAGATAGGGTGGATAGGGAGAGCCTTTATCCTAGGATGGCGACAGCGAGCACGAGAGGGCATAGCTTTAAATTGAGGGGTGAAAGATATATGACAGATGTCAGAGGTAGTTTCTTTACTCAGAGAGTAGTAAGGGAATGGAACGCTTTGCCTGCAACGGTACTAGATTCACCAACTTTGGGTACATTTAAGTCGTCATTGGATAAGCATATGGATGTACATGGAATAGTGTAGGTTAGATGGGCTTCAGATCAATATGACAGGTCAGCACAACATCGAGGGCTGAAGGGAAGGGCCTGTACTGTGCTGTAATGTTCTATGTATGCATTTTTAATTTCTCATTTCCTAGTTTGATTTCTTTGCAGGAGTCACAGCCATCAGCTGCAAAGTTGCTTGTGTACTGGTCAAAAGGCCACTGCTTACACTAACATGCTGAAAATTAAACTGGCTTTCAGTATTCTGCCAACACACCATCTCCCTTTGCAGCATGCCAGCGGGCCCAACTATTGTTCACACTCAAATGGGTTCAGCCATCCAAGTGCTAATCATGTAGCTGTCAGATGAACTTTGACATTAACAATTGGTCAGAGTTCTGCAACCAAAATCAGTAAGCCATAGCTAACCAGACGTGTCAGCCAGCTTACAGACTTAGACTACTTCCCCTCTCACTGTTTGAAAAAAAAACACCAGTGTAAACACAGCTTACAATGAGTTTGAATAACCTGCTTTGAGGCAAGGGCAGCAATTTCTTCCTAGTTAGACTTATTTTGATTTCAAATTGTGGACAGTCAATATGACTGCTTCACCATCATGGAAGCGTTTCTCACCATCATGGAAGAGTTTCAGGATTCTGACTCCAACTGCAGAGAGAGCCAGCTAACAACAGTATATCTTGGGGGGGGGGGAGGTCGTGGGGAGAGAGGAGAAGAGTGCAGGGGATAGGGAGAAGAGGAGAAGAAAACCGTAACGCTTGGACACTGGCGGGAATAATGAAGGTGAACAGGTTACCACACCAAAAAAGGGCCAGGTCATCTCATTGTACACCATAACTTCAGAGCTAAAGACTAAAGATGGTTGAGTCTAGAAAGTTGGAATATATACACACTCCCTATTCACCCTTTGCTACAATCCAGATGGTAGCAGTTGATGGCCATACAAACCATGAGGGATATCACTTTTACACAAGCAGAACTGCTCTTACTCAACCCCTTCAAAGTACTCCATTAACGAAGTTCTTTGGAGAAGAGCTATTTTAAGCTATTGAGATGCTAGATGTAGTTGGAGAACCTGCGTTGATTAGTCATGTAGACTCACAAGTGGGCCATGCAGCCCATTAATTCTACTGCCACGAGGCAATCATAGCTGAGCTGCTTACCTTCAATTTCTTCTAGTCCTGATTCACTCACTGAGGCCAGATAAAAACATTTCTTGAAGTGTTCTCAGCAACGTACAGGACATTGCTAGAAGAGGCTTGCATCCCAGCAGTCACTATGGACTAGGCACTATTCTACTCCTTCCCTGAACAGGAGGGGGTCTGCTAGAAGTTTAAAGAGTAGAAGAAATTTGAAGAGTTCCAGTCAGTAAACACATCCTGTAATTAGACTTGAAGGTTGAGAGCCACAAAGTGCAAGAATTAAAACAAAGTGATGGACACAAATATTGATTTTTTTTATTTCCATTTGGAAATATGACACTAGTATTCTGTATAGTATGGTGGTGGTGTAGTGATGCACTAACTGCTGTCCTCCAGGGAGAGCCTGTCAAACAGGTACTCTCCCATCCCATTCTCAGGGGCTCCCAGGCGCTTCAGGTTGGTGATGTAGTCCCCGAGTTGCTTGATGATCCTCACCTCCTCATCCAAATAGTGAGTCTCCAGGAAGTCACACAGCTGCAAGAGAAAGGAGCAAGTTACTGCAGATGCTGAAATTGGTATTGGAACCAGGGGAAAAAGCTAGTGATTATGGGTCAGACAGCATGCATGGAGAGAAAGGAAGCTAATGTTGAGGCTAGAGCTCTGAAGAGTCATCTCAACTCCACATTAATAAAATGTGAGGCTGGATGAACACAGCAGGCCAAGCAGCATCTCAGGAGCACAAAAGCTGACGTTTCGGGCCTAGACCCTTCATCAGAGAGGCTCTCTGATGAAGGGTCTAGGCCCGAAACGTCAGCTTTTGTGCTCCTGAGATGCTGCTTGGCCTGCTGTGTTCATCCAGCCTCACATTTTATTATCTTGGAATTCTCCAGCATCTGCAGTTCCCATTATCTCTCAACTCCACATTAGCTCACTTTCTCACCATGTATGCTGCTGGACCCCTCAGCAGGAACTGCCCCTGGAAGTGCCAAATGTGGCCTATTCCCTCTATAGGGAGAGGAGGTAGAAGCACAGCATGGAGGAATCACTATGGACCCTGTGTGTTATTGGCTGATCATGAGTTTAAGCCAAAGGCCACTCAGCCTGGAATGAGGCTAGAATAGGATCAGTCAAAAATCAAACTAGGTTTCTTCAGGTTTAGAATAAATATCCCAAGTTGTTTAATCAGAAAACAACTGATGCATATATAGCAACACTACATTGTAAATTGAGAGATTCTGAAAGTACCAAAAGCAACAGTTTTGATGCGCAGCAATCTCACATCAATTAACCTGGGAAAGTTTGCAGCTGTCAAATGAGGGATTATGATGCCAGTGTCTGGAGATAACTTAAAAACAGGATAAATTCCCTCCATAGTCACCAAGACAAAAGGGAACAGGGTACATTAGTCCACCATAGTATTAAAAGAATGCTGCATTGTGGTTCTGGAATAGTTTGTCGAGGACATTGCCCCTCAGTTGCAGGTCTGATCCACAGCTGAAGAGATGAAGCATGGTGCTATTTTACCCAATTGCCAAGTGTACTTAATGGATCTCAAATTGCCCTATTTATGGCAATACTACAATGAGGTGTTGCCCCGAGAGTGTAGCGGTGATGAGAATGTGGTGGTGAAGCTTACATGAGGGTCAGTCTGGGCTGTGGCGAGTTGGTGTAGATCCAACAAACTCTGGTTCACATTCTTCTCCAGATCCAGGGCAACCTGCATTGCCTGCAGGCTGTTACCCCACTCATCCCTCTCTGGCTTCTGAGGATGGAAAGGAGGACAGGTAAGCTCCAGTGTAAACAGTTGGCAATGCCAGTCACTTTCACCAGTTCTGAAAGTGAACAGGAATCAACATTGAATCTTTCTATAGAGAGAAAACTAAAGGTATTTCTCCAGCAATTTGCTTTCACCTTGCTGGCTTGTACTGGTGTCACTGAAGCACAAAGCTTGGGAACAGGTCAATGTTCCTCACTGAAGTTACAGGACAAGTAAACAACAGTTTGTACACAAGGCCACCTCTGTCCCCACCAAGTTGGGGACATTCTTAGACACTTAGAAGACCCAGTGTGGAAACAAGCCCTTCAGCCCAACAAGTCCACACCAACCTAGACCTATCCCCCTAAATTTACACATCCCTGAACACTGGGTAATTTTGCATGGCCAGTCCACCCAGCCTGCACATCTTTGGATTGTGGGATGAAACCAGTGCATCTGGAGGAACCCCACACAGACAATGTGCAAACTCCATGCCAATAGTAGCTGGAAGGTGGAATTGAACCTGGGCTACTACAGCTGAGGGGCAGCTGTGCTAACCACTGATGCCCTGAAATTCTGGTCCCTGCAGGCAGGGACACAAACCTTTCACTCCTTACTCCCAAACAGGTGTGGAAGATGCTGTCCCTGATGACTGAGCCATATCACGAGAGCAGCCAAGCTCACTCCCAACTCCAACCTTCACATCCTGGAGCAGGACTTGGCCTCCACACTGATTCTGGAATTTCAACAGCTTCCCGGCATGTTCCTGCTTCTCCTGGGATTGATCTTTGAAGAACTGGGATAAGTGGGGGAGGGCAACATCGTCCTGGTCAAAGTAAGACATCTGGAAGGGAGATTAGAGTTAATGTGATCAGAGATAATGGGAACTGCAGATGCTGGAGAATCCAAGATAACAAAGTGTGAGGCTGGATGAACACAGCAGGCCAAGCAGCATCTCAGGAGCACAAAAGCTGATGTTTTGGGCCTAGACCCTTCAGAGAGGGGGAAAGGGTTCTGAAATAAATAGATGGAGGGGACAGGCAGATAGAAGAGGGCTAGAGGAGATGATGATAGATGGAGAGGAGACAGAGCGGTCAAAGAGGCAGGGATGGAGCTAGTCAAGGAGAGTGTTGGTGGGGAAGACAGATAGGTCAAGGGGGTAGCATGTGGTTAGTAGGTAGGTCGTCAGGGGAGAAATAGGTGAGGGGAAGAACAGGTTAGGGAGGCAGGGATGGGCTGGGCTTGTTTTGGGATGTGGTGGGGGGTTGGGGAAGATTTTGAAGCTTGTGAAGTCCACATTGATACCATTGGGCTGCAGGGTTCCCAGGTAGAATATGAGTTGCTGTTCCTGCAACCTTCAGGTGGCATCATTGTGGCACTGCAGGAGGCTGAGGATAGACATGTCGTCTAAGGAATGGGAGGGAGTCAAAATGGCTTGCAGCTGGGAGGTGCAGATGTTTATTGTAAACCAAGCGCAGGTGTTCTGCAAAGCAACGCCCAAGCCTCTGCCTGGTTTCCCTGACGTAGAGATGGCCACAACGGGAACAGCGGATGCAGTACACCACATTAGCAGATGTGCAGGTGAACGCGTGCTTGATGTTGAAAGTCTTCTTGAGGCCTGGGATGGGGGCAAGGGAGGTATGGGGGGAGGTGTAGCACTTCCTGCAGTTGCAGGGAAAAGTGCCAGGTGTGGTGGGGGTTGGATGGGAGTGTAGAGCCACAGCCTCCGGAAAGGGAAAGTGTCTTTGGTGGTGGGGTCAGATTGTAGATGGCAGAAGCGTCAGAGGATGATGCGTTGGATCCAGAGTGTGGTGGGGTGGTATGTGAGGATGAGGGGGAATTCTGTTTTGGTGGTTACTGTAGGGACAGGGTGAGAGGGATGAATGAGCTGTGGGAAGTGCAGGAGACACGGTTGAGAGCATTCTTGACCACTGCAAGGAGTGGGGACGCGCAGTGAAAGGAGTGGAGTGTTGCAGTCCTTGAAAAAAAAACAAGGGCAGAGAGAACATGTTAGTGTCCCATTAACAAGTCATTAGCCACAATTTAAGTTCTCAAAAGCTGGAACCAGACCTGTTGCAGTCATCTACTCCCAATTAGATTAGGCAATACAAGGTCAACATCCCACTTTTCAAATCAACACAGGGAAGGTGTTAATAACCCAAGGTTATGCATTTCCAGCTGTGAAGAGTAGCCCAAGAGAAGAGCAGTCAATTTAATTGTCTAAGTGTTTGAATCATAGGTAAGTTTCTTAATGAGTCACTACTCAGTCAGGCCAAGATGTTTACATCAATATTGGACTGCAGCATCTAGCAAGTGGCAACTTGGGTAAGGCAAGTTGAAAGCTTAACCAGGGATACAACTGGCCAGTACAAAGAAAAGAAAACCAAACTACTGGAAAATAGGACAAGTTGGGAACTTTGATCCCAACATTTTCAGTATCTACAACGACATTAAAAGGAACTGGCACATTACTACCAGTACATTAGGATTGACTAGAGGAAGGGAAATTCAGTTTCAGTCCAAACAATTTAAAAAATGTGCCCAACACATTTTTACATCCCCAGGCAAAAACATTTAAGTGGGAGAAATCTGGAGATACAGCAGGTATCAGGAAGTGATAGGAAACTGTATAATGCCTAATGACAGCTGCCTTTACCCAGCTTGTCCAGTAGGCATCTTCATTCCCATAATGATGGTTAACCCAACTCCTATTGAGCCAACACTGGGAGATACCATTAAGATAGTTCTGGAGAGTTACCCCAAAACACAAGTCACATACAGAGAATGTGTTTTGAAGACTAGCTTTGACAACACTTTCCATCCACAGATGTTGTCTCACCAACATCCTATTCCATGGTAAATTGGAAGCTATCATAAATATTAGCTTACTTTATTAAGTGGTTAAGACCACTACAAAAACATGCTACATATCATTTGGATAAAATGAGAATATTTTCAAAACATTATTTCAGAAGGACATCATTCAGCCCATCATGGCTGGCCAGGTATTAACACTAGCTTACAATTCCTTTACATTTCCCCCCCACATAAAATCAGTTAAGTTTACATCATATTGGAAGTCACTTCAAAAAAAAAATCACCAAAGACTGATAGAGATAGGAGGCAGTGAGCTCCACATTAATCTGCTTGTTGACAGCAGCTTCACAATCCTGGTGATAGTTCTGAGAGGCCATTTTGTGACAAAGTACACTTTCCCCAAATTGCCACTAAAGCACACAGCTACTTTTTTTTTCCTCCCCTCCTTCTGTCCCCCAACTAAGGCCTAACACCAACTACATCTGAGCCTGGAGTCCCATTGAATTTGAATTTATACCCCTAGAATTAAGTAGCAATTCAATGACATCATCAGTGATGGCCAATTGTTAATCAATTGATCAGCTGCCATGTCCAATCAGATTCCAATGAACACATGGGGAGATTTGGACCCAGGAACCAATCAGAATCAACAACTCATCAACAAAAACGTTCTGATTGACCTTTGATCTCCTTCTGAAGTGCAAATTGTAAAAGTGTCTGTAGTGAAAATGACAAGAAAATATGGTTTAAGATATAATTTTTAATTTGGTTTAATTTATTTTTGTCACGTTCTGAGATACGATAAAAAGCATCATTTTGTGTACTAACT
The DNA here is from genome assembly GCF_030684315.1 of Stegostoma tigrinum. Taxonomy (NCBI): domain Eukaryota; kingdom Metazoa; phylum Chordata; class Chondrichthyes; order Orectolobiformes; family Stegostomatidae; genus Stegostoma; species Stegostoma tigrinum. Next base: position 14,398,966 of record NC_081391.1, on the reverse strand, counting down.
ACACAAATCATATCTATAGATCATAAGACATGGGAGTGGAAGTAAGGCCATTCGGCCCATCAAGACCACTCCGCCATTTAAATCATGGCTGATGGGCATTTCAACTCCACTTCCCTGCACTCTCCCCGTAGCCCTTGATTCCTTTTGAGATCAAGAATTTGTCGAGCTCTGCCTTGAAGGCATCCAACGTCCCGGCCTCCGCTGCACTCTGTGGCAATGAATTCCACAAGCGAACCACTCTCTGGCTGAAGAAATGTCATCTCATTTCGGTTTTAAATTGACCCCCTCTAATTTTAAGGCTGTGCCCACGGGTCCTAGTCTCCCCGCCTAATGGAAACAACTTCTGAGCGTCGACCCCTTCTAAACCATACATTATCTTGTAAGTTTCTATTAGATCCCGCCTCAACCTTCTAAACTCTAATGAGTGCAATCTCAGGATCCTTAGCCATTCATCATATGTTAAACCTACCATTCCAGGGATCATCCGTGTGAATCTCCGCTGGACACGCTCCAGGGCTAGTATGTCCTTCCTGAGGTGTGGGGCCCAAAATTGGACACAGTATTCTAAATGGGGCCTAACTGGAGCTTTATAAAGCCTTAGAAGCACTTCGCTGCTTTTATATTCCAACCTTCTTGAGATAAATGACAACATTACATTCGCTTTCTTAGTCACTGACTCTACCTGCAAGTTAACCTTTACAGAATCCTGGGCCAATACTCCCAGATCCCTTTCTACTTCTGCTTTATGCCTGTATTCTTTTTTCCAAAGTGCAAAACTTCACATTTACTCACATTGAATTTCATTAGCCATTTCCTGGACAACTCTCCTAAACTGTTTAAATCTTTCTGCAGCTTCCCCACCTCCTCAGTACTACCTGCCTGTCCACCTATCTTACATAAATGCATCAGGATAATAGAACAGAATGCAGAATATACTGCTACAGCTAAGGAGAAGGTGAAGATAAACTTTAATATACAAAAGGTCTGTTCAAAAGTCTGATAAGCCGTTCCTAAATCTGTTGGTGCAGGTTTTCAAACATTTGTATCTTTTGTCTGACGGAAGAGGGTGGAAGAGAGTATTACAGGAGTTGGGAAGGGTATTAGATTGTGATGGCTGCTTTCCCAAGGCAGCGGGAGATATAGATGGAGTCAGTGGGTGGAAGTTTGGTTTATGTGATGCACTGGGCTGTGTTCACAACTCTCTGTAGTTTCTTGTGGCCTTGGGCAGATTAGTTGCCATACCAAACTGTGATGGATCTAGTTAGGATACCTTGTGTTGTGCATCTATAAAAATTGGTAAGGGTCATTGTGGATATGGCAAATTTCCTTAGCTTTCTGAGGAAGTAGAGGCGTTGTAAACAGCTGGGCTCCAAGCTCTGATCCTGCAGTACCCCTCCAGGCACTGGCTGCCTCTCATAAAAAGACCCATTCCAATTCCTACTTTTTCTGTTTCCTGGCTGCAAACAAGTTCTCTACCCACATCAACACATTACCATTAATGCCATGCACATTTTCTTGACCGTAGTGTCAATGTGGATGGACCAGGACAGATTGTTAGTGATGTTTACTCCCAGGAACTTGGAGTTATCAATCACCTCCACCTCAGCACCGCTGATACAGACAGGAGCACGTCTTCCACTCTACTTCATAAAGTTGATGGCCAGCTCCTTTGCTTTGCTGACATTGAGGGAATCTATGACATTAAGCTATCTATCTCCTTTTATATTGTTTGATATCTGGCCCACTACAGTGGTGTCATCAACAAATTTGTAAATGGAGTTAAAGCATAATTTAGCCACGCGGGTGTGTGTGCATAAGGAGTATAGTAGGGTGTTGAGTGTACAGCGTTGTGGGGCAACGGTGTTGGGGATGTTGTCGCTACTCCTTACTAACTACGGTCCGGAATTTGAGGACCCAGTTGCAGAAGGAGGAGCAGAGTCCTGGGTCTTAGAGTTTGATGGGGTTATGGTGCTCATGGCAGAGCTAAAGTCAATAAATAGGACCCTGGCATAGGTGTCCTTGTCATTCAGATGTTCAAGGGATCTGTGTAGGACCAGGGAGATGGCATCTGACATGGACCTATAATGATGGTTGGCGAGTTGTCGCGGATCAAGGCAACCTGGGAGGCCAGAGTTGATGTGTGCCATTTCTAACCTCTTGAAGCACTTCATGATGTCAGAGCCAGTGGGTGGTAGTCCTTAAGGCACAGTGCCTGATTTTTCTTATACTCTAGCTCCTGATTTTGACATTTGAAGGGCTGAAGAGAAGCATAACATGGAGTTGTGTCAATTTGTTACATTGAGGGTATTAATGTGCGTGGTATTAATGGTAATGTGCTGATGTGGGTAGAGAACTTGTTTGCAGCCAGGAAACAGAAAAAGTAGGAATTGGAATGGGTCTTTTTCTGAGAGGCAGCCAGTGCCTGGAGGGGTACTGTAGGATCAGACCCTGGAGCCCAGCTGTTTACAATATATGTTAGTGACTTTCATAAGGGAACTAAATGCAATATCTCCAGATTTGCAGATGCCATGGGGCAGAGTGGGAAGGCGAGATGTGAGGAGAATGCAGAGTTGCTTCAGTGTGATTTGGACAATTTGAGTGAGTGGGCAAATAACATTGTTGTGGTTTGACAGCAGTGGTGGGCTGCACACTCATAGGAGAGAATCATAGAATCCCTACAGTGTGGAAAGAGGCCATTCGGCTCATTGAATCTGCACTGACCCCACATGGAGCATCCTAACAGACCTGGCCCACTACCTTATCTCCATAACCCTGCATTTACCATGTCTAAGCCAGCTAGACTGCGTACCCCTGGACGTTATGTGGCAATTTAGGATGGCCAACCACCTAACCTGCTCATCTCTGGAGAGAGAGAATGAGAGAGAAAGTTGGCTGGTGGTGGTTTAACCTGGAGGTCACCATACTTTAGCTTTTGTGGTGATCTCAGCTGGTGTAGGATTTGAACTCAGGCTGTTGGCATCACTCTGTGTTACAAACCAGCTGTCTGACCAACTGAACTAACTGACCTTCTTGAATGGCAGATGGAGAAGACCAGAAGGTGTAGGAGCAGATTTAGGCCCATCAGGTCTGCTCTGTCATTCAATCATGGCTCAACCCCATTCTCTCGAGATCCCTGTTCTAATCAAGAATGTCTATCTCTTTTTTAAATACATTCAATGACTTTGCAGTTACAGCCCTCTGCTGCAATGAGCTCACAGATTCATCACCCTCTGGCTGAAGAAATTTCCCCTCATCTCAGTTCTAAATGGCCATATCATCTTTTGGAGATGGTGCCCCCAGGTCCTACTCTCTGCTACTAGTGGAAACATCTTCTCCACATCCACTCTGTCCAGGCTTCTCAGTATTCTGTAAGTTTTAAGCAGGTTCCCCTCATCCTTCTAAACTCCATCAAGTACAGACCCAAAGTCCTCAACCGCACCTTATATGACAAGCCCTCATCCCCAGGATTAGAAGAATCATAGAAATTTCTCACCACGGAGACAGGCCCTTTGGCCCAAATCATCTATGCTGACCAAATATCCCATATAAATCTAGTCCTTTTTGCCAGCATTTGGCCACTATCCCTCTAAACCCTTCCTATTCATGTACCCATCCAGATGACTTTTAAATGGTGTAATTGTACCAGCCTCCACCACTTCCTCTGGCAGCTCATTCCACACGTGCACCACACCAATGAAAACATTGCTCCTTACATCCCTTTGAAATCTCTCCCCTCTCATCTTAAACCTATGCCCCTCTAGTTTGGGACTCCCGTACCCTGGGGAAAAGACCTTGTCTATTTACCCCATCCATGCCCCTCATGATCTTATAAATCTCTATAAGGTCACCCTCTTAGCTTCCGATGTTCCAGGGAAAATAGCCTCTCCCTATGGCTCAGACTCTCCAACTTGGCAACATCCTTGTAAATCTTTTCTGAACCCTTTGAAGTTTTATAACATCGCTCCTATAGTAGGGGGACTAGAACTGAAGACAATATTCCAGAAGTGGCCTCACTGATGTCCGATACGGTCTCAACATGACCTCCCTCCTGTAATGGGGAGACCAAAATTGCATGCAGTATTCCAAAAGTGGCCTAACAAATATCTTGTCCAGCTGCAACATGACCTCCCAACTCCTAAACTCAATGCACTGACCTATAAAGGTTAGCGTGCTAAACACCTTATTCACTTTGCTATCTACCTATAATTCCACTCTCAAGGAGCTGTGAACTCGCACCCCAAGGTCTCCTTATTCAGCAACACTTCCCAGGTCCCTACCATTAACTGTACAAGTCCTGGCCTGGTTTGCCTTTCCAAAATGCAGCACCTCACATTTACAAAAATTAAACTCCATCTACCACTCCCCGGCCCAATGGTCCATCTGATCAAGACCCCATTGTAAACTGAGGTAACCTTCTTGGCTGTCCACTACATCTCCAATTTTGGTGTCATCTGCAAATTTACTAACCGTAACTCCTATTTTCACATCCAAATCATTTTTATAAATGACAAAAAGCAGCGGACTGGCACCGATATTTGTGGCACACCACTGGTCACGGGCCTCCAGCCTGAAAAGGAAGTCCTCACCACCACCTTCTGTCTCCTACCTTTGGGCCAGTTCTGTATCCAGTTGGCTAGTTCTTCCTGTATTCCATATGATCTAACCTTGCTAATCAGTCTATCATGAGGAACCTTGGCGAATGCCTTACTGAAGTCCATATGGATCACGTCCACCACACTGCTCTCATCAATCCTCTTTGTCGCTTCTTCAAAAAGATCTCAATCTACATTCTTGTGAAACTCCTCTTAACCCTGTCCAATGCCAACACATCCTCTCTTAGATACAGGACACAAAGCCACTCATAATGTTCCAAATGCAGTCTTACCAGAGCCTTATACAGCCTCAGCAATACATCCTTGCTCTTGATTTTTAACCCTCTTGAAATGAATGCTAACGTTGCGTTTGCTTTCCTAATGAATCTGCATGTTGACCCAAAGAAAATTCTGAACTAGGACTACCAAATCCCTTTGTGCTTCAGAATTCATTTCCCTATTTAGATAATGGTCTGCATGTCTACTCTTCCTACCAAAGTGCATAACTTCACACTTTGCCATTTGTATTCCACCTGCCACTTTTTTTTAACCTACTCTCCTAGTCATTCTGCAGCCTCCCCACTTCCTCATCGCTACCTGTCTCTCCACCTATCTTTGTGCCACCTGCAAACTTAGGCCAATGCTCTTGATCCTTCATCCAGATTGTTAATGTATAACATGAATAGTTGTGGTCTCAATGCTGACCCCTGCAGATCTTCACGAATCACTGGCTGCCAGCCTGATAAAGACCCCTTTATCCTCTGAAGATACTCTCGCTTTGAGGTGTATTTTCCTGTTTTGTTAGAAAGAGGAATTTTGAGCCATAGGTGACCAGTTGTCTCTTCCAAGCCAAGAAAGTAGACAGCTTGCGAGGCCCGAGGTTTTTGTTTTCAAAGGCTGTAACAATGGAAGCAGCATGAAGAAGTGGAGTCAGGCTCCTACAAAACCAACATTTTAGTTCAGCTTTCAGCTGTTGTTGGGATTTTGAATGTGGTTACAGAAGCTGTTACATTTCTTTCTCTCCCTCCCTCCCTCCCCCACTACAATGAAAAGCTTGGATAAGCGATAATGGGAACTGCAGATGCTGGAGAATCCTAGATAACAAGGTGTAGAACTGGATAAACACAGCAGGCCAAGCAGCATCTTAGGAGCAGGAAAGCTGCTTGTCCTGCTGTGTTCATCCAGCTCTACACCTTGTTATCAATGAAAAGCCTGGGTTCTCTCTGCTGCCAGAATTGCATGAGGCAATCTGTTTTATGAACGATACCTTTGCCAAGGGTGTGCTTATGGGATGGACTATATTGGGACCGTTGCTGTTTGACATTTAAATAATCAATTATTTGGGTATGTTTTCCAACATCAACGTCAGACTAATTCTTGTTTGCAATTTAACTCTAGGATAATAATTAATAAAGTGTGTTTTGCTTTTGCTTAAAGCTGAGCCGTGTAACCAATTGAATTATACCTAGAACACAGCACTTAATGCTTTCCTTTCAGTAAGATAGGAGTTTGGGTCTGGGCCATTTGATGTATTGAAGGTTGGTTGGGGCAGGGTAGGAGGCGTAGGAGGCTTGGTCTGTTCAGTCCACAACAAATTGGGGGCTATTCTATTGTCAGGATCAAAATTTCTAATTCCAGTTGGGTTTAGGATTATTGGAGTTAAAGACAGGGGATGATGAGGGTTGGTGTTTCTCACTTGTCCCGCCCTCCCCCATTTGGTTGGTTTAAACAGGATGTGGCTTATCTGTTAGTTGCTAAGTTAGTTGCTAAGTTAGTTGCTAAGTTAGTTGCTAAGTTAGTTGCTAAGTTAGTTGCTAAGTTAGTTGCTAAGTTAGTTGCTAAGTTAGTTGCTAAGTTAGTTGCTAAGTTAGTTGCTAAGTTAGTTGCTAAGTTAGTTGCTAAGAATTTCCTTGGCACTGATTCGCAGGGGAAGACAGACTTTTCTGAAGGCATCTTGTCCCATAAGAGAATCCGAGTCCCTGGATGTTTCACCACTTCTCCAGCCTTGGATTAAGGGCGAAATCACTTCCCTCATTCATACTTGGGACCAGAGTAAAGTGGATTACTACTGGACGTCTATAAAAGACCTATAAAAGAACTACACAGTCTGCCTAACCCTGTATGTTTGTGGGCAAACTTTATTTCACTACCCCTCCCCAACCATTCATAGTCAATGTGACAGAAACTTCCAGCCTCACCCTCCCTTTCAACAAAGCTTCTAGTATCCTTCTTCTGACCCAGCTCCAGATACAAGATTTTTCACACCCAGGTCACAAACAAAAAAAATCATAGTTGAATTCCCTTTCCTTGTTAGGGCAGTGACTGGAGTAATGCATCCATTTCAGTACAGTTGGACAAGGGGATGCAAGCCATCATCATGTGTAAAAATACAACTTCGGTTTGAAACTGTCACTGACTTTTTCTTTAATGGCCCCTGACCTGAGTAAACGGTGAGATTCATGTGGAGGACTCATGACTAACTACATTGCAACTTAGGAATGGTCAGGTTGCTCTAACTTTGAGATTCAAGAGTCATGTATCACAGGCAAAGTCCAAGGCTTGGCCAGAACTCCTTTGTGCACTAAATTTAGCTCCCTCCTCAACAGGAAACTTTAAGGAAAAGTCCACATACTTAAACACCTATAATTTTTTAAAAAATGAAAACAATTACCTACTGGGACATAATCTGTTCACCACCCTCTTAAAAATCAGGAGGCAGATCCAATGTGATCACTAGAATCAGAATGATCACTGAGTGACCAACAGATCACAAGCTCTGACAAAGTTTAAGTAGCAAAATTAAAGTCAACGAGACAAACAGTAGGCAATGTCAAAAGATGTTTATTGCCAAGTTTATTCTGAATTATGGAGAGATGGAATATATCAGGCAAAGCAGACAGTACTCCAGGCCACACTAACTGCTGTCCTCCAGGGAGAGCCTGTCAAACAGGTACACTCCCATCCCATTCTCAGGGGCTCCCGGGCGCTTCAGGTTGGTGATGTAGTCCCCAAGTTGCTTGATGATCTCCACCTCCTCATCCAAATAGTGATTCTCCAGGAAGTCACAGCTGGAAGGGAGGCAGGCAGAGTGAAATATTGCAAGGAATCATTGATACTTTCAGGAAGGGATTCTACTCCATAACCAAAGAATGTCAAAACTCATGGGACTATTCTAGTTTGGGATAATCCCAAACAGAGGATATTTTAAAAAGTAGTTTACAACAAAAAAAGTGGATTGAAGACTGACAGAATGCATGGGAACTTCACTGCCAGTGATCACTTGTCAAGAGACAAGACTAGGAAAAGATGAAATGTGCACAGCACAACTCCGTGGAGAGCTTGTTTTTGATGAGTTCATTCAACAACTGACTAGGACAAAAAATATAGCACTGCTTGCTGTATGTTCACAAGACCCTCTATTCACCCATGGGCTTATACACCAGTCCACTTTAGCAGATGAATGCTGTCCAAGTGATGAGACTGAGGTGGTGAAGCTTACATGAGGGTCAGCCTGGGCTGTGGCCAGTTGGTGTAGATCCAGCAAACTCTGGTTCACATTCTTCTCCAGATCCAGGGCAACCTGCATTGCCTGCAGGCTGTTACCCCACTCATCCCTCTCTGGCTTCTAAGAAGAATTGTGAAGTACAATTAAGTATCAGAACAAAAAAGTTACTATTTCAGGATTGGTTTTGCCAGATGAAGGGTAATGGACTCAATGTTAAATTTCTCCCTCTATAGATACTTCTAGAACAATGGTATTGCTACAGCCATTTGATTTTTATCACCCTGCCCATTAAAGGGGCATCACTGAATCATGGAGTCATGAACAGGTCAATGTTCTTCACTGATAATGGGAATGCAGATGCTAGAGAATCCAAGATAATAAAATGTGAGGCTGGATGAACACAGCAGGCCCAGCAGCATCTCAGGAGCATAAAAGCTGACATTTCAGGCCTAGACCCTTCAGAGAGGGGGATGGGTGAGGGTTCTGGAATAAATGGGGAGAGAGGGGGAGGTGGACTGAAGATGGAGAGAAAAGATAGGTGGAGGGGTAGGGAGGAGACAGGTCAAGGAGGTGGGATGAGGTTGGTAGGTAGGAGATGGAGGTGCAGCTTGGGGTGGGAGGAAGGGATGGGTGAGGGGAAGAACAGGCTAGGGAGGCAGAGACAGGTTGGGCTGGTTTTGGGGATGCATTGGGTGGAGGGGGAAGAGCTGGGCTGGTTTTGGGATGCAGTGGGGGGGGAAGGGAAGGGGAGATTTTGAAGCTGTGAAGTCCACATTGATACCATTGGGCTGCAGGGTTCCCAAGCAGAATATGAGTTGCTGTTCCTGCAACCTTCAGGTGGCATCACTGTGGCACTGCAGGAGGCCCATGATGGACATGTCATCTAAAGAGTGGAGGGGGAGTGGAAATGGTTTGCAACTGGGAGGTGCAGTTGTTTATTGCGAACCAAGCAGAGGTGTTCTGCAAAGTGGTCCCCAAGCCTCTGCTTGGTTTCCCCAATGTAGAGGAAGCCACACCAGGTACAGTGGATGCAGTATACCACATTAGCAGATGAACCTCTGCTTAATGTGGAAAGTCATCTTGGGCCCTGATATAGGGGTGAGGGAGGTGGTGTGGGGGCAAGTGTAGCATTTCCTGCAGTTGCAGGGGAAGGTGCTGGGTGTGGTGGGGTTGGAGGGCAGTGTGGAGCAAACAAGGGAGTCATGGAGAGAGTGGTCTCTCTGGAAAGCAGAGAGGGGTGGGGACAGAAAAATGTCTTGGGTGGTGGGGTCAGATTGTAGATGGTGGAAGTGTCGGAGGATGATGCGTTGTATCTGGAGGTTGGTGGGGTGGTGTGTGAGAATGAGGGGATCCTCTTGGGGGTGGTTGTGGTGGGGGGCAGGGTGTGTGAGGGATGTGTTGCAGGAAATGCAGTCAAGGGCGTTCTCGACCATTGTGGGGGGGTTGCGGTCCTTGAAGAACTTGGACATCTGGGATGTGCGGGAGTGGAATGTCTTATCGTGGGAGCAGATGCGGCGGAGGCGGAGGAATTGGGAATAGGGGATGGAATTTTTGCAGGAGGGTGGGTGGGAGGAGGTGTATTCTAGGTAGCTGTGGGAGTCGGTGGGCTTGAAATGGACATCAGTTACAAGCTGGTTATCTGAGATGGAGACAGAGATCCAGGAAGGTGAGGGATGTGCTGGAGATGGCCCAGGTGAACTGAAGGTTGGGGTGGAGGGTGTTGGTGAAGTCGATGAACTGTTCGAGCTCATCCGGGTAGCAAGGTGGCGCCGATACAGTCATCAATGTAATGGAGGAAGAGGTGGGGTTTGGGGCCTGTGTAGGTGCGAAGAGGGACTGTTCCACAGCTTTCCGGAGAGACCACTCTGACTCCCTTGTTCGCTCCACAATGCCCTCCAACCCCACCACACCCAGCACCTTCCCCTGCAACTGCAGGAAATGCTACACTTGCCCCCACACCACCTCCCTCACCCCTATCCCAGGCCCCAAGATGACTTTCCATGTTAAGCAGAGGCTCACCTGCACATCTGCTAGTGTGGTATACTGCATCCACTGTACCTGGTGTGGCTTCCTCTACATTGGGGAAACCAAGCAGAGGCTTGGTGACGGCTTTGCAGAACACCTCCGCTCGGTTCGCAATAAACAACTGCACCTCCCAGTCGCAAACCATTTCAAGCCCCCCTCCCATTCTTTAGATGAAATGTCCATCATGGGCCTCCTGCAGTGCCACAGTGATGCCACCTGAAGGTTGCAGGAACAGCAACTCATTCTACTTGGGAACCCTGCAGCCCAATGGTATCAATGTGGACTTTACCAGCTTCAAAATCTCCCCTTCCCCTACTGCATCCCTAAACCAGCCCAGTTTGTCCCCTCCCCCCACTGCGCCACAACCAGCCCAGCTCTTCCCCTCCACCCACTGCATCCCAAAACCAGTCCAACCTGTCTCTGCCTCCCTAACCTGTTCTTCCTCTCACCCATCCCTTCCTCCCACCCCAAGCTGCACCTCCATCTCCTACCTACCAATCTCATCCCACCTCCTTGACCTGTCTGTCTTCCCTGGACTGACCTATCCCCTACCTATACTCTTCTCCACCTATCTTCTTTTCTCGCCATCTTCGGTCCACCTCCCCCTCTCCCTATTTATTCCAGAACCCTCCCCCCATCCCCCTCTCTGATGAGGGGTCTAGGCCCGAAACGTCAGCTTTTATGCTCCTGAGATGCTGCTGGGCCTGCTGTGTTCATCCAGCCTCACATTTTATTACCAATGTTCTTCACTGTGGGGTTTTGGGACAAGTGAAAACAATTTGCCTGTCAGGGTACATCTCAGTCCCCACACAAAGTCAGGACATTCTGGGCCACATGAGCAGTGACAGTGGAGAGACCAGGCAGACTGTGGTAAGCCTGAAGAAAGCTCTTCACAAGCTCCAGGTTGTGTCACTGAAGAGATGACACCATGAGAGCAGCCATTTCTACTAGCACCACCTCGCTACCCCCACCAAACCAGTTTGTACAGGTGTTACTGAAGCATGAAGCCCAAGAACAGGTCAATGTTCCTCACTGAAGTTATGGGACAAGTCAACCACCATTTGCATACAAGGGTACATCTCTGTGCCCATACTAAGCTAGGGACATTCAAGTCCCTATGGGCTGTGCTGAAGAGATGGTTGAAGCTGGAGCTTTTCACTCTTCCCCTCTCCCCAAAGAATAAGGAAAATGCTGTTCCTGATGACAGGGAGCCATATCATAGATTAGCCATACTCCCTTCCCAACACCAATCTTCACATCCTGGAGGACGACTTGGCCTCCATACTGATTCTGGAATTTCAGCAGCTTCTCTGCATGTTCCCACTTCTCCTGGGGACTGATCTTTGAAGAACCGGGAGAAATGGGGGAGGGCATCATCATCCTGGTCAATGTAGGACATCTGGAAGAACAGATTAAATCCTATCAACTCTGTAGGCCCAATTCTAATTGAAGCTAAAAGCAGTTAGTTATTTTCCAGCTGCTGTACAATCAAATGAATTACTCAATACAAAGCAAACATCCCACCTTCCTCAAAAATATTGAGGGCATTAATAGCCTAAGGTTGTGTTTCCTACTGTGAAGATTGGCCCAAGAGAAATGCAGTTTTTGCAACTGTCTGAGAAAGTGGGAGCTGCCAATGCTGGAGTCTGAGATAACAAGGTGTACACCTCCAGGGTGAGGACAGCAGCCAAGCAGCAGCAGAGGAGCAGGAAAGCTGACATTGGTGCCTGGACCCAGAAATTTGGAGGGCGGGGGTAGAATTCCAAAATGAGAGGGGAGGCAGATAGAAGATGGATAAAGGAGGAGACAGTCAGATTAAAGTAGTAGGGGGTTAGTGCCAATATAGGTGAGGAGTTAGGTGGGGATAGGTCAGTCACAGGAGGACTGACAGGTCAAGGAGGCAGGGACAAGCCAGAATAATGGGAGTGGCTGATGCTAGAGAAACCAAGCTAACAAAATGTGGAGCTGTATGAACACAGCAGGCCAAGCAGCATCTGTGCTTGGCCAATTGTGGTCATATAGCTCCACACTTATACAGGGACAAGATGGGCTGGTTTTGGGATGCGGTCAGGGAAGGGAGGGGTTTGAAGCTTGAGGTCCACATTGATACCATTGGGCTGCAGGAGCCCCAAGCAAAATGAGGTGCTGTTCCTGCAACCTTCAGGTTGCATTGTCAAGGAACTGGAGGCAGCCCAGGATAGACATTTCATCCAAGAGGTGGGAAGGGGAGTTGAAGTGGTTCACAAATGGGCAGTGCAGTAACTTGTCACTAACTGAGCATAGGTGTTCCACAAAGCTGTCTCTGCTTGGTTTCCCTGATGTGGGCTCTACATCAGGAACAGCAGATACAATGTACCACATTAGCAGATGTGCAGATAAACATCTGTTTGATGTGAAAAGTTTGTGGGACCTGGGATGGGTGTCCAGGGGGGTTGGGAGGTAAGGAAGGTACAGTACTTTACAAGTGATAGGCAGCTATGTAGTTAGAAAGCTGACTGGGTGCCTAACAGCTGCCACCTTTACCTAGCAGGTAAAATTGACATCTTCATTCCCTCTACATGGTTAATCCAACTTCCACTGAACCAACACAGATACTCTGGGCAGTCCAGGGGGACACCATATCCAGAGTCAGTATTAAGGTGTGGCTTTAAATACTTTCCATCCATGACAAAGTGATGTGGGTGAAACTATACCACTGTCAATGGGATATAACCATAAATTGCTAGATTAAGTGGACACCTACAAAAACATGCTACATAAAGGTTGGATGATATGCAAACAAAAGAATTTCAGCAATGTTACAGTGCAGAGGGATACTATTCAGCCCATCTTGTCCACCATGAATCTGAATACTCAAACTACATTACAGCTTCTTACATTTTCCCCATAACATCAAGTAAAGTTAACTTCACAAAGAGAAGCCACTAGACAAAAATTTAAAAAGAAACTCACCAGAGACTGATAGAGATAGAAGGCAGTGAGCTCCACATTAATCTGCTTGTTGACAGCAGCTTCACAATCCTGGTGATAGTTCTGACAGATCTGGGAGTTCATTTGCCCAAAGTAGACTGGATCCAAATTGCCAGCAAAATACACAATCAATCACTTTTTCCTTCTTCCCAACCACACTAAGGCCTAAGGCCTAACACCAACAGCATCCAAGCTCCTACTGCCTTGAACTTGGATTTCTACCCCTGCAAATAAACACAAATTTAATGACATCATGTGTGATGCCCAATCATCCTTATTCATTAATCGGTCAGCTGCCACATCCAATCAAAATCCAAATCATCACAGGATGAGATTTTGATCCAGGAGCCAATGAGAATTAACAACTCATTGATGAGAAGTTGCTGATTAACTTTGATCTCCTTCTGAAGTACAAATTGTGATGATGTCTGAACTGATAATGACACTAAAATAAACTCTAAGATAAATGTATTTGATTTGATTTGATTTATTACTGTCACATGTATCGAGGTACAGTGAAAAGTTTTGTTTTGCATGCTAACCAGACAAATCATGTCTTGCATAAATGCAACAGGGTAATAAAACAGAATGGAGAATGTAGTGTTATAGCTAGAGAAAGGGACACTCTAATATATGAGCGGTCTGTTCATAAGAAGAAACTCTTCTTGAATCTTAGAAGTATTAACATGATTACACTTAATGTAGACATAGGAAATGCTGTTCCAATTAAGCAACTTCCTTGTAGACTTAACTCTCTAAAACTGACACATGAAAGCATGATTGAAAGCATACTCAAAAACAGTATAATCAAAGTGAGCTGCAGCAAATGCAACTCACCCAGAGCGATGGTGCCACAACCAGATGATATCCGATGAGCATGTGTTGATTACAGTCAATACCCTTAGCGGAGGCGATGGTCTAGTGGCATTATTTCTGGACTGTTAATCCAGCGACCCAGACAATGTCCTGGGGACCTGGGTTCAAATTCCTCCACAGCAGATAGTGGAATTTGAATTCAATAAGTATCTGGAATTAAGATTCTAATAATGTTAATCATGACCGTGAATCCATTGTTGATTGATAGGAAAACCCATCTGGTTCACCAATGTCCTTGAGGGAAGGAAACTGCCATCCTTACCTGGCCTGGCCTACATGTGACTCCAGACCCACAGCAATGGGGTTGGCTCATAAGTGCCCTCTGGGCAATCAGGGATGGGGCAATAAATGCTGACCCAGCCACTGGCACTCTCATCCTGTGAATGAAAAAAGTTACAAAATATGATTCCTATCCTATTGCACGGCTGGAACACTGTATTGAGAAGTTGGGACAAGCAACTTACTCAAAGGATACTTGCGGGTACCTTTATCCAAGAGAACAAAGGAAATTATGGCTTTCACAGCACTGAATGGACTTCATCAATTTAAAGTCATGCCATTTGGTATGAAAAATGCACCAGACACATTTCAAAGGCTGACCGATAAGATCACTTTGGGATTATCCAACTGTGTGGTGTACACTGACAGTCAGGTGATTTTCCGTCTCACATGGAAGGAACATGTGGAGCATCTATGGGAATTATTCAATCAACTTCAGGAGACAGGCTTGGTGATAAATCTAGCTAAGGGTGACTTCGCAAAAGCTCAAGCCATGCTCCTAGGCCATATCAGTGGACTTGGAAGGATGGCCCCATGGGATGTAAAAGTTTAGATTATTGGTGAGTTTCCCATATCATTGATGAAGAGGAAAGTCCTATAGCCCCTGGGACTGAGTAGTTTTTATCAGAAATTTGTACCAAACTTTAGCAGCGTGCTTGCTCCACTGACTGACTTGTTGAAGAAGTGCAAAAATTTCATTAGACGGAGGATCTCACAGAAACCTACAGCAATCTAACAGGACTAGGCTGGTTAAATGCAGGAAGGTTACAGTCAAAACTCTGACATAGTAGATTTGTGATAATTAAGTTACTTTTTCTCTGTGGTTCCATGAAATGCCAGATTGCAAGTTAGGCCCATTAGTCATAAGAGCAAGTCGGAGTCTAGTGGTCCTGTGGTGAGTAACTCACCTCCTGACTCCCTAAAGCCTGTTCACCACCTACGAGGCACAAGTCAGGAGTATGAGGAAATACTCCCCACTTGCCTTGTTGGGGGTAGCCCCAACAACACTCAAGAAGCTCGACACCATCCCGGACAAAGCAGTTGCCTGATTGGCACCACATCCACTATCTTCTTCGTTCACTGTCTCCATCAGTGATAGCATCAATGAGTACCACTTACAAAGTGCACTGTACCACCTCCTCAAAGCTCCATCAAAACACAGGGACTGAAGGTTTCAGCCCAGGCCGGCCAGCACCTTAAGGATAATAAATAATTTCCATTTCGCAGTAAGTACCACAAGACAAAATGAAATGGAAGCATGGACCCGGTAGAACGGCATTACTTTCAAGTCTTGATTGAATGAATTTTGATTTGATTTGATATGATTTATTGTAGTCACATGTACAGTGAACAGCTTTGTTTGTAAGCAGTACAGGCAGATCATAGTCAGCAAGGACATACGAATCATAGGGTGTTTAGGCAGACTGAGGCACACAGGTTACACTGCACAAGAGGTGCCTGAAGTGAGATCAACATTATTTGAAGTTAGAAAGGCCATTTATTAATCTAATAACGGCAGGGAAGAAGCTGTTCTTGAACCTGCTGGTGTGTGCTTTCAAACTTCTGTATCTTCTGCCTGATGGAAAAGGTTGTGAGAGATCATTACTGGGATGGATTGTGTCTTTGGTGATGTTGGCAGCCTTTTAGCGATAACGAGACACATAAATGGGGTCCATCGATGGAAGGTTGGATTCTGTGATGGTCTGGGCCACGCGCAAAACCTTCTGTCGTTTCTCACGGTCCTGTGCAGAGCAGTTGCCATACCAGACCGTCATACATCCAGGCAGTTTGCTTTCAATGGTGCATCTGGAGAAGTTGGTGAGGGGTCCTTATGGATGTGCTGAATTTCCTAGTCTGCCTGGGGAAGAAGAGGCATTGTTGTGCCTTCTTGAACATTGCATCCACGTGGGACAGGTAGCTGGTTATCTTCACAACTTGGAAGATCCTGCTCTCCACCCTCTCAACCTCTGCTCCATTAAGAACATAAGAACATAACTTCGAGAGCAGGAGTAGGCCATCTGGCCTCTTGAGCCTGCCCCACCATTTAATAAGATCATGGCTGATCTTTTTGAGACTCAGCTCCACTTACCCGCCCACTCTCCATAACCCTTAATTCCTTTACTGTTGAAAAATTTATCTCGCCTTGCCTTAAACACATTCAGCTAGGTAGCTTCAACCTCTTCACTGGGCAGGGAATTCCACAGATTCACAACCCTTTGGGTGAAGAAGTTCCTCCTGACTTCAGTCCTACATCTGCTTCCCTTTATTTTGAGGCGATGCCCTCTAGTTCTAGTTTCACCTGGTAGCGGAAACAACCTCCCTGCCTCCACCTTATCTATTCCTTTCATAATCTTATATGTTTCTAAAAGATTCCCTCTCATTCTTCTGAATTCCAATGAGTATAATTCCAGCCTATTCAGTCTCTCCTCATAATCCGACCCTCTCAACTCTGGAATCAACCAGGTGAATGTCCTCTGCACCCCTTCCAGTGCTAGTATATACCTTCTCAAGTAAGGAGACCAAAACTGCACATAGTACTCCAGGTGTGGTCTCACCAGGACCCTATACAGCTGCAGCATAGCCTCCCTGTTTTTAAACTCCATCCCTCTAGCAATGACAGACAGAATTCCATTTGCCTTTTTAATCACCTGCTGCACCTGCAATCCTCCTTTTAGCGATTCATGCTCAAGGACACGCAAGTTCCTCTGCACAGCAATGTGCTGCAAATGTTTATCATTTAAAACATAGCCCATTTTGCTCCTATTTCTGCCAAAATGGATGACCTCACAATTATCAACATTGTACTCCATCTGCCAGTCCTTTGCCCACTCACTTAGACTATCCATATCCCTCTGCAGACTTTCAGTGTCTTCTGCACACTTTGCTTTACCACTCACCTTAGTGTCATCTGCAAATATTGACACACCACACTTAGTCCCCAATTCCAAATCATGTATGTAAATTGTAAACAATTGTGATCCCAACACTGATCCCTGAGGCACACCACTAGCCACTGCCCGCCAACCAGAAAGACACCCATTTACCCCTAGTCTTTGTTTTCTACTAGTCAGCAGATCCTCTATCAATGCCATTACCTGGAATACCAAGCAACTTTATCTTATGTAGCAGCCTTTGTTGCGGCACCTTGTCAAATACCTTCTGGAAATCCAGATACACTACATCCACAGGTCACCCATTGTCCACCACGCAAGTAATGCCCTCAAAGAATTCCACCAAATTACTTAAACATGACCTACCCTTCATGAACCTATGCTGGGTGTTCCCAACGGGAGAATTTATATCCAGATGTCTTGCTATTTCTTCTTTAATGATAGATTCAAGTATCTTCCCCACTACCGAAGTTAAGCAACTGGCCTATAGTTACTTGCTTTTTATCTACTTCCTTTTTTAAACAGTGGAATCACATTGGCTGTTTTCTAATCTCCGAGAGCAACCCCAGAGTCCGGTGAATTTTGGTACATAATTACTAGTGCATTTGGTATTTCCCCCATCACCTTTTTTAGTACCCTGGGATGCATTTCATCAGGGCCAGGAGACTTGTCTACCTTTAGCCCCGTTAGCTTGCCCAGCACTGCCTCCTTAGTGATAATGATAGTTTCCAGGCCCTCACCTGCTATAACCTTCTTGTCATTAGTTTTCGGTATGTTATTTGAGTTTTTCACTGTGAAGACCGACACAAAATAACTGTTTAATGTCTCGGCTATATCCTCATTCCTAGTTATTAAATTGGCCTTCTCATCCTCTAAAGGACCAATGTTTAACTTCGCCACTCTTTAATGATTTAGATATTTGTAGAAACTTTTGCTGCCTGTTTTTATGTTCTGAGCGAGTTTATTCTCATAATCTATCTTACTTTTCTTCATAACTTTTTTTGTGGCTTCTGTTGGCCTTTAAAGATTTCCCAGTCTACTAGTTTCCCACTCCTCTTTGCTTTTTTGTATGTGGTTGCATTTCAATCTGATACTTCCCTTTATTTCCTCGGACATCCACGGCTGGCTCTCTCTTTTCCTACAGTTCTTCCTTATCACTGGAATATACTTCTGCTGAGCACTGTGAAAAATCGTTTTGAAAGTCCTCCACTGTTCCTCAATTGACCCACCGTAAAGTTTTTGCTCCCATTCTACCTTAGCTAAGTCCTTCCCCATCCCATCATAGTCTCCTTTGTTTAAGCACAGGACAGAGGTACTGGATTTAACGTTCTCACACTCCATCTGTATTTTAAATTCGATCATACTGTGATCGCTCATTCTGAGAGGATCCCTAACTATGAGATCATTAATTAATCCTGTCTAATTACACAGGACTGAATCTAGGATAGCTTGCTCCCTCATGGGTTCCATTACATACTGTTCAAGAAAATGATCGTGGATGCATTCTCTGAAACCCTCCTCAAGGCTGCCATGACCGACCCGGTTTGACCAATCAATATGTAGATTAAAATCTCCCATGATGATTGCTGTACCATTTTTACATGCATTAGCTATTTCTATGTTTATTGCCCGCCTCACCACAATGTCATTAGCTGGTGGCCTATAGATCACACCTGTCAGTGACTCCTTCTCCCTGCTATTCCTAATTTCCACCCAAATGGATTTAACCTTTTGTTCAGTAGAACCTATATCATCTCTCACTATGGCCCTGATATCATCCTTAAAAATCAGAGCAACACCACCTCCCTTACCTTCCTGTCTGTCCTTCCGAGCAGTTTGATACCCCTGGATATCTAACTCCCAGTCATGGCCATCCTGTAACCATGTCTCTGTAATGGCCACTAAATCATACCCATTTGCCATGGTTTGCACCATTAACTCATCCACCTTGTTTCAAATGCTCTGAGCGTTCAGATAAAGTGCCCTTATGCCAGTTTTTGCACCTTCTTTTTGGGTCCTATTATCTTCATTACTAACACCTCTTGAGTTCTCCTTCCCTTTAACTTTTTTCCTAATTTTCAATGGAATTGAAGCTTCCTTGTCACCTGCTAACCTGCTGTGTTGCCTTACATTAATTGTTATTCTCTATCTACGCTCACTTCTCCCCCCCTCCTACTTACAAATTTAAAGTCCTATTAACCACCCGATTTACCCTTTTCGCCAGAACACTGGACCCGGGCCTGTTGGAGTCCATCCCAGCGGTATAGGTCCCTCCTGTCCCAGAGCTGATGCCAGTGCCCCATGAAAAGGAAACCTCTTTCCCACACCACTCTATTCGCCACGTGTTTACTTCCCTGATCCTCGCCTCCCTACACCAATTTGCATGTGGCTCGGGCAGCAATCCAGAGATTATGACCCTTGAAGACCTATTTTTTAAAATTTTGTTCCTGGCTTTTTATAATCCCGAAACAGGTCTTTTTCCTCGTCCTACCTACGTGGCCCACAACAACAGGATCCTCCTCCTCCCTCTCAAGTATCCTCTCAAGCCGGTCAGAGATGTCTCGCACCCTGGCACTGGGCAGGCAACACACCAAACGGGATTCTCTATCCTGCTTGTGAAGGATACTGTCTATCCCCCTGATGATGGAATTCCCTGCAACCACAATCTGTCCTTTAGCTCCCCCCTCTTGAATGGCCTCCTGGGCCATGGTGCCATGGTCAGTTGACTCATCCTTCCTGCAGCTCTGTTCCCCATCCATGCAGGGAGCAAGAGCCTCATTCCTGTGGGAGAATGTCTAGGGCTGCGGCTCCTGTGTTCTTGTCTTCAGGCTTCCTCTACCTGCCTCACTCGCAGTCACACACTGCTGTCCCTGCCTGCTGATCGAATTAACATTAGTTAATCTACCAGGTGTGACTGCCCCCTGGAACACAGTATCGAGGTATTTCTCCCCCTCCTGGATGTGCTGCAGTGTTTGGAGTTCAGATTCCTGATCATCAATTTTGAGCCGGAGCTCCTTGAGCAGACCATTTGCTGCAGATGTGGTCACTGCCATTCTCAATGGGATCAGCTAGCTCCAACTTCATACAGCTACAATGCATTACCTGGCCTGCCAGCTCTACTTGGTTAGTTATTGAAAATTAATTTTTTTTTTAAGTTTTGCAGTGTTTTCTGCACCAGTAAGTTTACTCCATTATATACTCAAATGGACTCCAGCTTTGCCTTCTGACCCGCTCCCAGAGGTTTTGGCGTCTCGGTGACCGTCCCGAAAGATAACGGAGATGAGAGAAAAAGAAATGCAAATAGCTCGCCTGCTCCCTGCACTTGGTCTTTGCTATTAGGTTCGAGGAGGTGGAAGGTTGGGGCACACTGCACATATGGTGACTCGGGTATTCCTTACTTCCCTAAAGATAACCATTATCCAGCTGACCACTCGCACACACTCTGGGGCAACTCCTCTGCTGAACAACTAAAGGCCGCAGTCATGTGAGGTAAGGCTTTTATAACCAAAGGTTAGCTTCCAACTGCCCTCTCTCTCTTTGCCGGGCTCCCGCAGCTGAACAACATTGACGTAAACGGGAGTACGTTCTCTTCCTTTCCTTCTGAAATCAACGATCAGTTCTTTAGCTTTACCTACATTAAGAAAGGGGTTGTTCTCATTATACTGCATCACCAAGCCCTCTATCTCTGTTCTGTATTTTGACCCATTGTTGTTTGGTATCTGTCCTAGAACAGTCATCAGCAAATATGTGGATGGTGTTCATTCAGAATTTGGCTGGCGCAGTCATGGGGTACAGTACGGGGCTGAGAGCACATCCTTGGGGGTCTCCAGTATTGAAGGCTATCGGGAGGAGATACAGTTGACTGTTTTACTGCTTGGGGGCCTGTGGTCAGGAAGTTGAGGATCCGTTTGGAGAGGGCAGAGCTGAGACCAAAGTCTCTTTACCACGTATATTTGAGTGATTACAATGAATAGCTTACGAGTTGCCACTTGCAGCACCATCTTAGATACAAAGGTACAGATTCAGATACAGTGCAAGCTCAGGGGACAAAAAAAAAAAGAAATTAGAAAACTAAAACAAAAAGCCCAGCATTACAGGTTGAGGGAATGAATTAGTAGAGTAATAGAAAGTTCAGAATAACAGTTCTTCCAACTCAGTACCAGGTTTCACCTGGGAAAATGGGAAACTGCTCTGGAATCCCTTTAGAGATAATGGGAACTGCAGATGCTGGAGAATCCAAGATAACAAAGTGTGGAGCTGGGCCTAGACTCTTCACCCCAGCTTTTGTGCTCCTAAGATGCTGCACCCTGCTGTGTTCATCTAGCTTCACACTTTAGAATCCCCTTAGATGTCCACACTGGGCTGAAAGGCCACCATATGCGGAGGAATCAGCTGAAAAAGTTAGCAGCAGCATAGGCTGGAGTAGAGCTTTATAAACACATCAACCCTTGGTGCCCACCACCATGATATCTCACGATCAGCTGCCCATTTTAAGAGCTAGTGCCAGCACACGCAGAAACAATGCGGATGCTAAACACTGGGCACAACATGTGGGCGTTGACAGAAATGGTGAAAAAACACTCAACAATCATATCACCCCATGCACTGGGGAATACATTGCCCAAGGGTGGAATGAGATGGGATGGAACTGCCTGTTGAACAGGTGGTAACAGCTGTGTTCATCCAGCTCTACATCTTTTTATCTCTGATCTGACAGAAAACATCAGGGACAAGGAAGGATTGGGATATTGCTACAGAATTGGAGTGCAATCTCTTCTCCAAATAGATACAAGGACCTGCTCCCAAATCAGATGATACTTGGGCAGTAGGGGGAAGAAGAGTACAATTCATCTTGTTGGTCTATTTTCATTACTTAACTACCCTCGACTGAGGTAAACGTCACTATTAAAACTTCAGATTTTAATCCTACTCTTCTACAAGAAGAGCTAAACTTTGGCTCCTCTCAAAAAAGAAAAAGCACAAAACCTTAATGAATTATCAGCCTTTCCAGGCAGGTG
This sequence comes from Stegostoma tigrinum, assembly GCF_030684315.1. Lineage (NCBI taxonomy): Eukaryota > Metazoa > Chordata > Chondrichthyes > Orectolobiformes > Stegostomatidae > Stegostoma > Stegostoma tigrinum. Next base: position 14,376,810 of record NC_081391.1, on the reverse strand, counting down.
TGTGTGATCACTTATAGAATTGGAGTTAGAGGTATTCTAGAATACAGGTTCCAAAAACCAAGATATGGTTTGAAATACCAATTTAAATGATCAGAACAAGACAAGACAGGAGAGACCAAAGACATTTTATTTCTTTATAAATTCCTGATTTCTAGAGAAATTACCCAAGGAGATTTGGTATCAAAGATTCCAGTCAAATGCCACACTGACTGCTGTCCTCCAGGGAGAGCCTGTCAAACAGGTACTCTCCCATCCCAATCTCAGGGGCTCCCAGGCGCTTCAGGTTGGTGATGTAGTCCCCAAGTTGCTTGATGATCTCCACCTCCTCATCCAAATAGTGAGTCTCAAGGAAGTCACACAGCTGGAAGGAAGGCAGGGAAACGTCAGATGCTAAGAAACAGGATGTGGGGGTTTTGGTCTTGATAGAGCCCATTCTCCAATATTTATGCTGTTTGCTGCCTCATGGTAAGACATTTGATCTTTCTCCCAAGTTACATCCTACAAAAAAGGACACTATCAGGAGGTAATGGTGTTCAAAGAGATGACCTGGAAAGTACATTGATTCATCACATGACACACTTAGCCTGTAGACAGATAAGTGCTAATAAAACGTAAGGTGTAGAGCCGGATGCAGGTAGCGGAGGAGCAGGGAGGCTGACATTTCAGGCAGAGACCCTTCAGAAACCTAGCAGTGCTAACAGACGTGCAAATGTTAAGTGCAGACTCCTGCATGTGAGGAGATGAGATTTTGCTGTCAAAAGCAGGATTAAAATAGCGGCCAGGTTCTGGAGGGCACTAGCCTGCCTTCAAGCAGAGAGCAGCCCATTTGACTAGCTAAGACGGGGTTCAGCACACTCGTTTACAGCTGTACAGCATTCACTGCTTTGTGACCAGAGATTGGGGCTTGAATCTACAAGCTTGTTCACACTTGAACCTTTCTCTAGAGGCACAGCTAACAGTGAAATGCATGCTTAGTTTGAGACGCCAAGCAGTATTTCATATTGCTTGCTTGATAGCTGTACACAGGGATACTGTAATGTAGATGTCCAGGACAGAGAGTGTTGAATCCCTAACTGGGATGAGTGTGTCTACACAATGATCATTCCTGATTATGCGTTGCCCTGAGGGTGTGGCAGTGATGAGAATGAGGAGGTGGTGAAGCTTACATGAGGGTCAGTCTGGGCAGTGGCAAGTTGGTGTAGACCCAGCAAACTCTGGTTCACATTCTTCTCCAGATTCAGGGCAACCTGCATTGCCTGCAGGCTGTTACCCCACTCATCCCTCTCTGGCTTCTGAGGATGGAAAAAAAGGACAGGTAAGCTTCGCGAGAGCAGTTATCAGCTATCACCTTGGCCACTTGTAGTTTCTGAAACAAAGCTCAGGGATGTGACAGAAGCACTTGTTGTGGCACAGGGCCAAATATCCCCATGTACATTATCATATGTACAGCATTATTAGTGCACAGCAAGATGGCAATATTATTCTGTTTTGTCTTAGTACAGGGAGGCCAGGCAGGTAGAGGTTTCCTTCAGGAGGAGAAAATCTCATCATTGCTCTGACGTGACTTCAAGCCAGTTGTCATTTCCAAACTCCAGCCCCTCCCCACCCCCCAAACTCCAACCTTCACATCCTGGAGGAGGACACGACCTCCACGCTGATTCTGGAATTTCAGCAGCTTCTCTGCATGTTCCTGCTTCTCCTGGGACTGACCTTTGAAGAACTGGGAGACATGGGGGAGAGCAACATCATCCCGGTCAAAGTAGGACATCTGGAAGGGAGAACAAGTTACATGCCATTAAACATACTGGCTCCAATTCTCAGTCATTGGAACCAGCCCCTTATCCAGTTGAGGTCTAATCAAGTGAATTGCCACTTTCCTCCAACAGAAAGGAGTTAACCCAAAGTTATACATGCTCAACTGCGAGGATTAGCGTTGAAAGTCCAGCCCATGCACTCTGAATCAAGACCAAAGCCAAAGTTGCTCAAAGCTCAGCGGTAGGACACAGGAACTGCACTACAAACCCAGTGACTCCCACAGCTATTGGGCTATACATCCTCACTCGCTGTAAAGACTCCATTCTCAGTTCCTCCATCTCCACCAAATGTTCAGATGAGACCAACTTCGACAAGTGATCCCCTGAAATGTCCACCATCCTCAACAGAGGATTCCCCAGCTCTGCTGTCAGAACACAAACAGGTCTGACCCATCTCCTGCACTTCTGCCCTCAATCCCTTCTCTTCCCTCCTGCAAAGAGATAGGGTTCCCTTTACCCTCACCTGCCATCCCACCAGCATCCACACCTAGGAGAATAGTCAGCTGACATTTCTGCCACCTCCAGGCATTCCCCTGCCCTCCTTCTGCAGCAAACCTTCCCTCCAGGATACCCAGATCCACAGTTCCTTCACCCAACACCTCCCAAGTCTTAAAGCACCTCTCCCTAGTAGAGGTGCAACACCTGCCCATTTACCTCCTCCCTCCCCAGTATCCCAGGAACTGAACATACCTTCCAGGTGAAGGAAGGCCTCACCTGCACTTCCCACAATCTAGTCTACCTCATTCACTGCTCACAGTATAGTCTCCCTTACATTGAGGGGACGAAGAGCAGCTTGGTAACTGCTTTGCAGAACATCTACACTCTGCTCACACAAAAATAAAATCCCTGAACTACCTGTTGCCTGCTACTTTAACACCATCCTGTTCCCTGGTTGAGCTGTCTCCAGCCTGCTGCAGTGTTCCAGCAAACCCTAATGCAACTTTGAGGAACACCACCTCATTTTCTGCTTGGGGACCCTACAGCCCTCCAGACTCAAAATGGAGTTCAATAATTTGACAGCCTAAACTCTCCCATGTCCCAGCCCCCTCCCCGCGTACCAGGCCTTGTTACCGCAGCCTGCTCTAACATACCCACCCCGCCCCCCGCTAGTCATTAACAACAATTCACCGTCAGTTGATAGTTGGACAGACAAAGGAGCTGCAAACAACCTCCATCTCTGGGGTCCATCATAATTGATTACACCCTTCCCCATTCCCCTCCCTATTTTCTGCATATGAACTGGCATTTTCCCAGCCACTATCAGTTCTAATGAAGGGTCACCAAGCCCAAAACATTACCTCTCCTCCTTCAGAGACGCTGCTGGGCCTGCTGAGCTTTTCAGCAATTAAAGCTTTTGTTCCTGATTTACAGCATCTGCAGTTCGGTTTTTTTTTTAAAAACTGCACACACTGAATATCAGTAAATCCAGGCAGACACATTCTTCAAACAATAAATTCAGTCAAGGTCAAATCATTGAGCACAATTAAACTTTGCAGCATCCAGCTAGTACAAAGATAGTTAAAGTTGTAACATCAACCGAGGAGACAATTAAGTCAATACACAAACACACTGGGAGCTTTACAGTTAGTGAGTAAATTGGTATTAAAGATACTTTAAAGCAATAAACACAGTCAGATTGGTTAAAGGAAGGGAAATGCAAAAACTCCTTTAATTCAAAAGGAAGATTTAAAAGACAACCTTCATTTAAAAAGCCTCATCAGGCAGTATAAATGCTTTTAAAAAAAGCATCTTGAGAAACAGTATCGACAAGTGATAGAGATAATGGGAACTGCAGTTGCTGGAGAATCCAAGATAATAAAGTGTGAGGCTGGATGAACACAGCAGGCCAAGCAGCATCTCAGGAGCACAAAAGCTGACGTTTCGGGCCTAGACCCTTCATCTGATGAAGGGTCTAGGCCCGAAACGTCAGCTTTTGTGCTCCAGAGATGCTGCTTGGCCTGCTGTGTTCATCCAGCCCCACACTTTATTATCATCGACAAGCGATAGTGAGTTGTACGATCGGAGACCGAAGGGGGAACCGGCAGCTGCTGCTGTTACACAGTCTGTCCAATAGGTGTCCCCATTCCTTCAACATGAAGAGCCCAACTCCCATTCAGTCAGCCCAGGGACACACCCCACCTAGCGACACTCCTGGGGAATTGCCCCCGGCACCAGACAGACCCAGAAAATGTTGAAGGCTCATCTTGACAACGCTTTCCATCCATGAGCCTATTTTCTCACCCACATCCTATCCCGCTGCTTATGTAACATCACAGTGTTAGCTTAAGTTTAGCAAGTGGTTAGTATTGTTAATAGCAATAGCAGCTGCATGTTAAGTGCAGACAAAAGCAAGTTTCAGGTGGTGTTAAGAGTGCAAAAGAATACCATTCAGCCCAACCCTCTAAGGACTAACACTGTATCACAATCCCCTATTTTATCCCATAAACAGGAACATTTATAAAAAATCCTCTTAATACATATCACTCAGAAACCAAACTCAACACTCACCAAAGACTGATAGAGATAGGAGGCAGTGAGCTCCACATTAATCTGCTTGTTGACAGCAGCTTCACAATCCTGGTGATAGTTCTGACTAACTTGGGAACTCATCTTGTGATGCAAATTACTTTCCTCCTTCTCTCCAATCAAATGAAAACTTTAGAAAGAATATCAGCAATACCTAAAACATCACAGCCTTTGGGATTTACTTATACTCCAGGAGCAGACCCTCATATTCTTAAGCAGGAAATGACATCATCAGTGATGGCCAATCACTCTTGTTAATCAATCGATCAGCTGCCATGATCAATTAGATTCCAATCATCACAGGACAAGAGTTTGGAGCCAGTCAAAATGAATAACTCATCGATGATGGAATGGCTGACGGACTTTTGACTTCTTTCTCAATTGCACATTCTGAAAGGCTCTGAACTAAAAATGACATGCAGACTTGGATTGATATGTCGCTAGGACAAAGTTCAAACTTAAGCACATAGAATGTCAAGCGAGGATGACATGGGGTAAAAAAGAAATTGTTATCAGTCAGTTCTGAAAATAAAACATACTGCAACTCCTGATTTTGACACTGTTTGGGCTAATACATGAAGAGAAGATTGAAGCCAACTGGCGGGTTATATTAGTTTGTTACTGTGAGGAGTGTATTCCCCTAGTGTTTGAATAACAATGTTGGCAGCCCATTGAAAACAGCATCCTTTTCAGGAAATTAGTACAGAGCAACAGAAACAGCATGTTTATGGGTCACCCAATAGACGCATCTCATTATAGATCAACTGTTGAATCCCTACAGTGCAGAAAGAGGCCTTTTGACTCATCAAGTCTGCACTGACCCTCCAAAGAAAATGCCTCTCAACACAAACACCTGCCCCATCCCCATAAGCACAGATTGGGTTTTTATCATTGCTATCCTACCTAACCTGCACATCTTTGGATTGTAGGAGGAAACCCACACAGAAACAAGGAGAACATGCAAACTCTAGGCAAACAGTCACACAGTGCCTGGTTAACAAAGTGTGGAGCTGGATGAACACAGCAGGCCAAGCAGCATCTTAGGAGCACAAAAGCTGAGGTTCTCTGATGAAGGGTCTAGGCCCATATGTCAGCTTTTGTGCTCCTAAAATGCTGCTTGGCCTGCTGTGTTCATCCAGCCTCACACTTTATTATCTTGGATTCTCCAGCATCTGCAGTTCCCCATTATCTCTGGTCACGCAGTACCGGGTGCTGAGAGGCGCTAAACACTGAGACAGCCAATCGTCAATAAGTAATGACTTTATTCTTTAACAGGATGAAGGTGTCACTGACCAGGCAGCATTTATTGCCCACCCCCAATCACCCAGAGGGCAGTTGTTAAGAGTCAACCACTTTGCTGTGAGTGTGGAATCACACATAAGCCAGGCCAGGTAAGGGCATTAGTGAACCAAATGGGTTTTCCCACAACAATTGAAAATGGATTCATGGTTATCATTACAGTCTTAACTCCAGATGTTTGTTAAATTCAAATCCCACCATCTGCCATGTTGCATTTGAACTCAGATCCTCAGAACTTTAGATGGGTTTCTGGATTAACAGTCTAGTGATAATATGACCAGGCTGGATTAACAGTCTAGTGATAATACGACCAGGCCTATGACTCTGTGGAAACTCCTGTGATCCCTTGTACGAGACACTGGAAGCTCAGTTTATAATCCAGGCTCCAATGTGCTGAGTATCTCAGTTACACGGTACTTAAAGTCTCCATGTCGAAATAATAACCAGAACCATATTGTGCACCCACCATTTCATTATATCCAGATTGTTATTGTTCAAACAATTAACAACTCAATCACCTGAGCGTTTGTGAGGAGGTAGTTTCTGGTAGGTACACATCAAGTCGAGGGAACCCAGCAAAGAAACTGGCCATTCAGACTGATGGTCACATCAAGACCCTGTCACATCTAATGTGGGAGAAAGAAGGGCTGGTTCAGCTAGCCATGAGGCTACCTGGGCTAGAGCAGCATGGAGCCTTTGTGGACTATAACTGCTGACACATAATCCAGTCTAGATCAGGGTCAGTTCAGGTGTTATTTGAACTCCATTTCTAGAATACTGCTGGTGTGTGAACAAACACACCATTACTAGCTCAGGACTGGCAGGGGTAAAGCTGGTGCTGCAAGATTGGAATGTGCTTGTGGAACAGTTTTGTTTGATAATTAGCCAGCTCCCTGCTGTTACCATCTCATACTTCAGCATGATCATTTCTGGTTGCAGTAGATTTATTGCTACTGCATTGGGAAAACCCTCACTTCAATCTAGCTCAAGCAGGATATGGGCATGGAAGAGATGGCTGGAGGTGGAATTACATGACAAATACTCATTGCTACTACTGGGAAAAGTGGAATAGATTAATTTAATAGAAAGCTCCCAATGGTATCAGTCTACTCCCCCTCTACAATTGACTGTATCAGAATTGTTTTTGATCCACAGGCTTTGTCCCGTCAATCTGCACTAGCCCCTTCTTCCCAGCCCCAAACACACAGCAAGAGAAGGTCTTATGCTCATGGCTTTGCCAGCTGAGGGAGCAAATGTGCCTAATTCAGGAGAGTTGGTCCAAATTCCATTTTATGTAGTCTCCCAATCAATCATTTATTGAATTAAGTGTTCTTAACACTCCCTCATCCCCAACCTAACTTGGCAGATATGAAGCAGATTGTATTTGCAGCCCATTCCTGCAAAGTGTTTTAGGCACTATATTCTACACTGGTCTTTTTCCACCATCTGCCCTGTCTAAGGCAGGGAGAGGTCCATGCCATGTTCTAACAGGTTCCTGGAGATCAGTGGCCAAAGAAAACACTCCTGTAAGCTGACATTAAAGTCAGTATCAGTGATCATCAACAAGCATTAGGCTGGGTCAGTTTAAGCTATTTGAGTTATCCAGCATAACCACTCATTTATTACAAGTCCCTTCTAAAATTATCCAGGGGAAGAAAGTCAGACAAACAAGCAAAGCCACTAACTGCTGTCCTCCAGGGAGAGCCTGTCAAACAGGTACTCTCCCATCCCATTCTCAGGGGCTCCCAGGCGCTTCAGGTTGGTGATGTAGTCCCCAAGTTGCTTGATGATCTCCACCTCCTCATCCAAATAGTGAGTCTCCAGGAAGTCACACAGCTGCAAGAGAAAGAAGGAGCAAGTTACTGCAGATGGTGAAATTGGTATTGGAACTAGCAACCGAGAAAAAAAAACACATGATCACTGGGCCAGGCAGCATCTGTAGAGAACAAGCATGCAATTGAGTGCTCATGTGGAGGCCAGAGCTCTGCAAAGCACGTAGACTCTCAATGTCAGCTTGCTTTCTCTCCATGAATGCTGCCTGACCCCTCAAAGCAGAAGAGACCCCTTAAAAAGTGCCAAAATGTAGCCAAGACCCTCTACAGGAAGTCACCAGCTGGAAGGAAGGCAGGGAAATGCTGCAAGGAGTCAAATGGATACTCATTCTAGCAAGATCACTTTCAGTAAGGGATTCTACCCCAAACAAAAAACACAGCTGGAAGGCAGGGAACTGTGTCAAATAAGTCAGAATGTAGGAGAAGAGTCAGTTTCTATCCAGCTCACCCCAGTATTCAGGCAGTTTTCAGCCTCATGTCAAAACTAAGACCATGAGGTTTTGATCACGTTACCTCACTGATGGGTTTTACTGGAGGTAAGTGTGCCAGAATGGAGAGTGACATTTGGTGTCAGGTGCTGTGCAATCACATTAGGACCACAGAGGTAGCAGTTCACTTGCACAGCAAGCTCCCACAAATGAGCTGGGCAGTTTGCTGACAAGTGCAGGATAAAACATTGGCCAGGATCAGACAGTGTTTCCTACCAACAGGAGGAACACTATTTATCAGAGACCCCAGAAAGGGATCAGCAGCTGTTTGCTTCACCAATGAGCTTTTCCCTGGAGTGGAACTCCACTCTACAATACTGACTCATGGGAGAGCACATCTGAGACACAGCTGCAGTCAAGGGCACATTTAGTTTCATCCAGGTTTTGACCAAATGCCAAGTAGTTTTTAAATGTTACTGCAAGAGTGCACTAAAATGTAGTACAGTCAAGATTTTTACATTGGGTTGAGTCAGTTTGTGACTTTGAAGCCAATGAAGTGTTGCCCTGAGGGTGTAGCAGTGATGAGAATGAGGTAGTGAAGCTTACATGAGGGTCAGTCTGGGCTGTGGCGAGTTGGTGTAGATCCAGCAAACTCTGGTTCACATTCTTCTCCAGATCCAGGGCAACCTGCATTGCCTGCAGGCTGTTACCCCACTCATCCCTCTCTGGCTTCTGGGGATGGAGAGAAGGACAGGTAAGTTTCAAAGACAGTTGCCAGCTGTTTCAGGTTGCTTTCACCCTGTCCCATTTGTACAAGGTGAGCCCTGATATAGTCAGGGGCTTGTCAGTATATTCCCTTACAGGAGTGGGGGACTAGGTGAATTCAGTGCTTCTCCTGAAGTTCAGCCCCTGCACGTCAGGTTTGAGGCTGCTCTGTATACAAAGCATCTGTGGTGGGATCAAACAAGCAGGCAAAGCTAGTCTACAAATTCGTTTTCCACTCCCTACCACCTTTAAACAATTGGAAGAAAAAACCCAATTCCTCTATAACAAGAAGCACAAAAAACCACAAAAGCAGCCATTTCCATCCCCACCCCAACTCCAACTCCAACCTTCACATCCTGGAGGAGGACTCGGCCTCCACGCTGATTCTGGAATTTCAGCAGTTTCTCTGCATGTTCCCGCTTCTCCTGGGACTGATCTTTGAAGAACCGGGAGAAATGGGGGAGGGCAACGTCATCCCGGTCAAAGTAGGACATCTGGAAGGGATAATAGGTTAATGCCAGTTAACATGTTCCAATGAGCCAAGTGGTCTTTCTATATTAAAAGAAATCTGTTGATTTAATGACCAAGCCAAGTACCTTAAATCCCCACATGACAAGCTAGATTAGTTAGCTTGGCAGGCCACTATTCAGCAAGGCTAGAGATAGTATGTACAAGACATCACCTTCCTAAGTACGATCAGAACCCTCCCACCCCCTGCAAAAAAACCCACCATTTCTGCTCAAGACATCATTGAGCATCTAATTAGCCCTTAGCTGGTAATATGCATCTAGTGTCATATTCCAACTAGAAAGTTGGAGTTCCATTACTATTAGAGACATACAAGCAACTGTTTTATAGCTCAGAAGACAGGTGCAAAAACATGTAACCTTAACATAAAAATGGGGGCAGAAGTGACAGGAAAGACCCCCCCCCCCCCCACACTTTTCTTTAAAGTTGAAAGTAGTAAATCACTAAAATATTCTATGCTATCTTTGCATAAAAGAGAAAAAAAATATAACATTGGAACCAAAGATTCAGAACTTCCCTGCTGTTGAAAAACCACAAAGGCATTTTCTTTTCCCAAAAAGAAAAGGGTTTAACCTTCACTTTAAACCAACAAGTGGTCTGACAACCAAATGGTGATCAGAGATAATGGGACTGCAGATGCTAGAGAATCCAAGATGGCAACACGTGGAGCTGGATGAACACAGCAGGCCAAGCAGCATCTTAACATCAGCTTTTGTGCTCCTGAGATACTGCTTGGCCTGCTGTGTTCATCCAGCTCCACACTTTATCATCATCAACAAGTGATAGTGAGCTGTATGATCAGAGACCTAAGGGGGACCGGCAGCTGCTGCTGTTACACAGTCCCTTTCTGATGAAGGGTCTAGGCCCGAAACATCAGCTTTTGTGCTCCTGAGCTTGCTGTGTTCATCCAGCTCCACACTTATCTCTGACAACCTAGTGGACCCATTTCACTTCAGCAGAAAGATTTCAGATGGTGGTCTTCTCCCATTGATTTTTGGGAAGAGATCACTCTCTTGACTTTGGATTTTTTTAAAAAAAATACCTTGGAGGTCTTTATATACACATGAAGTCACTTGGTAGCTAGATTCTACACAATAGCATTTGAAGAAACCAGCAAACATTGGAGCATCCAAACATTCAACTCTAACCCCAGAGACTCACCAAAGACTGATAGAGATAGGAGGCAGTGAGCTCCACATTAACCTGCTTGTTGACAGCAGCTCCACAATCCTGGTGATAGTTCTGACTAATCTGGGAGGCCATCTCGTTAATACAATTCCACTTCCAAAAAATACTCCAAACCTACAAACCCAACACCAACTCTCTCTAAAGACTCACTACCATAAGATTTGAATTTATATTCCATGTGCAGGTCCTCTTTGTATTAAGCAGGAGATGACATCAGCAGCTATGGCCAATCACTCATGCTAATTAATCAAAGAGCTCCCATGTCCAATTGGATTCCAATCAGCACAGCTTGAGATTTTGGGCCTCACGAGCCAATCAGAATGTTAAAGGTCTCCTTTCACAGCTACTCAATGGTAATGCAGAGACAGTAGGAACTGCCGATGATAGAGTCTGAAATAACAAGGTGTGGAGCTGGATGAACACAGCACGCCAGGCAGCATCAAGGGATTTTCATTTGAAGGTTTTCTGATGAAGTGTTGAGGCCAGAAACATCAGCTTTCCTGCTCCTAAGATGCTGCTTGGCCTGCTGTGTTCATCCAGCTCCACACCTTGTTATCTCAATGGTAAAGTAATTGTTCTTCAATCTATGACAACCTTCACTCAGTAAGTGTCTGTCAATGCTTATCAAATATATTCTAGAACCTCACCCTCAATGGGATGTGTACGTAAATTGAACAAGTGGAAACATGAGTCATTTATTGGCAGTGGTTAATAGAGGAGAATTGCTACAGGAGATTTGGTGTTGGGTAAAGCTGTTTGTATGTGATAGCACTCCTGGAGGTATATATAGAAAAACTAGAACCTCATTTAGTTGGCTGACAGCAAACCTGAGGAGTTCTGTTAATTTGTTTCATAGAGGGATGCTTTTGCCTAACGTCTGGATGATTATGTTGAGAGATTTACAAAACAATAGTTCCAGGGATGGAAAGAGAGTATTATTGCTCAGCTATTCATCCAGTGACCCAGATAATGTTCAGGGAATTTGAGTTTGAATCCCACTGTGGCAGATGGTGGAATTTGAATTCAACAAAAAAAAATTAAGAATCTGCTAATGACCATGAAACCATTGTTAATGGCCAGGAAAAGCCCATCTGGTTCACCAATGTCCTTGGGGGATAGAAATCTACTATACTTACCTGGTCTGGCCTACATGTGACTTCAGGCCCACAGCAATGTGGTTGACTCTTGAATGTCCACTGGGCAATAAATGCTGACCTGGGCAAAGGCAATTCCATCCCATGAATGAAGTTATTTTTTGGAAAAAGAGTGAACTTTAATTCCTGAAGATAGAATCAAAGAATCCCTACAATGTGAAAGCAGGCCATTCACCCGCTGAGTACACAGCAATCCTCTAAAGAGCATCCCATCCAGACCCACCCTATGCCTGCATTTCCCATGGCTAACCCACCCAGCCTGCACATCCCTGAACACAATGGGGCAATTTCCCATGGCCAATCCACCCTAACCTGCACATCTTTGGACTGTGGCAGGAAACTGGAGCACCCGGAGGAAACCCACACAGACACGGGGAGAATGTGCAAACTCCACACAGACAGTCACCCGAGGGTGGAATTGAACCCGGGTCCCTGGTGCTGTGAGGCAGCAGTGCTAATCACTGAGACACCGTGCTGGCATTTGGCACACAGATGCCTCAAAAGAGGCCCTTCACTCTGTGGAAACTGCAGTGTGTCCCATCTACAGCCTCTGCCTGGACAAAGGAAGCCAATGGGCGTGAACATCACAACCTCTAGGTTTCCTCCCTGAGGCTCCCCACCGACTAATTTTTAAAAATTGCTGGTCCCTCATCATCAGTGGGTCCGAATCCTGGATCTTCCTAATCTAACAGCACAGCGAGACTGCCACATGCATGACAGTAGGTCAAGGACCAGCATCCCACATTCTGCGCAACAATAAATACTGACTCCACCAACCAATCCCCCATCGCCAGAGTGACATCAGTGGAAGACTTAAGAAGGACTGTAATTGGGAACTTTTAACTTCACTTCTTATTTACTACTTTATACTGAGGAGACCTGTAATGTTGAACTTTTCAATTATTTCTTCACGTTTCAACTTTTTATCTAAGATTTTGTACTTAGGTGCCTTGTACCTAACATGGCGCTGTGGATGATCGGCCCTCGTCGCTCGCGAACTGTCCCGGCTGAACATCGATATCGCTGCTCTAAGTGAAGTCCGTTTCGCAGACCAAGGTTCGTTGGTAGAACGTGGTGCAGGCTACAGTCTGTTCTGGTCCGGCAGAAGCAGCACCGACAACAGACCCTCAGGAGTAGTTTTCATGATCAAGAAGACAATCGCCGACATGCTCCAAAGCCTACCAATCGGCCACTCAGATCGCCTCATGACCCTGCGACTCCCACTACAAGCCAACCAGTTTGCCACTCTTGTGAGCGTCTACGCCCCCACACTGCAAACTGAGCCCGCAGCCAGAGAAGCCTTCTACGGCCAGCTCAAGTCTCTCCTCCTGAAAGTCAGCACGAAAGACAAACTCATCGTCCTAGGCAACTTCAATGCGAGGGTGGGCAACGACTCAGAGGCATGGCCCGGAGTCCTGGGTTGACATGGCATTGGGAAGCTGTAACGACAACGGGAAGCTGCTTCTGGAGCTCTGCACAGAACTTGGACCGGTGGTAACAAACTCACTGTTCCAACAGAAAGATTCAAGACGACTTGGAAGCATCCCCGATCCAAACATTGGCACCTCCTGGACTACGTCTAGTGCGCCAAAGGGATAGATCGGACGACCTACAGACCAGGGCTATGCCGAGTGCAGACTGCTACATGGACCATAGGCTGGTAAGGACGAAAGTAAGACGAGTAGTCAAGCCAGTGACAAAGAAGAGGGGACCATGTTCCATGAAAATCCACTTAAGCAAGTTCTGCAATCTTCGTGACGAATTCCAGTCCAAGCTCGAGGAGAGACTGAAATCCAAGGACTCATCGGACACAGATGGAAACACAGGAAAGACATGGGATCACCTGAAGTCTGCAATGCGAGATACAGCTGTTCAGGTGGCTGGATACACCTCTAGGAGGAACAGAGACTGGTTTGACGAAAATGACACTGAGATACAGACTCTCCTCCAGGAGAAACACTCTGCCCATCAGACCTTGCTCTCCAGATCTGACGACAAAACAGCTAAAGCAGAATAGAGAGCTGCATGCGGTACCCTGCAAGCCAACCTCAGAACGATGCAGAATGACTCGTGGTCAAACAAATGCAGAACAAACACAGCAGTATGCAGACACTGGCAACACCAGAGCTTTTTATGAGTCTCTGCGCACGATGTATGGACTGACCCGCCAACTTCAGGCCCCTTTGCGCTCTGCTGACGGTGCCAGTTTGCTTACTGACAAAGAAGCCATCATGGAGCGATGGACAGAACACTACGAGAACCTCTTCGAGGACAATTGCCAAGTACAAACAGCATCCATTGAGAGAATCCCGCAGCAGGACATCAGATCCGAACTCAACCGTCCACCAACACTGGATGAGGTTCAATCTGCCATCTCTAAGCTGAAACTCCACAAAGCCCCCGGTATCGACGGAATCCCTGCAGAAGTATACAAATTTGGAGGAGCTTCGCTCCTGAATGAACTCACCAACCTATTTGCACTCTGTTGGGAACAGGGTGAGGTGCCAGCTGATCTACGTGGCTCTGTGATAGTCTCCCTGTATAAGAACAAGGGTGAGAAATCGGACTGTTCGAACTACAGATGTGTCACTCTGCTGTCTACGGCCGGGAAGATTCTCTCCAGAATCCTCTTGGACAGACTAATCCCCACCATTGTGGAGGACAACCTAACAGAAAGTCAATGTGGTTTTAGAGCGAATAGAGGCACGTCCGACATGATCTTCGCACTACGCCAACTTCAGGAGAAATGCCGTGACCAGAACGTTGGGCTGTACGTGGCATTCATTGACCTCACCAAAGCCTTCAATACTGTCAGCCGCAACGGTTTATGGAAAATCCTGGGGAAGCTCGGATGCCCTCCTAAGTTCTTAACCATCCTACAGCAACTTCATGAAGGTCAGAGCGGCAAGGTGAAATACAACGGTGACCTATCGCACCCGTTCCCCATCAGCAACGGCGTGAAGCAGGGCTGCGTCTTGGCACCAAAGCTCTTCACCATCCTCTTCAACATGATGCTGCAGGAAGTGAAGGAGGGCATCATGAACAGCATCTACATTCGCTTCCGCCTGGACGGCAATATCTTCAATCTGCACCGCTTCCTCGCTCGCTCGAAGACAACACGGGAGCCCATCATGGAGCTGCTGTATGCGGACGACTGCGCCCTACTCACACACACAGAAGATGCGCTGAAGACTGCAGTGACGCGCTTCTCCGAAGCTGCAAAGGCTTTCGGGCTAACGATCAGTCTGAAGAAGATGGAGATCCTGTACCAGAAGCCACCTTGCAGCGCATACAACCCACCTCGAATCTCGATCGACGGCCACCCCCTCAACACGGTCGAACGCTTCACGTGCCTGGGAAACAGAATCTCCAACGATGCTACAGTCACAGGAGACGTCGACAATCGCCTTGCGAAAGCAAGTAGCGTCTTTGGGCGACTGTGGAAGCGTGTATGGGGAAACCACTAGATAGGCATGTCGACGAAAATCCAGGTTTACAAGGCCGCGGTCATCACTACACTGCTCTACGGCTCCGAGGCCTGGGTTCTGTATCGGAAACAGATGCAGCTGCTGGAACGATTTCACCAACGTTGCCTGCGCTCTATATTGGGCATCATCTGGCAGGACCGCGTCTCTAACAACGAAGTGCTGGAAAAGGCCCGGCTCCCCAGCATCTCCTGAAGCAACTTCGATGGTCGGGTCACGTATCGCGGATGGACAACACCAGAATACCCAAGACAGTGTTCTTCGGGAACTCTGCGACGGCAAAAGAAACTGCGGCGCCCCACGCAAGTGCTACAAGGACCAACTGAAGCAACGGCTGTCTCAGGCCGGCATTGCCTCAACGGAATGGCAAAAGCTGGCCTCTGACAGGGACGTATGGCGGAAGAAAACCACGACGGCGACGGAGCAGTTCGAATGTTCGAGGAGAGCAGCTGCAGAGGACAGACGGAAACGCAGGAAGGAGCCCTCATCTCAAGCCCCGCTGTCCGGAGCATTCCCCTGCCCGCACTGCCCCAGGATCTGCAGGTCCAGGATAGGACTCTACAGCCACCAACGGTTGTGCCAACGAAATCGCTGACGAATCTCTTCCCAACTGATCTTCGCAAGCAAAGAATCTGCCTGATCTGACAGATGACTTGGATGAAATTTTGTAATCCAATATGGTTCTGGTCAGGATCATTAAAGAATGATTTTTTTTCTCTACGTCAGAGCTCCTGGGATATTGCTGCTGTGAACTTGAGAGAGGAATTTCTCCAGCTCTGTGCGTGGAGGCCTCCAGGGAAATAGCAATGGGGCTATGTCAACAAAGGCTCTGGAGCGTACTCCAGGGACCAGAGGATTAAGAGGTGGATCAGATGCCCATTGAATAGAAATGGACAACCACCGTAAATAATTAAGACCCCAACAGAGGAAAGGCTGTGTCTATTTCAGACAGGTGCACTTTAACATCTGGGTGCAAATTGTGATTTATGACTTTCAGTTCAAAGATAAGCACTCAGCAAACTGAAACTACTTCCCGTTCTGAGGAAGGGCCACCAGACCTGAAACGTTAACTCTGTTTTCTCCTCCACAGATGCTGCCAGGCCTCCTGAGCTTTTCCAGCAACTTCTGTTTTTGTTACTACTTCCCAATCATCTGATTCGATACTTGTCCAAACAGATTCAAGAACAGCTTCTTCCCTGCTGCTATTGGACTTTTGAACAGACCTGTCCAATGTTAATTCGGATCTCCCTTTATGGCTGTAACACGAATCTGCGCTCTGTTCTGCAGCCCTGATGCAATTTGTATGTAGGACCTGATTGTGGAGCGTGCAAAATAAATACTGTATTTCAGTTTCCGGGAGCAATAATAAATCAAATCTTAGGTGCAGATGGATGTGGGATCCAAGGTGGAAGTTTGTTGACAGATTGTAAACAAACGAATACGTCCTGACAAGGACCAGAAACTTAAGTTGCTGGAAAATCTCAGCAGGTCTGGCAGCAGCCGCGGAGAGGAATCAGAGTTAATGTTTCAGGGCCAGTGATCCTTCAGTCTTCACACTAGATCAGGACTAATTTCTAGGTTACTTTTAAGCAACATTTCTTACACAGTGCTAAGGCCATAGAGCCGCAAGTTCAGGCTCTGATCTCCCAGCAAGTTATCAGATCATGGTTACATCACAGTTTATCTTAGAAGCACATTAGCCTCAACATTTCACCCTGTCCCCAAAGGATGGCGCTAACCTAACATTAATCAAACCGCTCCTTTTGGAAACATTCCTACTGATCAGTGAGGAGCTGAAGCACATGAAAAGACAGCCATATATGGTGACATGTGACAGAGTATACGTTCCAAGGTCAGGCAGAAATATCTCATGGCAGTGTGGAGTTGATTTTTTAAAAAATATAAACTACTGTCACAAGACCATAGGAGAACAGATTCTGGTTGTGAATTATTCCAAACATAGGTCTCTTCAGGCTGAAGGGAAACAGGGACAGGCACTGTGAGATAGTTTCTGTTTCATCTTCTAGTAATGGGAAGGGAGAGGCAGTGAATTCCAATAGCTCCATGTTATGGTGTGGTGTTAAAACCAACGTTTTCTCACTTTAAGCATGCAACTGCTGACATGTCATCAAAATTCCACCTACTTTACCAACGTCCTTCAGAGAAAGGTATCTCCAGTCCCTTGCCTAGTCTTGGTGACTCTGGAACTTCAGCCATATGATAGAATGAATGTCACCAGAACTGGGCTAGCACAGTAGGCAATACAAATTAGGGACGTGGGTGAGAAAGGTCAGCTCCAAACACCAACCCCCGACCTAAGGCACTGTGGATGCTCAGCAGAACTCTTGCTGATTTTGCATTTCTCTGCCAATCTTTGTTTGACACTGTTTAAATGTATTTTTGAAAAAAGCCAACAGGCTTTGTTTGAAGAGCCTAGGGTTTAAATGAAGGCCAAGTTCTAAACCAAAGCATTTCCTACAGATCTAGTGACACCAAGAAAAGCATTGCATTTAAAAAAATGCACAAATTAAAGTTATTAAGTGGGGTCAGTACCTGAAAATAAGATTGTTCTAGCAAGTCACAAAGACCCTATAATTGAAGCAGATGTTGAATGGTAACAGAGGCCAGGGAATCAAACAGAAAGCATAGCTGTACACTCAGATTTGGGGTTGTTTTTGGAACACGCTTTCAAAGCAAAGGGAGCTGGGCTGCTGCCAACAGGGCAGGGAGCTTGCAAAGCTCTAAGCTTAATCCTCCACACCCTTTGGACAGTAGAAAGCCAAGTTAGAAATATTACGACCTGAGTATGACCACATTGTAGTTGTCTGTATTGAACCAAAAAAGGAGTCCACATCTGTGTTGGGTCACTCAAACAATGTATTGAGAAAACCCTTAAAAAGGTGGCCAGTTTTGTTATTCTTATGTAGCCTTTAACTTGATAGTCACCCAAAATACAGACAAGGACCTGAAAAGACTTATTTAAAAAAGGGACTATGTTTTCTTCCCCTAAATAAAGAAAGATATCTGTTTAATTCCTTACGTAGCATAATCAGTGTCTAGAATTGGTCATTTGAAAGTCTAGTTAGGGACAACAAGAGATTTGCAGCGGTTTAATTTTAAGCCAATGTTGCAAATATAGTAGGAATGCTTATTCAGTTCATTTCTCCAAAACAGGACCCAACACCTATTGAGCTACTACCACAAACCACAACAGTTTATGTTCTTCTCACAAAGGAAGACGGGAGGTAGACAAGTGTTGACTTAACATCCATATGCCTCAAGGAGAAAGGTGGACTCCAATAGCTGGCAGATTAAACTGTGATGTCAGTGTTATGACCAGTGGACAGGTAGATCAAAGATTTTATTTCAATGAGGTAGAGCAAGTGATTCTTTATTACAAGTTCTGACAAAAAAAAGTGTGACATTGACTACTTGCTTCCAACTCTACCTGGAGAAAGTTGACAGAAAACAATATACTCCAGGCCACGCTAACTGCTGTCCTCCAGGGAGAGCCTGTCAAACAGGTACTCTCCCATCCCATTCTCAGGAGCTCCCAGGCGCTTCAGGTTGGTGATGTAGTCCCCAAGTTGCTTGATGATCTCCACCTCCTCATCCAAATAGTGAGTCTCCAGGAAGTCACACAGCTGGAAGGGAGGCAGGCAGTAAAATATTGCAAGAGTTAGCATGTGGCAGGACACTTCCACTGATTTCACAGTGAGTATCACTTTCAGCTGGTCATTCTACCAACTAATTAAAACTGAACTTCAAAGCTCATTGGGAACAATCAGCTTGGAATATTCAGTGCATGAGAGAAAGGGTGCTAAAGAGCAAAGATTGGCATTTGGAATCTGCTGAAGCATCACTGGCTAGATTTTTCCTTATTCTAGTAACTAATACTGGAAGAAGCCCTGTGCGCACAGCAGTTCTATAGACAACTTTTTAAATCCTTTAACAACTGGCCAGGACATTGGGATAACATCCCTTGTTCTGGGTATTACAAGGAGCTGGGCCTTCAGCCTACATGGGCATATTCAGTCCACTTCACCCAATTAACACTGTCTAAGTGATTACAATGAGGTGGTGAAGCTTACATGAGGGTCAGTCTGGGCTGTGGCGAGTTGGTGTAGATCCAACAAACTCTGGTTCACATTCTTCTCCAGATCCAGGGCAACCTGCATTGCCTGCAGGCTGTTACCCCACTCATCCCTCTCTGGCTTCTGGGGATGGAGAGAAGGACAGGTAAGCTTCAGGACAAACCTCACTGTTTCCCATTACATGCAGAACCCTTGTTCAACAGTTGACCCTTGACTGTTTATGCTTTCCCTCTACAATCATTGCTGTTATGTCTAATGAAGTTAGAGAAGGAGCACACACTTGGATCTTGTCCGATTGTACTTGGTACAAACAGAATTGCTTTAAAAACTGAGTCCAGTCACGTTGTCACCAGACCTTGAACCTAGATCCTAGATCCTGAGTGTACACTTGATCTCACTGAAACCACTAACACAGGAACACAGTGGAGATTAACTCAGAACCGATACAGTATAGTGCTTGCACATCATGGAGACAGATAATAGGTGAAGTTCAAAGAAGTACTTCACTTGTTACACCTGCCTTTAGGATGCAATAATTAGTTAACATGAACATAAACCACATCACAAGGGCAGCCACACCCCACCCCACTCCCACAAAACTCTGGCCGGATCACAGATGGAAGAGTGTTATGACTAGGACCACAATCAGTAGGACAGGATGGCACCTACAGGGGGTGGGAGGGCAGCGAGGGTCACCAGAACATTGCTAGAGGTGGAAAGTCCATTGAGGGGTTGGATAGGCAGAAATTTTCCTTGGAGAAGGGACTGACAAAGTTAGAAGTATAGAAGATTGGGGAGTCCAGACAGTAGATGGGGAGAATGTCTTCCCCGCAGCAGACACCAAGATGAGGGCGCACAGGTTTGAGGAGTCAGCAGGTTAGAGGGGACTGGGGGGAGTTCTTCCCAACACCTCTCTTCCCCCTCCCCCACCACACTCCCAAAAGGAGGTTGCTAGAAATTTGAATGTACCACCTGAGGGGGTGGGGGGAATGATGAGGCAGCTACTCCAACATTGAACAGCATCTGGACAAGTACGGTACAGACAGAGTGGAGTAAATGGGATTCGTGCAGTTTGGGGGTTTTTGGGCAGCATAGTTATGGTGGGCCAAAGGGTTTGTTTCTATGCTGCCTGACTCGGAGAACAAACAGGGAAGCCAAGAAAAGAGCTTTTTAAAAAAAATTTCTTGAGAATGTGAAAATCCTGTCACTGACGACAAGAAGCCATATCCACCCAACACCAACCTTCACATCCTGGAGGAGGACTCGGCCTCCACGCTGATTCTGGAATTTCAGCAGCTTCTCTGCATGTTCCCGCTTCTCCTGGGACTGATCTTTGAAGAACCGGGAGAAATGGGGAAGGGCAACATCGTCCCAGTCAAAGTAGATTATCTGGAAGAGAGAACAATTTACATCCCATTATATCTGTGGCCTCAGTTCTCATTTGAATTAGAAAACTTTAGCAATCCAGATCAAACTGACTATTCAATAAAGGTGTGAAACCTCTGGTATATTAAAATGGGCAAGAAGCTCGTTGTTCAGTCAGTCATGCAGGTGTAGGTTTAAATTGGTTCCATGCTGAACATTAAGTTGGAGCTTTTGACAAAGTGAAAGCTCAGTTGGAAAGAACTGGAGTAAGTACAACCTACCTCACTCAATTCAAAGTTAACCAGAAGGAATTCGGGTCACTGGTTCATTTTTCTGAATGTAGAATTGGGAAACAAAACTAATCAATACAAAACAGGATTAGGCCATTCAGTCCCTCAATCCTGAGGATAAAGCAACCATGAGCTATTGCAAGACAATGTTTTCCTCACTGAGGAAGGATCATACAAACTTTTCACACCCAGAAATCCTACCACTTAGGCAGTCACAGGTACAGCACCAACTGGAGAAAGAGGCCGGTTTCAAGTTTGGCCAGCATAGGAACAGAATCTCTAGTACTTCACTGTTATTGGGTCATATATCTCAGGACAATCCAGCAGCACCAACACACCGTTGATCATCAACTCTTCCTCCTGGTGCAGGGATGAGCCTGAAATAATCACCTCACTACAGACACCCATCTCAAATAGTACGTGCAGGAAATAAGTTATCTAGACCACAATTGTGGCCCACTGTCACAGCCTGGCCTTAAATTATTTAGGTCAGACAAGCAAAAGAAAATCTGACTGGCAATCTTTGTAGATCCAAGTTAGCATCATGTTTATCTAGGATCACCTCAAACTAAGAGTCAAGTTAATGTACAACAGCCAAGAGAGAGTGACTAGCCAACAGGCACTTCTATTCCATCAATATAGTTAATCCAATAGTGTTTCTAAAAAGGGAAAATCAGAACCCTAGAACACCTGTGTTGAAGTAGGCCATTCAGCCCATCAAGACCACACCAACCCCAGAAACAGCATCCTAGTCAAATCCACACCCAACCTTGTCAGTCATATGCATGTCACATGGTCCACCCACTTGAGCTGCACAGTCTTGGACACCGTAGACATGCTGAATTGTCCAACCTACCCACTCTGCACATCTTTGGATTGTGGGAGGAGAGACAAAGATCTTTCTACAATTTGTAGATTTGCCCAAATTTCAGATCAAACAGGCCCTTAGAACTGGGAGGTAGCATTAACCACAGACACCACACCACCCCAAAAGGGGGCCTAACAAATATCCAGTTTTGACAATCCTAGAGAGGGAATGACAGGCACAACTATTTAAGTTACCTGTAAACTAACAGTAAAGAACACTTCATTCTCCATTTATCACTAGCTATCATCAGCTTTGATAGCAGTCACATTCATCCTGAATTGAGTTAGTTATGGACAACTAAAAGTCAACCTACAAGGGTGTCAAGTTAACGCAAAACAAGGGAAACCATTCACTTCAAAATAATAGATTAAATTTTAAACCCTTTAGAAGCCACACTCACCAAAGACTGATAGAGATAGGAGGCAGTGAGCTCCACATTAATCTGCTTGTTGACAGCAGCTTCACAATCCTGGTGATAATTCTGACTGATCTGGGAGGCCATTTTGTGATGAGGAGTTTGTTTTACTTTACTGACAACAAAAGTGACAAACTTAGAACCAGCATCAACTAGACAAAAAAACATAACATCATTGAGACATTACTTATACTGCAGGAGCAGACCCTCATTTTATGAAGCAGGAAATGACATCATCAGTGATGGCCAATCACTCTTGTTACTCAATTGATCAGCTGCCACGTCCAATCAATGCAGGATGGGGATTGGATCCAGAAACCAATCAGAATTGACAACTAGTCGATGATGGAATTGCTGTTTGACTTTTGACCTCCTGCACAAGAGTAAATTCTGTAAGTATCTACCTGAAAATGACAATAAAATATACTCTACAACTTCACTTGAGTATCTGAGGTTAACTATTAAGACACGCTCATCGCAGATTTGCTGAATTCTGTCAGTTTGTTACTCTGAGGGATTTGTCTTCATATGTTTCAAATGACAGTGTTGGAGTCCATTGAAAAATGGCTAGATTTTGTTGACATTAAACATTTTCCTACTGCTGTGCATCAACAGAATGAATGTGCTTTTGGGTCATCTAGTACGTGTAACTGATGTACTTTGTGGATCCATTCTGAACCTGCTGTGATCTCCTTGACATTGGGTCTCATGAAGCCCAGTTTGAAAAGCAAAATGCTAAATGTGCTGAGCGCCTCAGGCACACGGTAGACCTCAGGCCTCCTTGTAAAACTGCTGCAGGAAGCAGATCGCACGTTCAACGTCTCTATCTCCATGTTCAGTTTTTAATTGTTTCAAAACAGAACTAGCCCTCAATTGAAGTGTGTTTCCAAGTGAGAGTTTCTGGTTCTGTTTACATGGCATTCTCTAGAATGCACAAGTGAGCAACTGTCCTCCCAACCACCCTTGGTCCGTACCTGCCTCTGTCTCTCAACCTGAAGTTGATTGTGTTGAATGGAGCAGCCTCCCATGGACTGGTGGTCTGTGAGGCTTTGGGAATTGAGGATCCCCAATGAATGTTCAAGTATGATCACAGCACTGATGTACAGACTGGTGGAAGCAAGTTACTTTTACTCAATATCTGCTTCAAATACCAGGACGTAGTCTAGTCCTAGCTTATTGGATTGACTTACAAGCATAAATATCACACATGAAACCATAATTGGAGGTCAATTCTTATGAACATTCATGGCTATGAGAGCAAGTCAGAGGCTGGGAATTCTGTTGAGAATTCTCAAGTCTTGACTTTCCAAAGCCTGTCCACTATCTATAAGACTGAAATTAGGAATAGTGCTGGAATACTTTTCAATTTTCTGGATCAGTGCAGCCCCTACATCACTCAAGCAGCTCCATGTAAATCCATCACCATCCTGACTTGGAACAATATCCCTGTTTGTGAATGAACATCCCAGAAGCCCCTCCTCAGCAGCAGCAGCAGCAGCATCATTCTGGTCTCTCCCACACCAGGTGGACTGTAATAAGCAGCTCATCACCACCTCCTGGAGTGTAATTGTTGCTGAGCACTAAATGTAGCCTTGCCATTGGCACACTCGAGATTGACTGTATATAAAAAGCATGCTGGGACAGGGTAGGGGAGTCTAAAACTAGAGGGCATCAGTTTGAGAGGAGAGGGGCAAGATTGAAAGGGGACATGAGTGACAACATTTTCACACAGAGGGTGGTGTGTTTATGGAACGAGCTGCCAGAGGAAGTGGTAGAAGTGGGTATAATTACAACATTGAAGAGACATTTAGAGATTTACATTTATAGGAATGGTTTCAAGGGATATGGGACAAACGTGGGCAAGTGGGACTCATTCAGTTATGGAAACGTGGTTGGCATGGACAGGTTGGGCTGAAGGGTCTGTTTTCAGGCTGTATGACTCAATGACTCTCATAGAATGCATCAGCATATTCCTTTGTTTGGTACATTAGGGTGTGATGGTAGCTCAGTGGTTCGCACGGTTACCTCCCAGCGACAGGGGCCTGTGTTCCATTACAGACTTCGGGTACTGTCTGTGTGGAGTTTGTACATTCTCCTTGTGCTCCAGTTTTCTCCCACAGTCCAGTTTGCAAGTTAGGTGAGTTGACAATGCTAAGTTGCAGATAGTGTCAGGGATATGCAAGCTTGGTGCGTTGGCCATGGGAAACATGGATGGAGTGGGTCTGAGCAGCATGGGGTTCAGAGACTCTATGCAGACTAAATGAATCAAATGGCCTGTTCCTGACCTGCAGGGATTCTATAAGCCACAAGTTGGGATAGTTTAAAGTAAAAAGGACGTCTGTGATGGAACAAGTACATTCAGTGCCTTAACGAACCCCCCCTTCACAAAAACTGTCAGGTGCACTTCCTATAAAATTCACTGAAACAATCCTCAGGATGTTGTCTCCGATGGGGAGGAAGGAAATGGGAAGGAGCTGTACAGGATCCAGGACCATCTACAACTCTAGATTTCCTCCCTCAGTCACACTGTTCCCAAGTTGAACAGAATATCACTTTGTTCAACATCACTGGGTGAAATCAACCTGCATCAGGAGTAACCCTCACTGTGTGGGAAGCTCAGAGGAACCAAGGGAGCAGCATGAGCCAATGAAATGGCAGCATTGCTGTGCTAATCCCAGTCACTGTTAGCCTGCTGTAGATGGCACTGAGACAGACACTGCATTATAAATCACTGAGACACTGCAATATAATCCAATACAGTTCAGGAGAACGTCTTGAACCGACTGCTGTGAACGTTCAGACTGTATTTTTCCAGCCTTAGGCTGGGAGGCTTGAAGATCATTGCAGTAAGTGCAGACGTGGTGATGGGAGTCAGGAGTCCCAGGAGAGGGAAACAAAATGAGCAACTTTGACACTATTGCCAATCAAAGCTTCCCCACAAGGGTGTTTCATTAATTTGATTAATCCCTTGCTGAACTGGGATTGGGATGGGTATGGTACCAAGCAGCAGTGTGGAACTGAAACTGAGGAAGAAACTGGTGAAACTGCCCAATTGCTGAGGGTTTATAACTAAGGGAAAGATTGACAATCTTAGGGCCTTGTGCTGGTCTGAGCCCCAACCAGCTCCCTGGAGTCTTAGGTCTGGTGCAGAGTGGAAGAGGGAGCAGCGGTGTTTAGAATAGACTCTGCAGGTCATGTTAAAGCCCCATGGAGATTGCATCATCCCCAGACTAGATGGTTCCACCTCCTGGGTAGAAAAAAAAAAATCACAGCCTGATTGATCTCTCTCTCTTCCCTTGCACTTTGGGTGAGATGAATTGATCCCATGGCTAGATCATGTAATTTGTCTTCACATTGTGATTTATGAATAACATGAAAGAGCTTTTTTCATTGAGGCTGAGGGGTAACTGTTTGAAGGGAAAGCTGGAAGCAAACATGCAATCAGTGCCGGGAGGGTTATTAACCTGGATATCTTGTCTTTCCTTGTATAAAAAGTAGGGGAATCTTCCTTGCACAATGGAAGACAATCCCTTCTAACTGCAATAGTAACCACACAGTGTCCCAAACTGGACTAGCTTGTACAAAGAAAGACTTTTCTCCTGGACTGCAAACCCTGACCTCACATTCCACTTGTGAATAATTTGAATTTCCTTGTTCACTATAGAGGAGCATCATCTAATTATCCCTTTCCAATAAGAGGGGGGTCTCACAGGAAGATCTAGTGAAGTGTTTTGGTTTGATGTGACTTGATCTGCATTTTGATTGGCTGAACAATGCTGCAAGCCAGGAATTATCTACCAAATTAGATCAGTAGTCAAATGATGGGCAATAAGCAAGCTCAATACATTTTATTCATTCCCATTCAGCTGGTACAGCCATTACATTCTTTGCTACAAAAGTCCCTTCTCCCTGGAAGCAGACAGGTTTCCCAGGGTGAAGTGGGGAATGCATTCAGACCAAGCAGACAGTACTCCAGGGCACACTAACTGCTGTCCTCCAGGGAGAGCCTGTCAAACAGGTACTCTCCCATCCCATTCTCAGGGGCTCCCAGGTGCTTCAGGTTGGTGATGTAGTCCCCAAGTTGCTTGACGATCTCCACCTCATCCAAATAGTGAGTCTCCAGGAAGTTGCACAGCTGGAAGGAAGGCAAGTGTCAAACATTGCAAGAGGAACCACAATTTGTGGTGGGGATTTTCCCCTGATTTCATGACAATGTATCTTGAGATAAATCACATGTCAGTTAAAAGAACTCTACTTCAATGCTCACTGGTTCAGAATCTGCAGCAATGTTGCTGGCAAATTTTTTCCTACTTTAGTGACTGTTACTGGGGAAAAGACTAGTGTGCTCAGTGCAGCTTTACAGATTACTTTGAATCCTTTAACTGACCAAGTCACTGGGATAACACCCCTTGCTCCAACACCCCCACCCTTCATTTACCACATGGGCATGTTCAACCCACTTCACCTGATTAACACCAAGTGATCACAATGAGGTGATGAAGCTTACATGAGGGTCAGTCTGGGCTGTGGCAAGTTGGTGTAGATCCAGCAAACTCTGGTTCACATTCTTCTCCAGATCCAGGGCAACCTGCAGGCTGTTACCCCTCTCCATCCTCAGAAGCCAGAGAGGGATGAGTGAAGGACAGGTAAGCTTCAGAGCAAACAACTTCACTGTTTTGCATTATTTACAACACCCTTGTTTAATAGTCAACCCTCTGCTTTCTCTGTACATCCAGAGTAGAGATTGTGATCAGCAGTTACCTTAGGATTACTCCTGGTGCCATGGAGTAGTGAGGCTTGGAATAGAGAGCAAGTGCAGCTGGACATGTGACTACAGAGCTGGTGTCAAAGGGAGGCTCTCAGGTGTGGATCATTGGGATTCCTTCTGGGGAAGGTGGGACCTGTAGAGGGATGGGCCTGAACATCCTGGGCAGGATGTTTGAGCTCTTCAAGGGTGTAACTTTTGGAAGGAGAAATGGGATCCAGAGCTATAGATCAGAGGATGGGGAACAGGTACTATGGGTAGATACAGCATGCAGAGTTACAGAGACTTGGATAATATGGCAGGAATGGTTGTTTGATGTTTAGATGTTAATAAGAACTAGGGGGAGGTAAAAGAGGTGGGGAGTAGCATTATTAATGCAGGGACGGTATTACAGCAACTCCCATTTCTACAGCTAGGGAGGGTTTGTCTACTGAGACAGTGTGGGTGGAAGTCAGAAACACTTTATTGGGCAAAGTCTATAGACCAACCCCAACAGCAAGAGGCACTGAGGAACAGATTGGGAGGTAGAGTTTGGAAAGGTGAAGAAATAATAGTGTTGCCATCATGGGTGACTTCAAATTCTGAAGTCAATGGAACCTCCTTAGTGCAAATATTTTGGCTGGAGCAGTTTGTCAGGTGTCCAAGAAGGATTTCTGACTATGTAGTTAGACCAACAAGATGGGGCAACAAGCCAGGTCAGGTGTCAGATCTGTGGGAGATCATTTCAGTGCTAGTGATCACAACTCCCTGACTTTAAATCAGAGGGATAGGAGCAGATGGTTCGGGAAAACATTTATAGTGGGGGGTGGGGGGGGGAATTAGAATGCTATTAGGCAAGACCTGACAAGTATGAATTAGGAACAGATCTTCAGGGAAATGCATGACAAAAAAAATGTGGAATTGTTTAGGGAGCAGTTGCTATGGTGCTGGACAGGTTTGTCCCACCTGGAGCAAGGAAGGGATGGCAAGGTGAAGGAACCTTGGATAACAAGACATGTGGACCATCCAGTCAGGAAGAAGCAAGGATCAGACAGCTCTAGAAGGTAGCCAGAAAAGGACTGAAGAATGGACTTGAGCGAGAAGATATGAAAAAGCCTTATGGGTAGAACTAAGGAAAACCAAGGCATTCTAAGCTTGTGAGGAAGAGGAGGATGGGCAGAGTGGCTTTAGGGCCAATTGGGGGTAGGAGAGGGTGCTTGGGTGCATGGAGTTGAAGGAGATAGCAGAGGTCTTTAATGACCTTGTTTCATTTTTCAACAGAGGGGAACTGAGTAGTTTGAGGACAGCATGAAACAGGCTGAGGTGCTCAAAACAGGTTGGTGTTAGGAAAAGGATATGCAAGGGATTAAAAACATGGGGACAGTCAAGTCCCCTGAGCCAGATGGGATATACCCAAGGATACTACAAGCAGCAAGGAGGGATTGCTGCACCTTTGGCAAGGATCTTTGTGTCCTTACTGTCCACTGGACTAGTGCCAGATGATCAGAGGCTGGCAAATGTCATTCTCTTGTTCAAGAAAGGGAAAGGGATAATCCTTGGAATTATAGATCAGTCTGTCTTGCTTCTGAGGTGGGCATGTTACTGGAGAGGAATCTGAGAGGTAGTAGTATTTATAATTATTTGGAAAAACTATTAGAAATAATCAGCATGGCTTTGGGAGAAGCAGGTCATGCCCCAAGCCTTAAAGAATTCAAGGTGACAAAAATTCATTGATGTAGGTCAATCTGTGGCTGTCGACTTTAGTAAGGCATTTGATAAGGTTCCACATGGTAGACTCAAAGTAGTGAGGCAGGGTAGTTTGGCTGTCTGGATATAGACTTGGCTGTCCAATAGATGACAGAGGATGGTAGTAGACAAATATTCAGCTTGGAATGAGATAATAAAGGTTTAGAGCTGGATGAACACAGCAAGCTGAGCAACAATGCTGACATTTCAGGCCTAGGCCCTTTTTCTGAACCCACCACCTCATATAAAAACAGTGGTCCTGGTCACAACACCATCACATCCTTGTGATCACAGATTGTGGGAACTGCAGATGCTGGAGAATCCAAGGTCAAAGTGCAAAGCTGGATGAACACAGCAGGCCAAGCAGTATTTCAGGAGCTCCCAAGATGCTGCTTGGCCTGCTGTGTTTATCCAGCTTTGCACTTTGATCTCTTACTATTGCATCCCTGGCCTGGCAGGACAAGATGGTACTGCAGGGGCAGCATGATGTTGCCCAAGGTGGAAAATCCATTGAGAGATGATAGGCTGGGATTTTCCGAGAGAAAACACAGGCTGAGGGAAGTGTGGAAGGTTGGAGAGTCTGGCAGACACTAAGACCAGAAGGCACAGGTTTGAGTAAGCCAGATAAAAGGGATTGGAGGAAATCTTCCAAAGGGAGGGCAATAGAAATATGGACTGCATCACCCAAGGGATGGTGGTTGAGGCAGCTAGTCCAGCAACATTTAAACAGCATTTTGACAACTACTTAATGCTTGCGTATAATAGTCTATGGACCAAGTGCAGATGAATGGGATTATTGTATTTTGGTATTTGTTGGTCAACATAAACATGGTGGGCCAAAGACTGGATTCTATACTGAGTGACTTGGAGGGGGATGAAACAGAAGCCAAACTGAAAGAACTCTTCACGCTCCTGGAGGTGAAGAATCCTGTCCCTGATAAGGCTGATGTCACTAGACCAGCCATATCCACCCAACTCCAACCTTCACATCCTGGAGCAGGACTCTGATTCTGGAATTTCAGTAGCTTCTCTGCATGTTCCTGCTTCTCCTGGGACTGATCTTTGAAGAACTGGGAGCCATGGGGGAGGGCATCATCATCCCGGTCAGAGTAGGACATCTGGAAGGGAGAACATGTTACATCCCATTATATCTTTGGCCTCTTTTCTAATTCTGAAAAAGAGAACTCTTTAGCATTCTAGATCAAACTGACTGTTCAATAAAGGTGTTAAGCCTCTGGTTTATTGAAATGGGTGAGAAGTTTGTGTTGTTCAGTTAGTCATGCCGATGTAGATTTAAATTGGTTCCATGCTGAACATTCAGTTGGAGCTTTTGACAAAGTGAACATGTAGTTGGAAGATAACACCTGAAATACAATCTACACAGTTCAAAGTTAACTAGAAGCAATTCTGAGGATACTGGTTCATTTTTGAATGAAACAGATAACCAAAGCTGATCAAGACAGGATTACACCATTCAGTCCCTCAATCCTACTTAAAAAGGATTGAAGTAGCTCTGGAGGTGACTGCAAGGCATTCACATTTTCCCCTAAAAAAGGAAACTTCAACAATTTTTCAAACTTAGAAAAATCCTACCATTTAGGTGGCTGTGGGCACAGCCACTGTCAAAGAGGGCCAGTTTCAAGTTAGGCCAGCATCTCCATTTCTTCATGGAGATTGGGCCAAATATCTTCAGGACATTCTAACATCACCAATACACTACAGATCAACACCTTCTCCAGGTGAAGTGAAGTGATGAGCCATATAAATAGCCACCTCACTATGACCACCCCTCAAATAGTAAGTGCAAAAACATGGAGACCACAGTTGTGGCCCACATAAGTGGGCCCAAATCACAGCCTGGCCTTAAAGTGGTCAGCTAAGCAAGATCTGACTGGTAATCATTGCCACAAGTCCTTATTTAATATTCAAATCATCATGTTTATCTAGGATGACCACAAAACTAAGTTTTTTCAAATAGCCAAAAAAAGTGACTATCCAATGGGTGCTTTGATTTCAACAGTTGGCCCAAATCATTTTTTAGAAGGGAAGATAGGAGCTATAGAACATATGTTAAAGTACACCATTCAGCCCATTAATTCTACACCAACCAAATGAAGAGCATCCCACCTAAATCCATACCCCTACCACATCAGTTATGAGGCATTTCATATCCTTAGACACTATGGGCATAGTGAATTGCCCAAGCTCCATAACCCAGGCACCTTGGGGCAGTGGGAAGACAGACACAGGGAGAATTTGTTGAGTTTGTACAGTTTCCCTAAGGTTGGAGTCAAACCCAGGTATCCAGCACTGTTGAGCCATGTCAACCATTGAGCCACCAGGGCACCCTTAAAAACCCAACAAATTCTTAGTTTTGACAATCTTGAGGAAGTGACAGTTACTGCCAGTCAAACAAATAGTCTCAGGGACTTAGAAAAAAATAAACACTAGGAACACTTCACTTCAATATATCATAACAGGCCAACTAGTGCTAATTAGAAACAAGGAAAACAGTTCACTCCAACATAACAGATTACATTTTATCCTCAGAGGGCACTCACCAAAGACTGATAGAGATAGGAGGCAGTGAGCTCTACATTAATCTGCTTGTTGACAGCAGCTTCACAATCCTGGTGATAGTTCTGACAAATCTGAGAGGCCATCTTGTGAGGAGTAGCAAGTAGCCTGTTTTATTAGGCTTACTAACCAAAACAACAAATTTAGAGCAGTATCAACTACACCATAAAAGATGACAGCCTTGGGACTCTATTCATACTCCAGGAGCAGCCCCTCATTTTATGAAGCAGGAAATGAGATCATCAGTGATGGCCAATCACTCTT
Source organism: Stegostoma tigrinum (assembly GCF_030684315.1). Lineage (NCBI taxonomy): Eukaryota > Metazoa > Chordata > Chondrichthyes > Orectolobiformes > Stegostomatidae > Stegostoma > Stegostoma tigrinum. Next base: position 14,345,428 of record NC_081391.1, on the reverse strand, counting down.
GTTAATCAATTGATCGGCTGCCACATCCAATCAGTGCAGGATGGGAATTGAAGCCAATCAGAATTGTCACCCATCGACGATGAACTGCTGAATAACCTTTGACCTCCTGCACAAGTGCAAATTGAAAATGCGAATAAAATATTCCCTAAAACTTCACCTTTTTTCAACCTGAGGGTATATATTAGATAACATCACCACCGATTTGCTGAATTCTGTCAGTTTGTTACTCTGAGGGATTTGTCTTTTGTACCTTTTGAATGACGGTGTTGGAGCCCAGTGAGAAATGGCTAGATTTTGTCAACAGTAAACATTTTCCTATTGCTGTGCATCAACAGAATTCATATGCTTTTGGACCATTTAATACAGAAAAACAATCTACTTTGTGGATTCATTCTGTATCTACTGTGATCTCTTTGACTTTTGGATCTGAGGAAGCCCGGTTTGAAAACCAAACTGCTAAATGTGCTGAGTCCCTCAGGCACACGGTAGGCCTCAGGCCTCCCAGTCTAAATTGCTGCAGGAAATGTATCGCACGTTCAACATTTCTATCTCCATGTTCAGTTTTTAATTGTTGCAAAACAGAACTAGCCCTCAATTGAAGCGTGTTTCCAAGTGAGAGTTTGTAGTTCTGTTTACATTACATTCTCTAGAACGTAGAGCTGAGCAGCTGGTGTCCCAGCTTCTAATACCAGGTTCCAGTCTAGCCCTATCTTATTGGATTGACGTACAAGTTTAAATATTATACACTAACCATAATCAGAGGTCAAACCTTATGAATACCCAAGGCTATGAGCGCAAGTCAAGGCTGGGAATTCTGTTGTGAATTGCTGAACTCCTGACTGTCCAAAGCCTGTCCACTATCGAGAAGACTGAAGTTAGGAAGGGTGACGGAACGCTGTACAATTTTCCGGCTCAATGCAGCCCCTACATTGCTCCAGCAGCTCCATGTAAATCTGTCACAATCCTGACTTGGAACTATATCAAGCATTTTGGGACAGTGGGAAGAAAGACACAGGGAGAATTTGTTGAGTTTGTACAATTTCCCTAAGGTTGAAGTCAAACCCAGGTATCCAGCACTGTTGAGTCATGTCAACCATTGAGCCACCAGGGCACCCTTAAAAACCCAACAAATTCTCAGTTTTGACAATCTTGAGGAAGTGACAGTTACTGCCAGTCAAACAAATAGTCTCAGGGACTTAGAAAAAAAATAAACACTAAGAACACTTCACTTCAATAAATCACAACAGGCCAACTAGTGCTAATTAGAAACAAGGAAAACAGCTCACTCCAACATAACAGATTACATTTTATCCTCAGAGGGCACTCACCAAAGACTGATAGAGATAGGAGGCAGTGAGCTCCACGTTAATCTGCTTGTTGACAGCAGGGTACTTGTGTGCGTGGAGTTGGAGATAGCAGAGGTCTTTACTGTATCAGTGATAATGGGAACTGCAGATGCTGGAGAATCCAAGATAATAAACCTCTCTGATGAAGGGTCTAGGCCGGAAACGTCAGTTTTTGTGCTCCTGAGATGCTGCTGGGCCTGCTGTGTTCGTCCAGCTCCACATTTTATTATCTCAGAGGCCTTGACTGACTTTGTTTCAGTATTCACCTGACAGGAACCTAGTAGTTTGAGGACAGTGTGAAACAGGCTGATGTGCTCAAAACAGGTGGAACCTTATCAAATGCCTTACTAAAATCCATGTACACCACATCCACAGATTGACCTGCATCAATGCATTTTTGTCACATCGTCAAAGAATTCAATAAGGCTTGGGACATGACCTGCTCCCCACAAAGCCATGCTGACTATTTCTAATAAAACTGCTTTCCCAAATAATTATAAATACTTTGTGAATGAAAATCCCAGAAGCCCCTCCTCAGCGGCAGCAGCAGCAGCATCATTCCGGTCTCTCCCACACCAGGTGGACTGTAATAACCAGCTCATCACCACCTCCTGAAGTGTAACAGTTGCTGAGCACTAAATGTAGCCTTGCCATTGGCACACTCAAGATTGACTGTATATAAAAAGCATGCTGGGACAGGGTAGGGGGGTCCAAAACTAGAGGGCATTGGTTTGAGGGGAGAGGGGCAAGATTTAAAGGGGTCACGAGGGACAACATTGCCTCAGAGAGGGTGGTGCATGTATGGAACAAGCTGCCAGAGGAAGTGGTAGAGGTGGGTATAGTTACAACATTTAAAAGGCATTTGGACATTTATGTGGAAAGGACTGGTTTAGAGGAATATGGACCAAATGCAGGCAAATGGTACTCCACATTTTCAAAACCTGGTCGGGCTGAAGTGTCAATTTTCATGCTGTATATGACTCGACTTTGCGACAGCCTCCTCCTGTGTTTGGTACTTTGGGGTGTGATGGTGGCTCAGTTGTGAGCACTGATACCGCACAGCACCAGGGGCCTGGGTTTGATTCTGGCCTTGGGGAAACTGTCTGTGCAGAGTTTGCACGTTTGTCCTTTGTCTGTTCGGATTTCCTCCCACAGTCCAATGATCTGCAGAATCGGTGGATTGGCAATACTAAACCACTGCTAGCGACAGGCGGAGTGCAGGCTAGGTAAATTAGCCACGGGAAACATGAAGGTAAGCGTGGAGGGTGGGCCAATGCAGAGTTCATCGGCAAATCGTGTCTTCCTGCACTACAGGGATTCATTCTGTAGCCCAGACTTCAGATTGGTAAAAATAAAATACTTTACGAGGTGGAACAAACGTTCAGTGCCTTACAGACCCACACGCTGTGTGAAGACTGCAGTGCGCACTCGCTACAAAGCTCCCTGAAACAATCCCCAGGATGTCTCTGATAGCCCCATCTGGAAGTCCCTGATGACAGTGTGGAGCTGGATGAACACAACAGGCCAAGCAGCATCTTAGGAGCACAAAAGCTGATGTTTCAGGCCTAGATACCTGTGTACTGGAAGTCCCTACTCCTTCAACATCACTGGGTATCATCAGCCTGCATCAGAAGTAACCCTCTTCGGTTGAGACTCAGAGGAACCAAGGGGGCAGCTTAGTGCATTCAATGCTGGCTTTAGCAGCAAGAGCCAATCAAATGGCAGCATTTAACCATGAGCGTTGCTGTGTTATTGCCAGGTTACTGTTATCCTGCTGACAGTGGCAATGAGACAATGTATTGTAATTGAATTTAGTTCAGGGGAATTTCTTGAGTCGATTCCCAGGAACGTTGCTGCTGTGAATGCTTGGGCTGAATTTTCCCAGATGAGTTCTGGAAGATTATATTTCAGTAGACCTGGCAACTTGGAGTGAGTGCGGGGGTACAGAAAGAAAGCGAAGTCATGGAGCCACATGAGGACAACTTTGGATTGATTCTGGGCAAATCTCAAGCCCAGTGTAGCTAGATTTGTTGTGCTGAGGTGGGTATTTAAATCAAGGACCCCTGGAGGAAGTATATATAACCCAGAATGAAAAAAAAAGGAGAAATATCCAACCAGTCAGAGTTACCCACTGCAGTTAGCGGCAACAGGTGGTGTGGAGGTGACAGGCCATGACCCTTGCCTCCAAACACTGGCCCTGGTTTGGCCTCTTACCGGGCTCCCAACAACCCCTGGGCTGCATCCCCCGGGGAAACAAAGCAACAATCTTGAGAACAGATTATATTGATGAGGGTAGGGTCGTAGTGGGGAGGCGAGACCAAAAGCACAAAATCGAGATGTGCTCTTTCCCAACTGAGCTGGTTCCTCCACCAGGATCCAAGCGGCTGATGCACCTCCTCCCTTCAGCTGTTTGTCAACTGATCCAGCCATCAGATCGCAGGTTCGCCTTCACAGTGCCATGTCTGCCACTTGGCCAACAGGGTTTTTGCTCGGGTGGGGGGGGGGGGGGGGGGGAGAGAGAGAGGAGGAGGAGTGATTTTAAGGGAAAGCTGCCATTGCACATAAATATTCCAAATCCAAAGATACCATGGAACTGGGTTATCTGGTTTTACCCTTACAGAGGGTATGGGAACTTCCTGTCTGATAATTGACCCGACCGTATCCAAATATGTGCTAGTTGTCCTCTAGACTCTTGCATTTCAGTCAGCAAATCCCAACCTCATTCTATTTGGAGGAGAATACCTTGAATTCCTTATGGGACTACAAAAACAAAAAAAGAAACCAGAACTCCTTCTAGCTACTGTCCCATATGTGAGGGACAAAATATCCAGTAAGTGCTCACTCTTCCAATTAGTAATTCAAATCAGTCAAGTTACAGAATGAACTGTCTTCAACCTCAGACACCTTCTTCAGTTCCCAGTGCTCTGAATGATGGACAATAAGCAAGATCAATACATGATTTTATTTAGTCCATTCAGCTGGTACAGCCATTACGTTCTTTGCTTCAAGCCCCTTCTCCCTGGAAGGAGACAGATTGCCCAGGGTGAAGTGGGGAATGCATTCAGACCAAGCAGACAGTACTCCAGGCCACACTAACTGCTGTCCTCCAGGGAGAGCCTGTCAAACAGGTACTCTCCCATCCCATTCTCAGGGGCTCCCAGGCGCTTCAGGTTGGTGATGTAGTCCCCAAGTTGCTTGATGATCTCCACCTCCTCATCCAAATAGTGAGTCTCCAGGAAGTCTCACAGCTGCAACAGAGGAATAGGACAACTGGGTGCATTAACAATTTTACAATTCCCACTGAAAAACATGCATACTCGGGAGATTGTTAACTAGAGCAGAGTTGACATGATGGATAAAAGTCATTCTACTGCAATGGTCCTGAATGAGAATTCAGTGACCAATATCACCTCAGTCCTCCCACAGGTTTACAAGTTAAAATACATACTTTGATTCAACTGCTCAGCAATGATCTTTGTAATCAGTATGGATCTGAAGTGATCCGTGTCATCTGTACAAAAAAAGTGTAAATCAGTGAATTTCCAACCCACACAGACCAACCAATGAAGTGTTGCCCTGAGGGTGTAGCAGTGATGAGAATGAGGTGGTGAAGCTTACATGAGGGTCAGTCTGGGCTGTGGCGCGTTGGTGTAGATCCAGCAAACTCTGGTTCACATTCTTCTCCAGATCCAGGGCAACCTGCATTGCCTGCAGGCTGTTACCCCACTCATCCCTCTCTGGCTTCTGGGGATGGAGAGAAGGACAGGTAAGCTTCAGAATCAGAATTCCTGCAGCACAGGAACAGGCCATTCAGCCCTCCCAATAACATTGGAACAGTCTCCCACCCCATTCCTGTAACCCCTCATTTCTCATGTCCTATCCTCCTAACCTGCATATCATTGGACTGTAGGAGGAAGCACATGCAGAGAAGACATGCAAATTCCAATCATTCACCCAAGGCCAGAACCAAACCTGGGTCCCTGGCACCGAGGCAGCAGTGCTGATCACTGAGCCACTGTACTATCCCTCAAGTCTAGATGAAGATCAAGTCAGCTCCTTGCTAACTGCTTTCACCTTGCCCCATTTATCCTTGATCTGAATGAGGAAGTTCAGTACCATGTCATTGAGGGGATAAGGATTTAATTTGCACAAAAGGTGATGGATTACACCAGTGTCCATCTGTGGGAGTTTGGATCAGGACATGCACAGCTTAATCTAGGGGCTCTTGGTGCTGTGGTACTGTCCACATGCCTGGTACACAAGGCCCAGGTTGAAGTCCCACTTTTGCTGTGTCATACCCTGTCTGAGCAGCAAAATCAGAAATATCACTGATTCATTGAAGGGACAGCGTGGTTTTTATGGTAACGAACAGAGATACAAAGTGCCTAAGACCATTGGTCCCTCAAGCATCAGCAAAGGTCAACCAGGGGGTGAAGGTGGCCTACATGCTGCCTGTCCCTGTTGGGTGGCCCAAGTACGGTCAGAAACTATGCAGCATTGTCTTCCATCTTTGACCTGGCCAGGACAAACACTGGAAGGGGAGGGCCACCAGGATGTTGTCCCAAGGTGGAAAATCCATTGATCAGAGGTTGGAGAAGCTGGGAGTTTCCTTGGAGCAGGTGAGGGTGTGGTGCGGGGGTGAGGCAGTTATCTCGTGGCAGTCGGGAAGACTGGGGCGTTTGGACAGTACAGAGGGATAATGGTCTTGGAGTCTGCCATGGGGAGGACAGGGCACAGGTTTGAGGAGATTGGAGGAAACCATCAACTCCAACTCTTGGGAAAAATGGGAAGATGGTAGATTTGTGAAATACAGCATGGGGGGGGGTGGGGGGAAACGTGGAACAAACAACTACTTCAGCAACATCTGGACAACTACTTAATGCCAGCTCATCGTGGGCTGCAGTCCAAGTGCCGGTAAATGGGATTAATGTGGTTGGGTGTTTGCTGGGTCAGCATAGACATGGTGGGCCAAAGGGCTTGCTTCTGGCATTTCAGAAGAGAAACAGGGAAGCCAACAGGAGAACTTCTCACTTTGCAGTATGAGAAATTCTTGTCACTGGCTTGAAACCTCAGCCCACCCCACCATCCCTTCCCAACTCCAACCTTCACATCCTGGAGGAGGACTTGGCCTCCACGCCGATTCTGGAATTTCAGCAGCTTCTTTGCATGTTCCTGCTTCTCCTGGGACTGATCTTTGAAGAACCGCGAGACATGGGGGAGAGCAACATCGTCCCGGTCAAAGTCGGACATCTGGACCAGAGAGAGAAGTTAAAGCCCATTAAAATGTACCACTGGGCCTGAATGTAGTTCAGAACTGCAGATCTGGTTTAATCCTTCAAAAGCAAACTGATGATTCAGCCAGCTGTCAAAGTGTGGATACACAAAATTGGTTTGTGAACCCAGTGTGAACCCATCCTTCCCAAACAAGGATATTGAGCCTGATGAGGTTCTGACAATCAATAGATTCATGGTCATCATTAGGTTCTTCTTATTTCCAGATTATTTAACTCGCGTCAAAATTCCACCCGCCATGGCAGGATTCAAACATACGACCCGATAACATGGTCTGGTTCTGAACTGGCAGTTCATCAATAATACCGTGAGGCCATGTCCTTCTCCTCCTCATGAGGAGGATGAGAAACATCACTGCAACTTAGTTTGTTGCAGGGCCAGCAAAGCTTTTAGAATAAAAGGAACTAAGATAACAATGTCCAGACCATAGATAGCTCAAGGATCAGTGAAGGTAGACAGGCTGGTGAAGGTGGCTGACATGTTTGTCCCCTTCAGTTGGGGCACAGTATAGAGCTCAGTCTTGTTACAAGCTTTGCAACGAGAACCAGGACAAGGATGGAATGCAGGGTGGTGACCAGAACCCCAAATCAGAGGGACAGGATGGCACTGGAGTGGCTGCAGGTGAGGAATACTAGGATGTTGCGTCAAGACTGAAAATCCATTGAAGACAGGTTCCAGAAGCTGGGATTTTCCTTGGAGCAGGTGAGGCTGAGGCAGTTGGAAGATGGAAGGACAGAGGTCTTCACCAAGGCAGGCACCAAGACCAGAGGGCACAGGTTTGAGGAATCAACAGGTTAGAGGAAGTGTCCTCCCTCACCTCTGCCCCAACCCCACCCAGAGGATGGTAGAAATATGGAAGAGGCAGCCACTCCAGCAACATCTAGCCAAGTACTTCATGCCAGGGCAGAGTAGTCTGGGGACCAAGTGCAGCAAAGTGTCCAAGATAATAAAATGTGAGGCTGGATGAATACAGCAGGCCCAGCAGCATCTCAGGAGCACAAAAGCTGCTGGGCCTGCTGTATTCATCCAGCCTCACATTTTATTATCTTGGATTCTCCAGCATCGGCAGCTCCCATTATCACTGCAGCAAAGTGTCATTTGGTGATTCAGCATAGACACGGTGGGCAAAGGGCTTGTTTCTGTGATTTATTGCATTCAGAGTCAGGACACAGGGGACCCAAATAGAAGAACATATTGGTCACTTCCCATCAGGATGTGAAGCCCTCGTCACTGACTTGAAACCTCACCATGAGAGCTGCCATTTTTCACCTGTCACCACCCACCCTCACCCAAACCAAACTCCAACCTTGACATCCTGGAGGAGGACTCGGCCTCCACGCTGATTCTGGAATTTCAGCAGCTCCTCTGCATGTTCCCGCTTCTCCAGGGACTGATCTTTGAAGAACTGGGAGAAATGGGGGAGGGCAACGTCATCCCGGTCAAAATAGGACATCTGGAAGAGAGAACATTTCAAATCCCATTAAGTGCACCACTAGGCCCAATTGTACATCTCAAATTGATGCCTGGTTTAGAATTGACAGTTTGCTCCAGAATGCCACGAGCTGTTATGTTTGGTACGTTACTGTGGTCATGAACCCAGTGTTGTCCAATTCGCCAGATGATCCTTTAACTGGCTCAATCTGAACAAACCCAGCTTCCTCCAGGGAGGATGCGCATACCATGTGGTTTGGTTTAAGATACGTAGTGCAATCCTCAGGGGGTCTGGCACAGCATTGAGAGAGAAACATGGAATTCATGTTTCCTCTGTCAAACACTCATCAGGATTGAATGAAATTAGTGATGGAGTAAGGTTTTAACCAAGTGCCAGGAGCTGGTATGCAGAATGGACTCAGGGTGGGGCAGCTGCAAGGCACTGCATTTCTCCTTTGGGGCTAAGGTGGCAAACAAATGTTAGCCCATAGTGTCAGATTTCCGGTTTGGCCTGCTGTGTTCATCCATTTACCGACCTTGGTATCTCTTAATAGAGATGTTGAGCACTACTCTAACAGTACAACCAGGAGGAAACAAGTTCTGCAACCTCAGGATTAATGGCGTTAGATGTACCATATATTTTAGCGCTACAGGACATGCTGTCTGCAGCATAGAGGAGAAAGTGGCACCAAGATTCTTGTGAGGAAAGCCTGCCCAGTAACAGCCTTTGGATTGTTGCTGCAGAAGGCTATTACACACCTGTTTATTGAGTGCACTCACATCCAGAAGCTTGCAAACAAGCATCACACTGATAAAACAAATTGTAAGAACAAACTGAAGAAAAGTCAAATGTTGGAGACAGACAATAGAACTCTAGATCAACTGTTGTTCTATGGATAATGTCATCAGTAAACACACTGCTGGAAACATTCATTTAGCTTAGTTGAACATGCAAAATACTGTAATTTTCCCGCCCATAATCACTCATGTCTAAAACTGACATTCACAATTCAACATTGGAGGGCTACAGCTTCAGTTGAAGGAGACGTGAGTCATCTATTGGCTGTTTCTTCAGAAGCTGATGCATGAGAGATGTTGTAAGCGAGGAATCCTGGTGGGAAAATCTACTTCGACCCTCAAATACAAAGTGAGGCAAAAAAAAGTATGGTTTAATTGGGTAGTTCCAAGTTGCAAAAGACAGAATAGTGGGGATTTATTAATTGGTACATAATTCCCGGTTGTGCTGGGACACTGGCCAGTGATTAAACCCCACCTGGTTCACCAGTAAAAGCTGTTCCCACCTCCCAAATGGATGTTATACTGACTCCATCCTTACATCGAGGCAACTTCCTTCCAATAGGCACAAGCCCAGAGAGAGATGAATATTCTCCATGTGTCTGTAGAAGGGGAGCTACAACATGCAAGAAGCAGACACCATTGAGGACAGAGCAGCCCACTTCATGGGGACTGCATTCACCACCTCCTTTCAGGGTCCATTACCAACCAGGTCCCCTGCAGCACTCACCAAGGTTACTTCAACACACCTTCCAAGCACATTCTACCCCTTGGAAGGGCACAGGCACACTGCCACCTGGTCTAAGGGGCCAGTGTGTTTCAAGGCCAGGATAGATGGTCTGGGAACAATCCATTTCATCACTATCACTGAGTCAATACCTTCAGCACATTCCAGAAGCACCAGCGTCTCACTTCACACACCACAGCAGATCAGCTTCGTGTCAAGTGTGAAGGGAAGGGCCACACCCATCTCAATAATGATCACAAAGCCCAGTAGGCCTCCGACACGGCCTATTTGAGCTGCTAACAGTCACACCCAAACCCTGGAGGCTGTGTCAGATCAGATTTGGTTAATTGGAAAGAGCTACCATAATGCCTTACTACTATACCAAGTCAGCATGTTGTTCAATGACATGCATCACTAAACAAACAGAAAACAAGAAATTAAAAACAGAAGCCAGTAACTAGCCAATGGTTATTCCAGTTCCTTCAGAAATTAGATGAACTTTTTGATAATCCTAGTGAGGGAGTGACAATTACTGCCAGGCATAACCTTATCAGGGAATTTTGAACTAAGTCAAAAAATAAAAAACGCTTCATCCTCCAGAGATCATTGAAGACTGACAGGGTCCACCATTATTGTACATCAGGATCATAGCCCACTGATATGATAACATCAGATTTCTCCTGATGTGTTCAATAGGTAAGAGATATGAAACACAATCTACAAGGGGGCCAAGTTGGTTAGAAACAAGGGAAATCGCTCACTTCAGAATAATAGATTGAATTTTAACCTCACAAACACAACACTCACCAAAGACTGATAGAGATAGGAGGCAGCGAGCTCCACATTAATCTGCTTGTTGACAGCAGCTTCACAATCCTGGTGATAGTTTTGACTAATCTGGGAGGCCATTTTGTGAGGAGAAAAGGGGCTTTCCTTTTTCCTCACAATCAAAGAACAAACTTAGAAAGAAAACCAACTACACCTAAAACATCACTCTCGTGAGACACTATTTATACCTCAGTTGCAAGCCCTCATTTTATTGGGCAGGAAATGACATCATCAGTGATGGCCAACCACTCTTGTTAATCAATTGATCAGTTGGCACGTCCAATCAGTGCAGGATGGGAATTGGATCCAGAAACCGATCAGAATTGACACCTGGTCGATGATGGAACTGCTGATTGACTTTTGACCTCCCGCGCAAGTGCAAATTCTGGAAGGACATCTCCCTGAAAACGACAAGAAACATACTCTGAAACTTCTGTATCTGAGGTTATGTGTTAAGACTCGCTCATCACAGATTTGCTGAATTCTGTCGGTTTGTTACTCTGAGGGGTTTGTCTTTGTACCTTTTGAACGACGGTGTTGGAGCCCATTGAAAAGTGGCAAGATTTTGTTGACAGCAAACATTTTCCTGTTGGTGTGCAGCAACAGAATTCATGTGCTTTTGGGTCATTTAATACAGGTACCTACAGGCTATGGATCCATTCAGAATCTGCCAGGATCTCGTTGACTGTGGATCGTAGTACGTCCAGTTTGAAAATCAAATTAGAAAATGTGCTGTGCGGGAGTAGGCCTCAGGGTCTATACCCAAATAGCCCATGTGACAGCTGCTAGAAATATATTCCATGTTCAGCATTTTATCTCGGTGTTCAGTTTTTAGTCAGTTCAAGAATGACGAGCACTTAACTCCCTCAGAGATAGTAAGAATTGTCAATGCTGGGGTCAGAGATAAGACAGCGTGGAGCTGGAGTAACACAGCAGGCTGGGCAGCTTCAGAGGATCAGGAAGGCTGACTTTTTGGGTTGGGACCCTTCTTCAGAAATGGGCTGAATTTCCCAGCTAAACTACTGAGGTATCAGATGCTGGAATATATCGCACATTCAATATTTCTATTTCTGTGTTCAGTTTTTAACTGCTCCAAGGACAACAAGCGCTTAACTGCAGCGTGTTTCTCAACAGGAGGTTCTGGTCCTGTTTACATTGCACTCTGTAGAACAAACAGCTCAGAATGTGGGAAGAGGCTGGGAATTCTGTTGTGAATCACTCAACTCCTGACTTTCCAAAGCCTGTCCACCATCAACAAGACTGAAGTTAGGAAGTGTGACGGATGACTTTACAATGTTCTGGCTCAAGACGGCCCCAATGATGCTCAAGCAGCTCCATGTAACTCTGTCACCATCCTGACTTGGAACAATATCCCTCTTTGTGAATGAAAATCCCCGAAGCCCCTCCTCAGCAGCAGCAGCAGCAGCATCATCATTCCGGTCTCTCCTACACCAGGTGGACTGTAATAACCAGCTCATCGCCACCTCCTGAAGTATAACAGTTGCTGAGCACTAAATGTAGCCTTGCCATTGGCACACTCAAGATTGACTGTATATAAAAAGCATGCTGGGACACGGTGGGGGGGGGGAGGGGGTCCAAAACTAGAGGGCATTGGTTTGAGGGGAGAGGGGCAAGATTTAAAGGGGTCACGAGGGACAACATTGCCTCAGAGAGGGTGGTGCATGTATGGAACAAGCTGCCAGAGGAAGTGGTAGAGGTGGGTATAGTTACAACATTTAAAAGGCATTTGGACATTTATGTGGAAAGGACTGGTTTAGAGGAATATGGACCAAATGCAGGCAAATGGTACTCCACATTTTCAAAACCTGGTCGGGCTGAAGTGTCAATTTTCATGCTGTATATGACTCGACTTTGCGACAGCCTCCTCCTTTGTTTGGTACTTTGGGGTGTGATGGTGGCTCAGTTGTGAGCACTGATACCGCACAGCACCAGGGGCCTGGGTTTGATTCTGGCCTTGGGGAAACTGTCTGTGCAGAGTTTGCACGTTCGTCCTTTGTCTGTTTGGATTTCCTCCCACCGTCCAATGATCTGCAGAATCGGTGGATTGGCAATACTAAACCACTGCTAGCGACAGGCGGAATGCAGGCTAGGTAAATTAGCCACGGGAAACATGAAGGTAAGCGTGGAGGGTGGGCCAATGCAGAGTTCATCGGCAAATCGTCTCTTCCTGCACTGCAGGGATTCATTCTGTAGCCAAGACTTCAGATTGGTAAAAATTAACTTCTACGAGGTGGAACAAATGTTCAGTGCCTTACAGACCCACACGCTGCGTGGAGACTGCAGTGTGCACTCGCTACAAAGCTCCCTGAAACAATCCCCAGGATGTCTCTGATAGCACCCTCACGCACCCATGACCTGACACCTGGAAGGGAAAAGGAGCTGTACAGGAAATCTGCTATCTCCAGCTTTCCTCAGTATGTTACATGGTTCCCAACTTCACTGGAAGTCCCTGATGACAGTGTGGAGCTGAATGAACACAACAGGCCAAGCAGCATCTTAGGAGCACAAAAGCTGATGTTTCACGCCGCGATACCTCTGTACTGGAAGTCCCTACTCATTCACCATCACTGAGTATCATCAGCCTGCTTCAGGAGTAACCCTCTTCATTTGAGACTCAGGAACGAAGGGGGCAGCTTAGTGCGTTCAATGCTGGTTTTCACAGCAAAAAGCCCATCACATGGCAGCATTTAACCATGAGCATTGCTGTGTTATTGCCAGGTTCCTGTTATCCTGCTGTCAGTGGCAATGAGACAATGTATTGTAATTGAATTTAGTTCAGGGGAATTTCTTGAATTGATTCCCACGAACGTTGCTGCTGTGAAGGTTTGGGCTGAATTTCCCCAGATGTGGGCTGGCAGGCTGGAAGATTATATTTCAGTAGACCTGGCAACTTGGCGTGAGTGCGGGGATATAGAAAGAAAGCAAAGTCAGGGAGCCACATAAGGACAACTTTGGATTGTTTCTGGGCAAATCGCAAGCCCAGTGTGGCTAGATTTGTTGTGCTGAGGTGCGTATTTAAAACAAGGACCCCTGGAGGAAGTATACATAGCCCAGAATGAAAAAAGGAGAAATATCCAACCAGTCAGAGTTACCCACTGCAGTTAGCGGCAACAGGCGGTGTGGAGGTGACAGGCTGTGACCCTTGCCTCCAAACACTGGCCCTGGTCTGACCTCTTACCAGGCTCCCAACAACCCCTGGGCTGCATCCCCCGGGGAAACAAAGCAACAATCTTGAGAATAGATTATATTGATGAGGGTAGGGTTGTAGTGGGGAGGCGAGACCAAAAGTACAAATCGAGGTGTACTCTTTGCCAACTGAGCTGGTTCCTCCACCAGGATCCAAGTGGCTGATGCACCTCCTCCCTTCAGCTGTTTCTCAACTGATCCAGGCATCAGATCACAGGTTCGCCTTCATAGTGCCATGTCTGCCACTTGGCCCACAGGGTTTATTGTTCAGGGTGGCTGAGGTGGGGCAAGGGTGGGGGAAGAGAAGGTGATTTTAAGGGAAAGCTGCCATTGCACATAAATATTCCAAATCCAAGATACCACAGAACTGGGTGTCTAGTTTTACCCTTGAGAAGGTATGCGAACTTCCTGTCTGATATTTGACCCCACCGTATACAGATATGTGCTAATTGTCCTCTAGACTCTTGGATTTCAGTCAGCAAATCCCAACGCCATCCTATTTGGATGAGAATACCTTATGGGACTACAAAAAAAAACAGACCTCCTTCTTGCTACTGTCCCATATGTGACAGTAAAAAAATCCAGTAAGTGCTCACTCTTCCAATTAGTAATTCAATCAGCCAAGTTACAGAAAGAACTGGCTTCAAGCTCAGACACCTTCCTCAGTGCCCAGTGCTCTGAATGATGGACAATAAGCAAGATCAATACATGATTTTATTTAGTCCATTCAGCTGGTATAGCCATTACATTCTTTGCTACAAGCCCCTTCTCCCTGGAAGGAGACAGATTGCCCAGGGTGAAGTGGGGAAATGCATTCAGACCAAGCAGACAGTACTCCAGGGCACACTAACTGCTGTCCTCCAGGGAGAGCCTGTCAAACAGGTACTCTCCCATCCCATTCTCAGGGGCTCCCAGGCGCTTCAGGTTGGTGATGTAGTCCCCAAGTTGCTTGATGATCTCCACCTCCTCATCCAAATAGTGAGTCTCCAGGAAGTCACACAGCTGCAACAGAGGAATAGGACAACTGGGTGCATTAACGCTATCCCTGACAATTTTACAATTCCCACTGAAAAACATGCATACTCGGGAGATTGTTAACTAGAGCGGAGTTAATGTGATGGATAAAAGTCATTCCACTGCAATGGTCCTGAATGAGAGTTCAATGACCAATATCACCTCAGTCCTCCCACAGGTTTACAAGTTAAAATACATACTTTGATTCAACTGCTCAGCAATGATCTTTGTAATCAGTATGGATCTGAAGTGATCCATGTGATCTGTACAAAAAGAAGTGTAAATCAGTGAATTTCCAACCCACACAGACCAACCAATGAAGTGTTGCCCTGAGGGTGTAGCAGTGATGAGAATGAGGTGGTGAAGCTTACATGAGGGTCAGTCTGGGCAGTGGCGACTTGGTGTAGATCCAGCAAACTCTGGTTCACATTCTTCTCCAGATCCAGGGCAACCTGCATTGCCTGCAGGCTGTTACCCCACTCATCCCTCTCTGGCTTCTGGAGAGAAAGAAGGACAGGTAAGCTTCAGAATCAGAATTCCTGCAAGCATAGGAACAGGCCATTCAGCCCTCCCAATAACATCTGAAAAGTCTCCCACCCAAGTCTTGTCACAAACTTGGCAATATTGTATTTCACCTGTGACTGACACTGGCCAGGTCAAAAGGACAGAATCACCAAGGAGGGTCACCAGGATGTTGCCCCAAGATGGAAAATTCATTGATCAGAGGTTGGATAGGCTGGGATTTTCCTTTGAGGAAATGATGTGGTTGGGAAGACAGTTATCTGATGGAAGCATGGAAGACTGGGGAGTGCACAGCAGATGGGGATTATGTCTTCCCCATGGCAGACATCAAGACCAGAGAGCACAGGTTGGAGGAAGCCACTCTGCTCCCCTCTTATCACCCTAGAGGAGGATGGTGGGAATGTGAAATGCAGCATATCAGGGGGAAGAAAAAAAAGTGGAGCAGCCAGCTACTCCAAAATTTAAGCAACATCTGGACAACTAGGGCAGGGCATAGTGGGCAGTAGATTAAGTGCAGATGAGTGGGGTTAGTGTGGTTTGTTGTTTGTTGGGTCAGCATAGACATGGGCAGCCAAAGGGCTTGAGAGATTTCTGGCATTTCAAAATGAAAAAGCAGGAACCCAAACAGAGGAACAACTTAGTTATCAGTATGTTAATTCTTGTCACTGACTTGAAACCTCACCACAAGAGCAGCTAACTTTTCTCCACCCCATCCCACCAAGCCTTCCCTTCTCAACTCCAACCTTCACTTCCTGGAGGAGGACTCGGCCTCGACGCTGATTCTGGAATTTCAGCAGCTTCTCTGCATGTTCTTGCTTCTCCTGGGACTGATCTTTGAAGAACTGGGAGACATGGGGGAGGGCAACATCATCCTGGTCAAAATAGGACATCTGGAAGAGAGAACATTTCAAATCCCATTAAAGGCACCACTGGGCCCAATTGAAGATCTCAAATTGATGCCTGGTTTAGAATTAAAAGTTGGCTCCAGAATGCCACTAGCTGTTATGTTTGGTACGTTACTGTGGTCATGAACCTAGTGTTGTCCAATTAGCCAGACGATCCTTGAACTGGATCAATCTCAACAAACCCAGCTTCCTCCAGGGAGGATGTGCATACCATGTGTTTTGGTTTAAGATACACAGTGCAATGCTCAGGGAGTCTGGCACAGCAGAGAGAAAAATTGAATTTGTGTTTCCTCTGTCGAACACTCATCAGGATTGAATGAAATTAGTGATGAGTTAGGTTTTAACCAAGTGCCAGGAGATGGTGTGCAGAATGGACTCTGGGTGGGGCAGCTGCGAGGCACTGCAATTCTCCTTTGGGGCTAAGGTGGCAAACAAATGTTAGCCCATAGTGTCAGATTTCCTGTTTGGCCTGCTGTGTTCATCCATCTCCTGACCTTGGTATCTCTTATACTGATGTTGATCACTACTCTAACAGTACAACCAGGAGGAAGGAAGTTCTGCAACCTCAGGATTAATGAGGTTGGATCTACCATGTATTTCAACGCTACAGGACATGCTGTCTGCAGCATGGAGGAGAAAGTGGCACCAAGATTCTGGTGAGGAAAGCCTACCTAGTAACAGCCTTTGGATTGTTGTCACAGAAGGCTATTACACACTAGTTTGAATGCACTCACATCCAGAAGCTTGCAAACAAGCATCACACTGAAAACAAATGGTAAGAACAAACTGAAGAAAAAAGTCAAATGTTGGAGACAGACAATTGATCTCTAGATCAACTGTTGTTCTATGGATAATGTCATCAGTAAACACTGCTGGAAACGTTCATTTCACCTAGTTGAACATGCAAAATGCTTAATTTTCCCCACCCATAATTACTCATGTCTGAAACTGACATTCACAATTCAACATTGGAGGGCTACAGCTTCAGTTGAAATAAAAGTACGTCGTCCATTGGCTGTTTCTTCAGAAGCTGATGCATGAGAGCTGCTACAAGCAAGGAATCCTGATGGGAAAAGTTACTTCAACCCTCAAATACAATGTGAGGCCAAAGAGTATGGTTTAATTGGGTAGTTCTAAGTTGCAGAAGGCAGAATAGTGGAGACTTATTGATTGGTACATAATTCCCTGTTGTGCTGGGACACTGGCCAGTGATTAAACCCCAAGTGGTTCACCAGTTAAAGCTGTTCCCACCTCCCAAATGGAGGTTATATAGACTCCATCCTTACATCGAGGCAGCTTCCTTCCAACAGGCACAAGCCCAGAGAGAGATGAATATTCTCCATGTGTCTAGAGAGGTGGAGCTACAACATGCAAGAAGCAGACACCACCCAGGACAGAGCAGCCCACTTCATGGGGACTGCATTCACCACCTCCTTTCAGGGTCCATTATCTACTAGGTCCCCTGCAGCACTCACCAAGGTTACTTCAAACACACCTTCCAAACAGTCTACCCCTTAGAAGGGCACAAGCACACTGCCACCTGGCCTATGGGGCCAGTGTGTTTCAGGGCCAGGATAGATGGTCTGGGAACAATCCATTTCATCACTATCACTGAGGCAATACCTTCAGCACATTCCAGAAGCACCAGCGTCTCACTTCACACACCACAGCAGATCAATTTCCTGTTGAGTTTGAAGGGAAGAGCCACACCCATCTCAATAAACGAAGACAAAGCCCAGTAGGCCTCCAAAAAGGCCTATTTGAGCTGCTACCAGTCACAGCCAAACCCTGAAGGCTACGTCAGATCAGATTTGGTTAATTGGAAAGAGCTACCATAATGCCTTACTACTATACCAAGTCAGCATGTTGTTCAATGACATGCATCACTAAATAAACAGAAAGCAAGAAATTAAAAACAGAAGCCAGTAACTAGCCAATGTTATTCCAGTTCCTTCAGAAATTAGATGAACTTTTTGATAATCCTAGTGACAATTACTGCCAGGCACAACCTTATCAGGGAATTTTGAATTAGGTCAGTCAGAAAAAAAAATACTTGACCCTCCAGAGATCATTGAAGAGTGACAGGGTCCACCATTATTGTACATCAGGACCATAGCCCACTGATATGATAACATGACATTCCTCCTGATGTGTTCAATAGGTAAGAGATATGAAACGCAATCTACAAGGGGGTCAAGTTAGTTAGAAACAAGGGAAATAGCTCACTTCAGAATAATAGATTGAATTTTAACCTCACAAACAACACTCACCAAAGACTGATAGAGATAGGAGGCAGTGAGCTCCACATTAATCTGCTTGTTGACAGCAGCTTCACAATCCTGGTGATAGTTCTGACTGATCTGGGAAGGCCATTTTGGGTGGAGAAAAGGGGCTTTCCTTTTTCCTCACAATCAAAGAACAAACTTAAAAAGAAAACCAACTACACTTAAAACATCACTCTCATGAGACACTATTTATACGTCAGTTGCAAGCCCTCATTTTATTGAGCAGGAAATGACATCATCAGTGATGGCCAATCACTCTTGTTAATCAATTGATCAGTTGGCACGTCCAATCAGTGCAGGATGGGAATTGGATCCAGAAACCGATCAGAATTGACACCTGGTCGATGATGGAATTGCTGAATGACCTTTGACCTCCTGCACAAGTGCAAATTCTGGAAGGACATCTCCCTGAAAATGAGAATAAAATACACTCCAAGACTTCACTTTTGTATCTGAGGCTTTTCATTAATAAACACTCATCACAGATTAGCTGAATTCTGTCAGTTTGTTCTTCTGAGAGATTTATCTTTGTACCTTTTGAACGACAGTGTTGGAGCCCAGTGAGAAATGGCCAGATTTTGTTGACAGTAAACATTTTCCTATTGGTGTGCACCAACAGAATCCATGTGCTTTCGGAACATTTAATACAGGCAACTGATGTACATTGTGGATCCATTCTGAATCTGCCGGGATCTCGTCAACTGTGGATCTCAGTCGGCCAGATTGAAAATCAAAATGCGAAAGGTGCTGAGTGTCTCAGACACACAGTAGGCCTCTGGCTGTATACGTAAATGGACCAGGAGATAGCTGTGAGAATAATATTGCACGTTCAGCATTTTTATCTCCGTGTTTAGTTTTTAATCACTTCGAGGATGACCAGCGCTGAACTCCCTCACGGATAGTAAGAACTGCTGTTGCTGGAGTCAGAGATAACACAATGTGGAACTGGATGCACACAGCAGGCCAGGCAGCATCAGAGGAGCAGGAAAACTGATGTTTCGAGTTGGGATGCTTCTTCAGAAATGGGCGGATTTTCCCTTTTTTGAAGAAGGGTCCTGATCTGAAACGTCAGTTTTCCTGCTCCTCTGATGCTGCCTGTCCTGCTGTGTTCATCCTGCTCCACACTGTGTTAGTGCTTAACTCCAGCATGTTTCCGAGTGGATTCAACTCCTGACTTTCCAAAGCCTGTCCCCAATGGATAACACTGGGGTCAGGATGTGTTAATAAATATTTATGGAACAGTTCACAATTTTCTGACTCAGTGCAGCCCCTACATCACTCAATCAGCTCCATGTAAATCTAACGCCATCCTGAGTTGGAACACTATCCCTGTTTGCGAATGAAAATCCCAGAAGCCCCTCCTCAGCAGCAGCAGCAGCATCATTCCGGTCTCTCCCACACCAGGTGGACTGTAATAAGCAGCTCATCACCACCTGCTGAAGTGTAACAGTTGCTGAGCACTAAATGTAGCCTTGCCATTGGCACACTCAAGATTGACTGTATAAAAAAAGCATGCTGGGACATGGTAGGGGGGTCCAATACGAGAGGGCATCGGTTTATCGGGAGAGGGGAAAGATTTATAAGGGATGGGAGGGGCAATGTTTTCACACAGAGGGTGGAGTGTGTATGGAATGAGCTGCCAAGGGAAACGGTAGGTTTGGGTACAGTTACAAGACATTTTGACATTTATATGGGATGGAACAGTTTAGAGGGATTTGGGCCAAATGTAGGCAAATGGCACGACACAATTTGAGGAAACCTGGTCTGCAAGGACATGTTGTGCTGAAGAGTCTATTTCCATGATGGATGGCTCTGACTTTGCAACAGCCTCCTCCTTTGTTTGGTAGCTTAGGGGTTGACGGATCCTCAGGCCTCAGCAGTTAGCACTGTTAGCTCACAGCGACAGGGACCTGAGTTCGATTCTAGCCTTGGGGAAAACAGTCTGTGTGGAGTTTGTACATTCTCCTCCTTTCTATGTGGATTTCCTTCATGTGTTCCAGTCTCCTACCACAGTCAAATGACATGTAGAGTAGGTGTACTAGCTGTGCTAAATTGCCATTAGTGACAAGGGGACATGCAGTCTGGGTAAATTAGCCATGGGAAATGTGGGGCAAAGGGACTGGGGAGGGTCTGAACATGATGCTGGTCATAGGGCCAATGCAGATTTAATGGGCCGAATGGCCTGTTCCTGCCCTTGAGGATTACTATGGCCAAGACTTAAGGTTGGTGAAAATAAAAAGATTCCCATGATGGAACAAACACATTCAGTGCCTCAAAGACCCACACCCTCCATGAAGGCTGCAGTGTGCACTCGCTACAAAACTCCCTGAAACAGGACGTCTCTGATTACCCCCTCCCTAACCCCCGATACCTCGAAAGATAAAGGAAGCAGCTGTACAGGAAGGTCAGCATCTCCCGGTCTCCTCTCCGAGTCACACTGCTCCTTCAATGTGATTGGGTGAAGTCAACCTGCATCAGGAGTAACCCTCACAGTCGGGGGAAGCTCAGAGGAACCAAGGGAGCAGCTTAGTGCGCTCAATGCTGGCTTTAGCAGCAAGAGTCAATCAAATGGCAGCATTTAACCATGGGTGATGTAATTCCCAGGTCGCTATTAATATAGTGTAAGTGGCAACAAGACCCTGCCCTCTAAACCAATACAGTTTCAGGAGAATTGGTTGATCGGACTCCCAAGAATGTGCCTGTTGTAAGTGTTTGGGCTAGCAGATTATTGAAGAAAGTGCAGGGGCTCAGTTGGATGAGAAGGAAACAGTCAAATGAGCGAGCTACAGTGACATAACTTGTTATTGCTTTCAACCAACTGTTTCCCCTTGCCCCCCCTAGAGTATGGGTGGATTCCTTGTTTAACTGGAGTGCAGTGTGTACACACATGAGAGAGGGAGTGAATTCCTGCAAGTGCCCAATTGCTGATGGTTATAAACAAGACATTTGTGCCCATCTGATCCTTTGCCATGTCCAGAGACAAAACACCATCACAAACAGTAACATTTAAAATGGAAGATAGTGGTCATGTTAGCGTCCCTTGGAGCACTACACCTGCCATTTTGTGATTGTATCATTCCCTGCTTAGGGAGGGAAAGCCACTGACTGATTGACCTCCTCCTTGACACTTTGCATGAGGGGAAATTGACCCACACCAGACAGATGGTGTGGTTTGAGTTGGTGGCCGCTGAAAGGAATACATTTTCATGGAAGTTGATAGTAAGCAATGCTATGGGAAATGTGGAAGTGAGTATGAAATTAGAAACAGGTGAATGTCTAGTCTCCCTTCTTGCAGACTAGAGGAAGGTCCTGTCACCCAAAAGGTGAAAGCAAATTATTTTGAGAGCAATCGTGCACATCACACCCAGAAATAAGCTAATCTTGGTATGCAGACTGTAAACTGAAACTTGACATTCCAGGTGGGAACAGTTTGTATTACCTAAGCCTAGTTAGCCATGACCCAACCGAAATGGGAAGGGAGAGACTAACAACTATCCAGTCACATGTCCAAGTTAGATTGATTAGCTGTACAATGTCTTCATCAATGGTTTCAAGCATCATCTACCAACAGCAATATGTGGTGTGAATGATGGACAATAAGCAAGATCAACACATGATTTTATTCATTCCATTCAGCTGGTACAGCCATTACATTCTTTGTTCCAAGCCCCTTCTCCCTGGAAGGAGACAGATTGCCCAGGGTGAAGTGGGGAATGCATTCAGACCAAGCAGACAGTACTCCAGGCCACACTAACTGCTGTCCTCCAGGGAGAGCCTGTCAAACAGGTACTCTCCCATCCCATTCTCAGGGGCTCCCAGGCGCTTCAGGTTGGTGATGTAGTCCCCAAGTTGCTTGATGATCTCCACCTCCTCATCCAAATAGTGAGTCTCCAAAAAGTCACACAGCTGCAACAGATGAGAAATTGCGATCACTATTAAAGACAACTTCAGAATTCCCACTGCAAAACATTTCACCATACCCACTTTCAACAGCCCTGAAAAAACTAGCCAGCACCTGCAGAATTTGCCAGTGAGGAGAATAGGATTTCAGCTGCTCCATCTTGCTGTTTGTGAAATGGAGTGGAGGTGGATTGTGATGGACAATGATACTAAACGAGAATTCAGTGGCCAGTATCAGTTCAACACTCCTTCGACATAATTATCCAAATTCTCATCTGACTTGATTTTTATAACCGCTGAACAGATCCTCAGCATGATCACTTCAGGTCCAATGTCAGCCAGGCAAAGTGTTACAGCAGTGAATTTCCAAACCACAAAGACCAATCAATGAAGTGTTGCCCTGAGGGTGTAGCAGTGATGACAATGAAGAGGTGAAGCTTACATGAGGGTCAGTCTGGGCAGTGGCGAGTTGGTGTAGATCCAGCAAACTCTGGTTCACATTCTTCTCCAGATCCAGGGCAACCTGCATTGCCTGCAGGCTGTTACCCCACTCATCCCTCTCTGGCTTCTGAGGATGGAAAGAAGGACAGCTAAGCTCCAGGACAAACCTCACTATTCCCCATTACATGCAGCACCCTTGTTCAACAATTGAACCTTAACCCTTCATGTAAAGGGAAAGCAATCATTGTCGGCATGTCTAACGGTAGGAGCGCACAGACACATGGATCTTGTCTGATTGTACTTGGTACAAACAGAACTGCTTTAAAACTAAAAGAGTCCAGCCACGTTATTAGCAGCAGACCTTAAACTTTCAACCTGAGTGTATGTTTGATTTCACCGAAGCCAGGAACAAAGCAATGAGTTTGAGATTATCACGCAGAATTTAGACAGTATAGTTCTTGCACAAGATGTAGACCGAATGATGGGTGAAAGACAGAAGCACTTCACTTCCTGCACCTGCCTTCAGGATGTCATCATCCTGTTACTGATGAATGGAAGCCACACCCCAAGGCCAGCCATTTCTTCTTCCACTCAAATTTTGGCCAGGTCAAAGAAGCAATGGTGTTGTGAACAGGACCACTATCAGAAGGACAGGAAGGTCCCTCAGGTGGAAAATCCATTGAGGTGTTGGATTGGCTGGAGGACAAACAGGCTGAGGCAGTTAGCAGAGAGAAGTTGGGACAGGAGATGGGGAGAATGTGGGCCATGAGGAAGACAGACCAGAGAGCACAGGTTTGAGGAGTAAGCAGGTTATAGAGGGGCAATTATAGGAAACCACATTCCCAAAAAGGAGGCTGATCAAGATAAGAGTTGAACCGTGGTCTGGGTGGGGAGGGGAAGAGATGGCAGTGGAGATAGCAACTCCAGCAGTATCTGGACATGTACTTCATGCCAGGGTATAGTCATCTGTGGACCAAGTGCAAGCAAGTCAGATTAGTGTAGTTCTGTTTATGGGGGGGCAAGTGGCTTTTCCCATACACTGCATGACTTCAAGGAGATGAAACTTAGAAACCAAACTGAAAGAACTCTTCACTCTCCTGAGAGGAGGCAAACAGCCTGCCACTGATGACTTGAAGCCACATGACAAGAGCAGCCATATATTCCCAACTCCAACCTTCACATCCTGGAGGAGGACCCGGCCTCCACGCTGATTCTGGAATTTCAGCAGCTTCTCTGCATGTTCCTGCTTCTCCTGGGACTGATGTTTGAAGAACCGGGAGAAATGGGAGAGGGCAACATCATCCTGGTCAAAGTAGGACATCTGGAACAGAAAACAGCCAAAAGCCCATTAAACACATCACTGGCCACAGTTCAGTCTCAGTGGTGAGAAGAAGCAAGCCTTCCCGATCAGGCTGACTATTCAATAAAGGTGTTAAACCTCCGGTATATGGGGACGGGAGAGAAGTGAGTGTTGGTCAGTCATGCAGATATAGATTTAAACTTGGTTCCATGGTGAACATGAAGTTGGAGCTTGTGATAAAGTGACAGCTTCTATTCAGTTCAAAATAATTAGAGGCAATCCTGAAGACACTGGTTCATTTTTAAAGAAAGTTAAAAAACCAAAGAAACAAAAACTGTTATCAGAACAAACAGGATTAGGCCACTCAGACCCTCAATCTTTGAGAAGGTGACCAAACAAGTAGATGAGAGGAAACCGGTTGATGTGGTGTATATGAATTTCAGCAAGGCGTTCGATAACATTCCCCACAATAGACTACTGTACAAACTGTAGTGGAATGGAATTGTGGGAGATATAGCAGTTTGGAATGAAAATTGGCTTGCTGAAAGAAGTCAGAGGGTGGTAGTTGATGCGAAGTGTTCATCCTGGAGACCAGTTACTAGTCGTGTACCGCAAGGGTCAGTGCTGGGTCTACTGCTGTTTGTCATTTTTATAAATGACCTGGATGAGGGCGTAGAAGGAGGGGTTAATAAATTTGCAGACGACACTAAGGTGGAGTTGCAGATAATGACGAAGGATGCTGTAGGTTGCAGAGAGACATAGATAAGCTGCAGAGCTGGGCTGAGAGGTGGCAAATGGAGTTTAATGCAGCCAAGTGTGAGGTGATGCACTTTGTTGGAGTAACCAGAAGGCAAAGTACTGGGCTAATGGTAAGATTCTTGGTGGTGTTGATGAGCAAAGAGATCTTGGTGTCCATGTACACAGGTCCTTGAAAGTTGCCACCCAGGTTGACAGGGCTGTTAAGGCATTGTGTTTTGGCTTTTATTAACAGAGGGATTGTTTTCTGGAACCAAGAGGTTATGCTGCAGCTGTACAAAACTCTGTGGCCACACTGAGTATTGCGTACAGTTCTGGTCACTGCATTATAAGGAGGATGTGGAAGCTTTGGAAAGGGTGCAGAGGAGATTGACTGGGATGTTGCCTGGTATGGAGGGAACATCTTACAAGGAAAGGCAGAGGGGCTTGAGGCTGTTTTCAACAGAGAGACAAACGTTGAGAGGAGACTTAATTGAGACAAAATATTCAGAGGGTTAGATAGGGAAAGGCTTCTTCCTAGGATGAAGACGGCAAGCACGAGGGGGCCTACCTTTAAACTGAGGGTTGGAAGATATAGGACAGATGTCAAAAGGTAGTTTCTTTACTCAGAGTAGGAAGGGAATGGAATGCTTTGCCTGCAACGGTTGTAGATTCGCCAACTTGAGGCACATTTAAGTCATCATTAGACACATATGGAATAGTGTAGGTTAGATGGGCTTCAGATCGGTATGACAGGTCAGCACAACGGCGAGGGCTGAAGGGCCTGTACTGTTCTACAGTCAATCCTACTGGAGAATAAAAAACAAACGTGAGGCAATCGCAAGGCATGATGTTTTCCCCTCACTGAAAAAAAGAATAACACCTTGCATACATAAATCCAAGATAACAAGGTTTAGAGCTGGAACAACACAGCCAGCCAAGTGGCATCTTCAGTGCAGGAAAGCTAATGCTTCGGGCCTAGACCCTTGAGTCCTGAAACAGGAGCTTTCCTGCTCCTAAGGTGCCACTTGGCCTGCTGTTATTCTCGCTCAACACCTTGTTATAAACAGATTGTCCTGCATCTGCACTTAATATTATCTCTCTCACCTACAAATGCTACTATTTTTCAGGTGGTCACAGGCACAGCACCAACTGACAAAAGAGGCCTGTTTCAAATAGGGCCAGCATGAGAGCAGAATCTCCATTTCTTCACTGTTATAGAGTGAAAAATCTCCAGACATTCCAGTAGCACCAATACACTAGATCATGCAACCCCAGGAACAGGCCTAACAAACCTTCACTTTCAACAACCCTAATGAGGGAGTAACAGTTACTGCCAGTCACAACAGTCTAAGGGAGTCTGAGAACACCAAGAACACTTCACCTCAATGTGTCACTGCAGGCCAAGTGGGGCATCAGTCCCATAGCCCATTGCTATGGAAACATCACATTCATCCTGAATTGCAGTTCAGTTAAGAACAATTACAGTCAGTGAACAAGAATATCACGTTAGTTAGAAACAAGGGAAACCAGTCACTTTGACATGATAGTTTAAATGTTAAACCCCTGAGAGGCAACACTCACCAAAGACTGATAGAGATAGGAGGCAGTGAGCTCCACATTAATCTGCTTGTTGACAGCAGCTTCACAATCCTGGTGATAGTTCTGACTAATCTGGGAGGCCATCTTGTGATGAGGAGTTTGTTTGACTCTCTTCACTACAAAAGTGACCAATTTAGAACCAAGATCAACTATACAAAAAAACATAACCTCCTTGGGGCATTACTTATACTCCAGGAGCAGACTCTCATTTTCTGAAGCAGGAAATGGCATCATCAGTGATGGCCAATCACTCTTGTTAATCAATTGATCAGCTGCCACGTCCAATCAGTGCAGGATGGGAATTGGATCCAGAAACCGATCAGAATTGACAACTGGTCGATGATGGAATTGCTGAATGACCTTTGGCCTCCAGCATAAATACCAATTGTGGAAGTACATCTCCCTGAAAATGAGAACAAAATAGACTCTGAACCTTTACCTTTGTATCTGAGGTTATGTGTTAAGACACGCTCATCACAGATTTGCTGAATTCTGTCGGTTTGTGACTCTGAGGGATTAGTCTTTGTACCTTTTGAATCACAGATTTGTAGCCGATTGAAAAATGACTAGATTTTCTTAACAGTAAAATTTTCCCATTGCTGTGCATCAACAGAATTCATATGCTTTTGGACCATCTAATACAGAAAAACAATCTACTTTGTGGATTCATTCTGTATCTACTGTGATCTGTTTGGACTTGGGTCTGAGGAAGCACGGTTTGAAAACCAAAATGCTAAATGTGCTGAGTGCTTCAGGTACACGGTAGGCCTCAGGCCTTACTACTGAATTGCTGCAGGAAATGTATCGCACGTTGAACGCTTCTATCTCCATGTGCAGTTTTTAATTTTTCAAAACAGAACCAGCCCTCAATTGAAGCGTGTTTCCAAGTGAGAGTTTCTGGTTCTGTTTACATTGCATTGTCTAGATTGTGGAGCTGAGCAACTGGCCTCCCAGCTTCAAAAGCAGATTGCAATCTAGCACTATCTTATTGGATTGACCCACAAGTTTCAATGCTGATTTCAATTTCCCGAGGCTGGGAATTCTGTTGTGAATTGCTGAACTCCTGACTTTCCAAAGCCTGCCCACTATCGAGAAGACTGAAGTTAGGAAGTGTGATGGAACACTGTACAATTTTCTGATTGCATGTAGACCCAGCAACAGTCAAGCAGCTCCATGTAACTCTGTCACCAGCCTGACTTGGAACAATATCAGTGTTTGCGAATGAAAATCCCAGAAGCCCCTCCTCAGCAGCAGCAGCAACATCATTCCGGTCTCTCCTACACCAGGTGGACTGTAATAAGCAGCTCATCACCACCTCCTGAAGTGTAACAGTTGCTGAGCACTAAATGTAGCCTTGTCATTGGCACACTCAAGATTGACTGTATATAAAAAGCTTGCTGGGACAGAGTAGGGGAGTCCAAAACTAGAGGGCATCGGTTTGAGAGGAGAGGGGAGAGGGCATCGGTTTGAGAGGAGAGGGGAGAGGGGAGAGGGGAGAGGGGAGAGGGGAGAGGGGAGAGGGGAGAGGGGAGAGGGGAGAGGGCAGAGGGCAGAGGGCATCGGTTTGAGGGGAGAGGGGAGAGGGCATCGGTTTGAGAGGAGAGGGGAGAGGGCATCGGTTTGAGAGGAGAGAGGGGAGAGGGCATCGGTTTGAGAGGAGAGGGGAGAGGGCATCGGTTTGAGAGGAGAGGGGAGAGAGGGGAGAGGGCATCGGTTTGAGAGGGGAGAGGGGAGAGGGCATCGGTTTGAGAGGAGAGGGGAGAGAGGGGAGAGAGGGGAGAGGGCATCGGTTTGAGAGGAGAGGGGAGAGAGGGGAGAGGGCATCGGTTTGAAAGGAGAGGGGAGAGGGCATCGGTTTGAGAGGGGAGAGGGGAGAGGGGAGAGATTTAAAAGGGACATTTTCACTGAGACGATGGTGTGTGTATGGCCTGAGCTGCCAGAGGAAGTGGTAGAAGTGTTTACAATTATAACATTGAAGAGACATTTAGATGTTTCCATTTACAGATTTGGTTTGGAGGAATATGGGCAAAATGTGGGCAAGTGGGACTTGTTCAGTAGTGGAAACGTGGTTGGTGTGGACAGGCTGGGCTGAAGGGCCTGTTTCCATGCTGTATGCCTCTTTGAGTCTCATGGTCTGCAACAGCATATTCCTTTGTTTGGTACATTAGGGTGTGATAGTGGCTCAGTGGTTAGCACGGTTACCTCCCAGTGACAAGGTCCTACGTTCCATTACAGCCTTCGGAAACTGTCTGTCTGGAGTTTGCATTTTCTCCCCGTGTCTCCCAGGTTCTCCAGTTTTCTCCCACGGTCCAACAATTTTCAGGTTAAGTGGATTGGCAACACTAAATTGCTGAATGACAAGGGGCTAGCTGAATTAGCCATGGGAAACAGTGTGAAGAGAATGGAGTGGGTCTGAACAGGATGGGGTGTAGAGTGTCGACACTGCACTGGCCACATGGCTGCTTCCTGGACAACAGGGACTTATTGACAAGAATTAAGATTGCTCCAAATTAAAAGGATTTCTGTCATGTGACAGATATGTTCAGACACATAAGAGCCATGCCCTCTACAAAGGCTACATTGCACAGGAGCTGCAAAAGTTAGAGGTAATCCCCAGAATGTGTGACAGCTTGAACGATAAAGTAAACAGCCGTACAGGATGGTACGCAGCTCCAGGTTTCCTCCCTCAGTCACACCATTCCCAACTTGAACTGAAATCGCTGCTCGTTCTCCATCACTGGGTCAGGGCAACGTGCAGCACAGGGGAAGCTCAGAGGAACGTAGGGAGCAGCTGAGTGCGCTCAATGCTGGCTGTAGCAGCAAGAGCCAATCAAACAGGAGCATGTAACCATGAGCATTGCTGTGTTACTCCCAGGCCACTCCTCTCCTGCTGTAGGTGGCAATGAGACAACGTGCTGCTTCTGAAGTGGCTGTTTGTTGGAAAGAATCCTATAAACAGGCAAAGAAAAGAGGAATGATTAAACCACTTCAGGACAACTTGGGGTTGTTTATGGGAAACATGCCCCGACAGGGGATTGACTCCCTGATTGCAGTGGGTAGTGAATCAAAGCGACCAGTAGGACCAGCATATTTATCTCAGACGAAGGAGGCATGAGCTGGCCAACATGCCCAATTGCTAACAGCAAGATCAGAGGAGGCTTGGGTGGGTGAGCAGGGAAGGAAAAACAGGGAAAAAACCCCACAACCAATAGTACATGTCCCAAGGTTGGTTTGAACCTTAGCTCATCCCAATAACCCGAAGCCACATCTGCAGGTGAATATTAACGGTGCTAGTACCATTTAGTAGGAGAGGGGTGAGCGAAAGCTCTTGGACAGACAAGCTGAATGTGGAAAGAGGACTGTCAGATAATCCTGAGACTGGGTGTCTCCTCTTCCCTTATGCAGAGCAGGTGAACGCCGTTTCCCAAAAAGGGACTTTTTTCCCTGCCATTGTATGCATCGCATCCAGAAGTGTAATTTTTTTTTGAAAAAAACACAAAACAGTGAAGAGCAAGTTGCACCCGACAAACCCAATATCCTCAAGTTCCGTTTGGAGGAACATCATTGATTGATAGGTCAGAGCGACTTGCTCTTGGTATCCTTGTCTGACAGATTATGGATTGGATTGAGCGTAGAAACAAGGAAATGTTTAGCCCAATTAGTAATTTGATCAACCAGTCAAACAGTAGAAAAATTAAATGCTTCAATCTCTCAGACTAACTACCAAAATTATACAGAGCTCTGAATGATGGACAATAAGCAAGATCAACACATGATTTTATTCATTCCATTCAGCTGGTACAGCCATTACATTCTTTGCTACAAGCCCCTTCTCCCTGGAAGGAGACAGATTGCCCAGGGTGAAGTGGGGAATGCATTCAGACCAAGCAGACAGTACTCCAGGCCACACTAACTGCTGTCCTCCAGGAAGAGCCTGTCAAACAGGTACTCTCCCATCCCATTCTCAGGGGCTCCCAGGCGCTTCAGGTTGGTGATGTAGTCCCCGAGTTGCTTGATGATCTCCACCTCCTCATCCAAATAGTGATTCTCTAGGAAGTCACACAGCTGCAGTGGAAGAAAGAAATTGCAATCACTATTAAAGACAACTTCAGAATTCCCACTGCAAATTATTTCACCATACCCACTCTCAACAGCCTTGAAAACTCAACCCGGCACCTGGAGAATTTGTACCAGTGAGGACAATAGGATTTCAGCTGCTCCATCTTGCTGTTGGTGAAATGGAGTGGAAGTGGATTTTGACAGAATGATACTAAACGAGAATTCAGTGGCCAGTATCAGTTCAACGCTCCTTCCAGATAATAATCCAAATTCCCATTTGAAACAACTGCTGAACAGATCCTCAGCATGATCACTTCAGGCCCAATGTCAGACAGACAGTGTTACAGCAGTGAATTTCCAAACCACAAAGAACAGCCAATGAGGTGTTGACCTGCAGGTGTAGCAGTGATGAGAATGAGGAGGAGGTGAAGCTTACATGAGGGTCAGTCTGGGCTGTGGCGAGTTGGTGTAGATCCAGCAAACTCTGGTTCACATTCTTCTCCAGATCCAGGGCAACCTGCATTGCCTGCAGGCTGTTACCCCACTCATCCCTCTCTGGCTTCTGGAAGAGAAGAAGGACAGGTAAGCTTCAGCAACAGCATTCCTGCAGCAGGCCATTCAGCCCATTGAGACCAACTACTACCTCAGTAGTATCCCACCCAATTCCACTCACCTTTTTCATGTGGGTCTGCATTTCCCATATCCAGGTTCGAGTTGGCGATCATTGGACTGTGGAGGTAACCCATGGAGGGTGTGTGTGTAAGTTCCAAACAGCCACCAGAGACCAGATCCAACCTGTGTCCCTGGCACTGAGGCAGCAGTGCGAACCACTGAGCAACTATTCTGTCGCTGAAGCCCAGATGAGGAACAGTTATTTGAATTGCTTTCACTTTGCTGTTTATCCTGGATCTGAAGCATGAAGCTCAGGAACAGGTCATTGTGGGGAGAAGGATTAAATTGGCACAAAGTGGTTTGTACTGGTGTCCCTCTGATGGAATTCCAAGCAGGACAGTCACACCCTAATTCCCAAGGCCTTTTGTGGTACCATGGTAATATCCCTGCATCTGGAGCACAAGGCCCAGGATGAAGTCCCACCTGTGCTCATGGCAGCATTCCATGTCCCCTTTATTGGTGGGATTTGGAGAGGGCTTGCTGACCAGGCAACATGTATTGCCCATCCCTAATTCTGCAGAGGGCAATAAAGAGTCAACCACATTGCTGTGGGTGTGGAGTCACATGTAGTTCAGACGAGATAAAATTTACTTCCCTAAACAAGGATATTGAGCCCCATGAGTTTCTGACAATCAATGGATTCATGGTCATCATTCAGTTCTTATTTCCAGATTATTTAAGTGGAGTCAAAATTCCACCTGCTGTGGCAGGATTCAAACATGTGACCCGATAACATGGCCTGGGTCTGACTAGCAGTTCATCAATAATACCGCGAGGCCATGTCCTCCTCCTCACGAGCAGGATGAGAAACATCACTGCAACTCAGTTCATTGAAGGGCCAGCAAAGCTTTTAGAATAAAAGGAACTAAGATAACAACATCCAGACCATAGATAGCTCAAGGCTCAGTGAAGGTAGACAGGCTGGTGAAGGTGGCTGACATGATGTTTGCCCCCTTCAGTTGGGGCACAGTACAGAGCTCAGTCTTGTACCAAGCTTTGCAACATGAGCCAGGCCAAGGACAGAATGCAGGGTGGTGACCAGAACCCCAAATCCGAGGGACAGGATGGCACTGGAAGGGCTGCAGGTAAAGAATACTGGATGTTGCCTCAAGACTGAAAATCCATTGAAGACAGGTTCCAGAAGCTGGGATTTTCCTTGGAGGTTGAGAGGCTGAGGCAGTTGGAAGATGGAAGGACAGAGGTCTTTGCCATGGCAGGCACCAAGACCAGAGGGCACAGGTTTGAGGAAGTGTCCTCCCTCACCCCTGCCCCAAACCCGACCAGAGGATGGTAGAAATATGGATGAGACAGCCACTCCAGCAACATCTAGCCAAGTACTTCATGCCAGGGCAGAGTAGCCTGTAGACCAAGTGCAGCAAAATGTCATTTGGTGGGTCAGCATAGACATGTTGGGCAAAGGGCTTGTTTCTGTGATTTGTTGAATTCAGAGAGTCAGGACACAGGGAACCCAAACAGAAGAACATATTTGTCACTTCCCATCAGGATGTGAAGTCCTCGTCACTGACTTGCAACCTCACCATGAGAGCTGACATTTTTCACCTGTCACCACCCACCCTCACCCAAACCAAACCCCAACCTTGACATCCTGGAGGAGGACTCGGCCTCCACGCCGATTCTGGAATTTCAGCAGCTTTTCTGCATGTTCCCGCTTCTCCTGGGACTGATCTTTGAAGAACTGGGAGAAATGGGGGAGGGCAACATCATCCTGGTCAAAATAGGACATCTGGAAGAGAGAACATGTCAAATCCCATTAAATGCTCCACTGGAGCCAGTTGTAGATCTCAGAAATTGATAGAAGGTTTAGAATTGTCAGTTTGATCCAGAATGCCACGAGCTGTTATGTTCTGGTACATGACTGGTCATGAACCTAGTGTTGTCCAATTAGCCAGACGATCCTTGAACTGGATCAATCTGAACAAACCCAGCTTCCTCCAGGGAGGATGTGCATACCATGTGTTTTGGTTTAAGATACACAGTACAATGCTCAGGGGGTCTGGCACAGCATTAAGAGAGTAAACTTGAATTCATGTTTCCTTTGTTGAACACTCATCAGGATTGAATGAAACTAGGGATGGACTAACATTTTAACCGAGTGCCAGGAGCTGATATGCAGAATGGACTCAGGGTGGGGCAGCTGCAAGGCACTGCATTTCTCCTTTGGGGAGAAGGTGGCAAACAAATGTTAGCCCATAGTGTCAGATTTCCTGTTTGGCCTGCTGCGCTCAAACATCTCCCGACCTTGGTATCTCTTAGAGATGTTGAGCACTACTCGAACAGGACAATCAGGAGGAAGCAAGTTGTGCAACCACAAGACTAATGGCATTAGATGTACCATATATTTTAGCGCTACGGACATGCTGTCTGCAGCATGGAGGAGAAAGTGGCACCAAGATTCTGGTGAGGAAAGCGTGCCCAGTTACAGCCTTTGGATTGTGGCCGCAGAAGACTATTACACACCTGTTTATTGAGTGCACTCACATCCAGAAGCTTGCAAATAAGAATCACACCGATAAAACAAATTGTCAGAACTAACTGAAGAAAAGTGAAATGTTGGAGACAGACAATTGATCTCTAGATCAACTCTTGTTCTATGGATAATGTCACCAGTAAACACACTGCTGGAAACCTGGTGGGAAAAGCTACTTCAACCCTCAAATACAAAGTGAGGCAAAAAAGTATGGTTTAATTGGGTAGCTCAAAGTTGCAGAAGACAGAATAGTGGGGACTTATTGATTGGTACATAATGCCCTGTTGTGCTGGGACACTGGCCAGTGATTAAACCCCAACGGGTTCACCAGTAAAAGCTGTTCCCACCTCCCAAATGGAGGTTATACTGACTCCATCCTTACATCAGGGCAACTTCCTTCCCATAGGCACAAGCCCAGAGAGAGATGAATATTCCCCCTGTGTCTGTAGAAGGGGAGCTACAACATGCAAGAAGCAGACACC
This sequence comes from Stegostoma tigrinum, assembly GCF_030684315.1. Classification (NCBI taxonomy): domain Eukaryota; kingdom Metazoa; phylum Chordata; class Chondrichthyes; order Orectolobiformes; family Stegostomatidae; genus Stegostoma; species Stegostoma tigrinum. The sequence continues at coordinate 14,311,397 of NC_081391.1, read as the reverse complement.
ATCCAGGACAGAGCAGCCCACTTCAGGGGGACTGCATTCACCACCTCCTTTCAGGGTCCATTATCTACCAGGTCCCCTGCAGCACTCACCAAGGTTACTTCAACACAACTTCCAAACACATTCTACCCCTTAGACAGGCACAGGCACTCTGCCACCTGGTCTAAGGGGCCAGTGTGTTTCAGGACCAGGATAGTTGGTCTGGGAACAATCCATTTCATCACTGTCACTGGGGCAATACCCTCAGCACATTCCAGAAGCACCAGCATCTCACTTCACACACCACAGCAGATCAACTTCGTGTCAAGTGTTATGGGAAGGGCCACACCAATCTCAATAATGATCACAAAGCCCAGTAGGCCCCCCAACAAGGCCTATTTGAGCTGCTAATAGTCACACCCAAACCCTGAAGGCTGTGTCAGATCAGATTTGGTTAATTGGAAAGAGCTACCACAATGCCTTACTACTATACTAAGTCAGCATGTTGTTCAATGACATGCATCACTAAATAAACAGAAAGCAAGAAGTTAAAAACAGAAGCCAGTAACTAGCCAATGTTATTCCAGTTCCTTCAGAAATTAGATAACTTTTTGATAATCTTAGTGAGGGAGTGACAATTACTGCCAGGCATAGTTTTATCAGGGAATTTTGAATTAAGTCAAAAAAACACTTCACCCTCCAGAGATCATTGAAGACCTACAGGGTCCACCATTACTGTACATCAGGATCATAGCCCACTGATATGATAACATCACATTTCTCCTGATGTGTTCAATAGGTAAGAGATATGAAACACAATCTACAAGGGAAATAGCTTACTTCAGAACAATAGATTGAATTTTAACCTCACAAACACAACACTCACCAAAGACTGATAGAGATAGGAGGCAGTGAGCTCCACATTAATCTGCTTGTTGACAGCAGCTTCACAATCCTGGTGATAGTTTTGACTGATCTGGGAGGCCATTTTATGAGGAGAAAAGGGGCTTTCCTTTTTCCTCACAAACAAAGAACAAACTTAGAAAGAAAACCAACTACACCAAAAACATCAGTCGCGTGGAGACACTATTTATACCTCACTTGAATGTCCTCATTTTATTGAGCAGGAAATGACATCATCAGTGATGGCCAATCACTCTTGTTCATCAATTGATCAGTTGCCACATCCAATCAGTGCAGGATGGGAATTGGATCCAGAAACTGATCAGAATTGACACCTGGTCGATGATGGAATTGCTGAATGGCCTTTGACCTCCTGCACAAGTGCAAATTCTGGAAGGACATCTCCCTGAAAATGGCAAAAAACATACTCTGAAACTTCTGTATCTGAGGTTATGTGTTAAGACTCGCTCATCACAGATTTGCTGAATTCTGTCAGTTTGTTACTCTGAGGGGTTTGTCTTTGTACCTTTTGAACGACGGTGTTGGAGCCCATTGAAAAGTGGCAAGATTTTGTTGACAGCAAACATTTTCCTGTTGGTGTGCAGCAACAGAATTCATGTGCTTTTGGGTCATTTAATACAGGTACCTACAGGCTATGGATCCATTCAGAATCTGCCAGGACCTCGTTGACTTTGGATCGTAGTAAGTCCAGTTTGAAAATCAAATTCGAAAATGTGCTGTGTGGGAGTAGGCCTCAGGGTCTATACCCAAAAAGCCCAGGTGACAGCCGCTAGAAATATATTCCATGTTCAGCATTTTTATCTCAGTGTTCAGTTTTTAGTCAGTTCAAGAATGACGAGCACTTAACTCCCTCAGAGGTAGTAAGAACTGTCAACGCTGGAGTCAGAGATAAGACAGCGTGGAGCTGGAGGGCAACAGCAGGCTGGGCAGCTTCAGAGGAGCAGGAAGGCTGACTTTTCGGGTTGGGACCCTTCTTCAGAAATGGGCTGATTTTGCCAGCTAAACTGCTGAGGTATCAGGTGCTGGAAATATATCGCACATTCAATATTTCTATTTCTGTGTTCAGCTTTTACCTGCTCCGAGGACAACAAGCGCTTAACTGCAGCGTGTTTCTAAACGGGAGGTTCTGGTCCTGTTTATATTGCACCCTGTAGAACAAACAGCTCAGAATGTGGGAAGAGGCTGGGAATTCTTTTGTGAATCAATCAACTCCTGACTTTCCAAAGCCTGTCCACCATCAACAAGACTGAAGTTAGGAAGTGTGATGGATGACTTTACAATGTTCTGGCTCAAGACAGCCTCAACGACACTCAAGCAGCTCCATGTAAATCTGTCACCATCCTGACTTGGAACACTATCCCTGTTTGTGAATGAACATCCCAGATGCCCCTCCTCAGCAGCGGCAGCAGCATCATTCCGGGCTCTGCTACACCAGGTGGACAGTAATAAGCAGCTCATCACCACCTCCTGAAGTGTAACAGTTGCTGAGCACTAAATGTAGCCTTGCCATTGGCACACTCAAGATTGACTTTATATAAAAGGCATGCTGGGACAGGGTAGGGGAGTCCAAAACTAGAGGGCATCGGTTTGAGGGGAGAGGGGAAAGATTCGAAAAGGAGAACTTGTTGAGGGACAACTTTTTCGCTGATAGGTTGATGTGTATATGGAATAAGCTGCCAGAGGAAGTGGTAGAAGTGGGTACAATTACAACGTTGAAGAGACATTTAGAGATTTACATTTATAGGAATAGTTTCGAGGGATATGGGCCAAACGTGGGCAAGTGGGACTCATTCAGTTACGGAAACGTGGTCGGCATGGACAGGTTGGGCTGAAGGGTCTGTTTTCAGGCTGTATGACTCAATGACTCTCATAGAATGCATCAGCATATTCCTTTGTTTGGTACATTAGGGTGTGATGGTAGCTCAGTGGTTCGCACGGTTACCTCCCAGCGCCAGAGACCTGTGTTCCATTACAGCCTTCAGGAACTGTCTGTCTGGAGCTTGCATATTCTTCCCATGTCTCCCATGTTCTTGTTTTCTCCCACAGTGCAACGATTTGCAGGTTAAGTGGATAGGCAGTGCTAAATTGCTGACAGTGACAAGTGGCGAGCTGGATTAGCCATGGGAAACACAGCGTTAAGGGAATGGGGTGGGTCTGAACAGGATGGGGTGAAGAGATTCAATCCTCCACGGGCCAAATGGCCTCATCCTGGACAACAGGCAACGTCACGGTGATCAGGGGGACTTCAATATGCAGGTGGACTGGGTGAATAATGTTGCCAGTGGACCCAAAGAAAGGGTCTTCATGGAGTGTCTGCAGGATGGCTTTTTGGAACAGCTTGTGATGGAGCCCACATGGGAGCAGTCTATTATGGACTTAGTGTTATGTGATGAGCCAGACTTTGTAAAAGACCTTAAAGTAAGGGAACACTTAGAAGGCAGCGATCATAATATGGTCGAGTTCAGTCTGCAGTTTGAAAGAGAGAAGGCAAAATCGGATGTAATGGTGTAACAGTTAAATAAAGGTAATTACAGGGGCATGAGAGAGGAATTGACGAAAATCGACTGGAAGCAGAGCCGAGCGGGGAAGACAGCAGAGCAACAATGGCAGGAGTTTCTGGGTATAATTGAGGACACAGTACAGAGGTTCATCCCAAAGAAAAGAAAGATTATCCGGGGTGGGATTAGACAGCCATGGCTGACAAAGGAAGTCAGGAAATATATCAAAGAAAAAGAGACAGCCCATAAAGTGGCCAAGAGCACTGGGAAATCAGGAGATTGGGAAGGCTCCAAAAACAGACGGAGGATAACAAAGAGAGCAAGAAGGAAGGAGAGGATGAAATATGAAGGTAGGCTAGCTAGTAATATTAGAAATGATAGTAAAAGCTTCTTTCAATACATAAGAAACAAACGAGAGGCAAAAGTAGACATTGGGCCGCTCCTAAATGATGCTGGAAGCTAGTGATGGGAGATAAGGAAATAGCTGAAGAACTTAATAAGTACTTTGCGTCAGTCTTCACAGTGGAAGACATGAGTAGTATGCCAACAATTAGGGAGAGTCAGGGGGCAGAGTTGAGTATGGTAGGCATTACAAAAGAGAAAGTGCTAGAAAAGCTAAAAGGTCTAAAAATTGATAAATCTCCTGGCCCCGATGGGCTACATCCTAGAGTTCTGAGGGAGGTGGCTGAGGAAATAGTGGAGACTTTGGTCGTGATCTTTCAAAAGGCACTGGAGTCAGGGGAAAGTCCAAGGTGATTGGAAAATTGCTGTTGTGACCCCCTTGTTTGAGAAAGGATCAAGGCAAAAGATGGAAAATTTTCGGCCGATTAGCCTAACCTCGGTAGTTGGTAAAATTCTAGAATCCATTGTCAACGATGAGATTTCTAAATTCCTGGAAGTGCAAGGTCAGATTAGGACAAGTCAGCATGGATTTAGTAAGGAGAGGTCGTGCCTGACAAACCTGTTAGAATTCTTTGAAGAGGTAACAAGTATGTTAGACCAGGGAAACCCAGTAGATGTTATCTGTGTAGACTTTGAAAAGGCCTTTGATACAGTGCCTCACGGGAGGCTGCTGAGCAAGGTGAGGGCCCATGGTGTTCGAGGTGAGCTACTGGCTTGGATTGATGGTTGGCTGTCTGACAGAAGGCAGAGAGTTGGGATAAAAGGCTCTTTTTCGGAACGGCCACCGGTGACGAGTGGTGTCCCGCAGGGTTGAGTGTTGGGGCCGCAACTGTTCACCTTGTATATTAATGATCTGGATGAAGGGACTGGGGGCATTCTGGCGAAGTTTGCCGATGATACGAAGATAGGTGGAATAGCAGGTAGTCTGAGGAGGTGGGGAAGCTGCAGAAAGATTTCGACAGTTTGAGAGCGGTCCAGGAAGTGGCTGATGAAATTCAATGTGAGTAAAGGTGAGGTTTTGCACTTTAGAATAAAAAGAATACAGGCATGGACTATTTTCTAAATGGTGAGAAAATTCGCAAAGCAGAGGTACAAAGGGATCGGGGAGTGTTGGTGCTGGATTCTCTGAAGGTTAACTTGCAGGTAGAGTCCGTAATTAACAAAGTGAATGTAATGTTGTCATTTCTCTCGAGGGTTGGAATATAAAAACAGTGAAGGGCTTCTGAGGCTTTATAAAGCTCTAGTTAGGCCCCATTTAGAGTACTGTGTCCAATTTTGGGCCCCACACCTCAGGAAGGACATACTAGCCCTGGAGCGTGTCCAGTGGAGATTCAGACAGATGATCCCTAGGAATATTAAGTTTAATGTATGATGGACGGCTAAGGATCCTGTACTCATTTGAGTTTAGAAGTTTGAGGGGGAAATCTAATAGAAACTTATAAGATAATGTATGGTTTACAAGTGGTCGCTCGGAAGTTGTTTCCGTGAGGCGGGGAGACTACGACCCGTGGGCACAGCCTTAAAATTAGAGGGGGTCAATTTAAAACCGAAATGAGATGACATTTCTTCAGCCAGAGAGTGGTTCGCTTGTGGAATTCATTGCCACAGAGTGCAGCGGAGGCCGGGACGTTGGATGCGTTCAAGGCAGAGATCGACAAATTCTTGATCTCATAAGGAATCATGGGCTAGGGGGAAGAGTGCAGGGAAGTGGAGTTGAAATGCCCATCAGCCATGATTTAAATGGGGAAGTGGTCTTGATGGGCTGTACGGCCTTACTTCCACTCCTATGTCTTATGGTCTACGAGGGACACCATCGCCAAGAATGAAGATTGGTCAAAATAAAAAGGATTTCTGTCATGTAACAGATATGTTGAGTCACATAAGAACCATGCCCCCTACATAGGCTGTATTGCACAGGAGCTGCAAAACGCAGTGGTAATCCCCAGAACGTCACTGACAGCTCAAATGCTGAAGTAAACAGCCGTACAGGATGGTATGCAGGTCCAGGTTACCTCCCCTAAGTCACACCATTCCCAAGTTGAACAGAAATCGCTGCTCGTTCTCCATCACTGGGAGAAGGCAACCTGCAGAACAGGGGGAAGCTCAGAGGAACGTAGGGAGCAGCTGAGTGCACTTAGTGCTGGCTTTCGCAGCAAGAGCCAATCAAACAGCAGCATGTAACGATGAGCGTTGCTGAGTTACTCCCAGGCCACTCCTCTCCTGGTGTAGGTGGCAATGAGACAATGTGCTGATTCTGAAGTGGCTGGTTGTTGGAGTGAATCCTATAAACAGGCAAAGAAAACAGGAATGAATAAGCCACATCAGGACAACTTTGGGTTGCTTCTGGGAAACATGGCCCGATGGGGGAATTGACTCCCTGATTCCAGTGGGTACTGAATCAAAGCGACCAGTAGGACCAGCATATTTATCTCAGACGAAGGAGGCATGAGCTGGCGAACCTGCCCAATTGCTAATGGCAGGATCAGGGAGGCTCTAGTGGGTGAGTGTGGAAGGAAAAAAAAAAAGGGGAAAACCCACAACCAATAGTGCATGTCCCAGGGCTGGTTTGACCCTTAGCTCTGCCTGAAGCTGCATCTATAGGTGAATCCTAACAGCGCCAGGACAATTTACTGTCATTGTATTCTCCCCTGCCCAAGAAAGATGGCATTGTTGCCCAATGAGCTCATCCCACCACCTCCATGGTTAGGCCTACAGTAACAGCAACTATTGCAGTACCAGCTCACTTAGCTTTGTCTTCAAATTGGCATTTTCCTTTCACATCAGCAATAAATCTTTGCATGTGGGGGAGGGGGGAAAAAGCAAAGCTCTTTGACAGACTAGGTGAACGTGGAAACAGGGTTGTCAGATATTCATGAGACTGGGTGTCTCGTCTTCCCTTGTATAGAGCAGGAGAACTCCCTTCCCGTAAAAGGGAAGATTTTCCCCCCCTCCCATTGTATGCATCACATCCAGAAACGTAATTTTATAAAAACACAACTGCAAAGAGCAAGTTCCACCCGACAAAACCCCAATATCCTCAAGTTCTGCTTGGAGGAATATCATTGATTCACAGGCCAGAGCAACCTCCTCTTGTAATCCCTGTCTGACAGAGGACGGAGTGGGATGGAGGATAGAACCAATGAGATGTTTAGCCCAATTAGTAATTTGATCAGCAAAATCAAACTGCAGAAAAATTAATGCTTGAATCTCTCAGGATAACTACCAAAATTATACAGGGCTCTGAATGATGGGCAATAAGCAAGATCAACACATGATTTTATTCATTTTCATTCAGCTGGTACAGCCATTACATTCTTTGCTCCAAGTCCCTTCTCCCTGGAAGGAGACAGGTTGTCCAGGGTGAAGTGGGGAATGCATTCAGACCAAGCAGACAGTACTCCAGGCCACACTAACTGCTGTCCTCCAGGGAGAGCCTGTCAAACAGGTACTCTCCCATCCCATTCTCAGGGGCTCCCAGGCGCTTCAGGTTGGTGATGTAGTCCCCAAGTTGCTTGATGATCTCCACCTCCTCATCCAAATAGTGGGTCTCCAGGAAGTCACACAGCTGCAACAGAGGACCATGACAACTTGTGCATTAACATGGCACAGGACAATTTCAGAATTCCCACTGCAAGAGACTCAGCCATAACTAACTCCAGACAGTCCTCAAAGTGCAGCCGATAGCTGGAGAATTTGTGCCAGTGAGGACACTAGTATTTCAACTCGAGTGGCCCCGAATGGGAATTCAGTGGCCAATATCACTTCAGCACTCCCACTAGATTATAACCCAAATTCCCCATGTCACTCATTGCTGAGCAGTTGTGACATTGTACCTGGAGTGAATACAGTGATAGCAATGTCATATCCAGACAAAAACTGTTTCAGCAGTGAATTTCCAAACCACAAAGACCAACCAATGAAGTGTTGCCCTGAGGGTCCAGCAGTGATGAGAATGAGGAGGAGGTGAAGCTTACATGAGGGTCAGTCTGGGCTGTGGCGAGTTGGTGTAGATCCAGCAAACTCTGGTTCACATTCTTCTCCAGATCCAGGGCAACCTGCATTGCCTGCAGGCTGTTACCCCACTCATCTCTCTCTGGCTTCTGAGGATAGAAAGAAGTACAGTTAATCTTCAGAAACAGAATCCCTGCAGCATGGGAGCAGGCCATTCAGACCATCAATACCCCCTGAAAAGACTCCCACCCAATTCTGCAACCCCTCACTTCCCATGACCTATCCTCCTAACCAGCACATCATTGGACTGTGGGAGGAAACCCATGCAGGGAGAAATGTGAATTCTAATCATTCACCCAAGGCCAGAACCAAACCTGGGTCCCTGGCACTGAGGCAGCAGTGCTGATCACTGAGCCACTGTGCCATCCCTGAGGTCCACATGAAGATCAAAGTTACTTGGGAACTGCTTTCACCTTGCCCCATTTATCCTTGATCTGAATGAGGAAGTCCAGGACCATGTCATCATGGGGATAAGGATTTAATTTGCACCCTGGTGTGGATTACACCAGTGTCCATCTGCTGGAGTTTAGATCAGGACATGCACAGCCTAATCCCAAGGGCTCTTGGTGCTGTGGTACTGTCCCTGTGTCTGGTACACAAGGGCCCAGGTTGAAGTCCCACCTGTGCCATTTGTTTCATATCTGTCTGAGCAGCAGGATCAGAAACATCACTGTTGGATTCATTCAAGGGACAGCAGGGTTTTTAATGGCAAGGAGCAGAGATACCAAAGTGCCCAAGACCTTTGGCCTCTCAAGGATCAGCAAAGGTCAACCAGAGGGTGAAGTTGGCCTACATGATGCCTGTCCCTATTGGGTGGCCCAAGTCTGGTCAGAAACTAGGCAGCATTGTCTTCCATCTTTGACCTGGCCAGTGTGGTGACCAGAACCACAATCACAGGGACAGGATAAACACTGGAGGGGGGTGCAGGTGAGGCTCCAGGTCGGAGGAAACCCACCACCTCCAACTCCTCCTAAAACACAGAAGTAGGTTTGTGAAATGCAACACCCGAGTGAAGGCATCTACTCCAGCAACATCTGGACAACTACTTAATGCCAGCTCATCGTGGGCTGCAGTCCAAGTGCAGGTTGATGGGATTAATGTGGTTGGGTGTTTGTTGGGTCAGCATAGACATGGTGGGCCAAAGGGCTTGTTTGTGGGATTTCTGGTATTTCAGGAGAAACTGGGAAGCCAAAATGGTAGCATGTCTCACTTTTCAGTGTGAGACATGCTGGTCATTGACTTGAAACCTCACCCTACCCAACCATCTCTTCCCAACTCCAACCTTCACATCCTGGAGGAGGACTCTGCCTCCACGCTGATTCTGGAATTTCAGCAGCTTCTCTGCATGTTCCCGCTTCTGCTGGGACTGATCTTTGAAGAACCGGGAGAAACGAGGGAGGGCAACATCATCCCGGTCAAAGTAGGACATCTGGAAGGGAGAGGGAACAAGTTAAAGCCCATTAAAATGTACCACTGGGCCTGAATATAGTTCAGAACTGCAGACCTGGTTTATCCTTCAAAAGCAAACTGAAGGTTCGGCCAGCTGTCAAAGTGCGGCTACACAAAATTGGCCTGTGAACCTAGTGTGGTTCAATTTGCCGGCAGATCTGTTAACTGGGTCAATCTAGACAAACCCAGCTTCCTGCAGATACCCTGTTTGGGTTTGAAAGCACTATCAAATTGTTCAGGGTGGGGGGTGGTCTGGCACAGCGTATGCTGAGAAAAGCTGAATTCATGTTTCCACTGATGGATGTCACAGAATTGGAGGAATGGCCAGGAGTTGATGTGCAGGATGGACTCAGGGTGGGGTAGCTGCACGACACTACATTTCTCCTTTGGGGGTAAAGTAACATACAGACACTAGGCACTGCTGTAATAATATAGCCAGGAGGGAGCGAGTCTTCTACAACCTGGAGATCAATCGGATTGGATGATAGCTCTGCAAGAGATGCTGTTGGCATTATGGGGGGAGAAAGAGCAAAAGTGGAACCAAGATTCTGCAAAGGAAATCCTGCCCAGTGACAGCCATTCGGTTGTTACTGCAATAGGCTACTACACCCATTTATGTAGCACACTCACATTCAGAAGCTTGCATACAAACATCACTGCTTAAAACAAACTGAAGCAAGGTCAGAGAGACCTTGAGATGAACTATTGTTCTGCAGATCATGTCACTCGTTAACATGAAGCTGGAAAACCTGATTTGACCCATTTGTACAGGTCAAATTCTAGACCTGACCCACCCCTTGCACTCATTCTAATCTGACATTCACACTTGAACAACAAGCTGGAATAACAGTGAACACTTTAGGCTGCTTCATAAAGCAGATGAGGATTGTTCTGAGGGAAGAAACCTGGTGAGAAGTTGCTCTTGACGATTTGCCTTGGTGGATTACAGTGTGATTTAACTGGGTTGTTACATGATGTGACATGTGAAGAACAGTGAGGATTTTATATGAGCACAATTCTTGTTGAGTAGGCACACTGGCCAGTGATTAAAACCCACCTAGTTCAGCAGGAAAAGCTGTTCCCATCTCACAAAGTGGGCTTACAGGGACTTGATCCTCATGTCATTGGAAACGACTTCCTTCCAACAGGCACAAGCCCAGTGAGTGATGAATATTCTCCATGTGTCTGGAGAAGTGGAGCTACAACATGCAAGAAGCAGACACCATCCAGGACAGAGCAACCCACTTCATGGGGACTGCATTCACCACCTCCTTTCAGGGTCCATTATCTACTAGGTCCGCTGCAGCTCTCACCTTCCAAACATATTCTCCCCCTTGGAAGGGCACAGGCACACCACCAGCTGGTGAAAGGGGGCTTGTTTCAGACCAGGAGAGGTGGTATGGGAAAAGCCTTGCTTCACTGGCTCAACACATTCCTGCAGACCCAGGAGTCTCCAATATATCACACTACAGCAGATCAATTGTCTGTAGGTTGAGAGAGAATGGGTCACACCCACCTCATGGAGAGCAAAAAGCCCAACAGGCCTCACTGGAAACCTATTTAAACAGGTAGGGAGTCACAGCCCAACCCTGAAGGCTGAGGCAAATCAGATTTGGTTATTCTGGACAGTCACTATGACACCTTTCTCCAACAGGAAATATAACCCTGGTTTGTTCACATGCATCACAAGACAAAACAGATACACCAGGACACATTACAACAGGAGGCTAATGAACTAATGGTTATCCCAGCTTCTTTCTAAAAGACTCAAATAATGGGAACAGCAAAAGCTGGAGAATCCAAGAAAACAAAGCATCAGGCAGGATGAACACAGCAGGCCAAGCAGCATGAAGGGTCCAGGCACAAAACATCAGCTTTTATGCTCCTGAGATGCTGCTTGTCCTGCTGTGGTCATCCAGCCCCACACTCCGTTATCCTCTTTCTAACATACTGTCAAGTTATGATAATCTTCAGAGATAGTGACAGTTACTGCCAGTCACAATCCTGACAGTGAATTACAAGATGTATTTCTCAAAGCACTTCACCCACCAGACAGTCACTGAAAGTCAACAGGGGCCTAGTTACTGTATATCAGTGTCATACCGCATTTTTCTAATAGCATTAGATTTCTCCTGGTGTTTAAATAGAAGGGAAATATAAAACACTATCTACAGTAGTTCCAAGTTAGTTACAAACAAGAAAAACTGTTGACTTAACCATAACAGATTTAACTTCAACACCACAGGGACAGCACTCACCAAAGACTGATAGAGATAGGAGGCAGTGAGCTCCACATTAATCTGCTTGTTGACAGCAGCTTCACAATCCTGGTGATAGTTCTGACTGATCTGGGAGGCCATCTTGTGACACAAACAGCTTTCCTAACCCAGCACAACAAACTTGGAAAGAAAACCAACTACACCTAAAACATCACTCTCTTAGGACATTATTTATACCCCAATGCAGACCATCATTTTATGAAGCAGGAAATGACATCATCAGTGATGGCCAATCACTCTTGTTAATCAGTTGATCAGCTGCCACGTCCAATCAGTGCAGGATGGGAATTGGATCCAGAAAATGATCAGAATTGACAACTGGTCGATGATGGAATTGCGGAATGACCTTTGACCTCCAGCATAAGTACAAATTCTGGAAGTACATCTCCCTGAAAATGAGAATAAAATAGACTCTGAACCTTTACCTTTGTATCTGAGGTTATGTGTTAAGACACGCTCATCACAGATTTGCTGAATTCTGTCGGTTTTGAATCACAGATTTGTAGCCGATTGAAAAATGACGAGGTTTTGTTAACAGTAAAATTTTCCCATTGCTGTGCATCAACGGAGCCCATATGCTTTTGGACCATTTAATACAGAAAAACAATCTACTTTGTGGATTCATTCTGTATCTACTGTGATCTGTTTGGACTTGGGTCTGAGGAAGCACAGAATTGACAACTGGTCGATGATGGAATTGCTGATTGACCTCCTGCACAAGTGCAAATTCTGGAAGTACATCTCCCTGAAAATGAGAATAAAATACACTCTAAAACTTCACTTTTGTATCTGAGGCTATTTCTTAATAAACACTCATCACAGATTTGCTGAATTCTGTCAGTTTGTTACTCTGAGGGATTAGTCTTTGTACCTTTTGAACAACAGTGTTGGAGCCCAGTGAGAAATGGCCAGATTTTGTCAACAGTAAACATTTTCCTATTGAGCTACAGCAACAGAATCCATGTGCTTTCGGACCATTTAGTACAGACAACTGATGTACATCGTGGATCCATTCTGAATCTGCCGAGATCTCGTCGACTGTGGATCTGAGTAGGCCAGATTGAAAAATCAAAATGCGAAAGGTGCTGAGTGTCTCAGACACACAACAGGCCTCAGGCTCTATACGTAAATGGACCAGGAGATAGCTGTGAGAATTATACTGCACGTTCAGCACTTTTATCTCCGTGTTCAGTTTTTAATCACTTCGAGGATGACCAGCGCTGAACTTCCTCACGGATAGTAAGAACTGCTGTTGCTGGAGTCAGAGATAACACAATGTGGAACTGGATGCACACAGCAGGCCAGGCAGCATCAGAGGAGCAGGAAAGCTGATGTTTCGGGTCAGGAAGCTTCTTCAGAAATGTGCTGAATCTTCCTTTACTGAAGAAGGGTCCCTATCTGAATCATCAGCTTTTCCTGATCCTCTGATGCTTCCTGGCCTGCTGTGTTCATCCAGCTCCACCGTGTTAGCGCTTAACTCCAGTCTGTTTCTGAGCAGACAGTGTCTGGTGCTGTTTACATTGCATTCTGCTGAACATACAGCTCAGAAACTGGTAGGTCACAGGCTGGGAACTCTGTTCCAAAGTATTCAACTTTTGACTTTCCAAAGCCTGTCCACCATGTATAACATTGGGGTCAGGATGTGTTAATGAATATTTATGGAACAGTTCAGAATTTTCTGGCTCAGTGCAGCCCCTACCTCACTCAAGCAGCTTGAAGTAAATCTATCGCCAGGAACACTATCCCTGTTTGAGAATGAAAATCCTAGAAGCCCCTCCTCAGCAGCAGCATCATTCCGGACTCCCCCACACCAGGTGGACTGTAATAACCAGCTCATCACCAGCTCCTGAAGTGTAACAGTTGCTGAACACAAAATGTTGCCTAGCCCTTGGCACACTCAAGATTGACTGTATATAAAAAGCATGCTGGGACAGGGTAGGGGAGTCCAAAACTAGAGGGCATCGGTTTGAGGGGAGAGGGGAAAAGATTTAAAAGGGACTGAGGGGGAACGTTTTGACAAAGAGGGCGGTGCGTGTCTGGAAGAAGTTGCCAACAGAAACGATAGGTTTGGGTGCAATTTCAAGACTTTGGACATGTATATGGGATAGAACGATTTAGAGGGATTTAACTATTTAAGAGGGATTTGGACAGCAAGTAGGCAAATAGCACGACACAATTTGTGGAAACCTGGTCAGCAAGGACATGTTGTGCTTAAGAGTCTATTTCCATGATGGATGGCTCTGACTTTGCAACAGCCTCCTCCTCCTTTGTTTGGTACTTCACGGGGTGAAGGGGCCTCAGCGGTTAGCACTGTTACCTCACCACACCAGGAGCCCAAGGTTGATTCTAGCCTGGGGGAAAACTGTCTGAGCAGAGTTTATACATTTGCCTCATGTCTGTGTGGATTTCCTTCACCTGTTCCAGTCTCCCACCACAGTCAAACAACATGTGGAGTAGGTGTACTGGCCGTGCTAAATTGCCAATAGTGACAAGGGGTCATACAGTCTGGGTAAATTAGCCATGGGAAATGGGGGGGCTGGGGGGGGGGGGGAAGAACTGAACATGATGCTGTTCATAGTGTCAATGCAGATTTTAATGATCTGAATGGCCCGTAGCCAGAAATGTGCCAGTTGTCCTCCAGAAGAAGTGCCACCCCACAATTGACAAACCACCAACTTCACCTATTTGAGGAGAATATCTTGAATTTCTTTGGGACCACAACAAGGAACTCCATCTTGCTACTTTCCAACATTCAGGGGATGGGGTAAGACCTAGAAGTTTTGCTGAGTCCATTTACTAATTGGATCAGCCAAATTAGAGAAAGATAAACAGGCTTCAAGCTCAAGTGACATCTCCCAAAATATTTAATAATCTGAATGAGGGACAATAAGCAAGATCAATACATCATTTTATTCATTCCATTCAGCTGGTACAGCCATTACATTCTTTGCGACAAGCCCCTTCTCCCTGAAAGGAGACAGATTGCCCAGGGTGAAGTGGGGAATGCATTCAGACCAAGCAGACAGTACTCCAGGCCACACTAACTGCTGTCCTCCAGGGAGAGCCTGTCAAACAGGTACTCTCCCATCCCATTCTCAGGGGCTCCCAGGCGCTTCAGGTTGGTGATGTCGTCCCCAAGTTGCTTGATGATCTCCACCTCCTCATCCAAATCGTGGGTCTCCAGGAAGTCACACAGCTGCAACAGCAGAATGAGAAATTGTGATCACTATTAAAGACAAATTCAGAATTCCCACTGCAAAACATTTCACCATACCCACTCTCAACAGCCCTGAAAAAAATCAAGCCAGCACCTGGAGAATATTTGGCAGTGAGGACAATAGGATTTCAGCTGCTCCGTCTTGCTGTTTGTGAAATGGATTGGAGGTGGATTGTGACGGACAATGATACTAAACGAGAATTCAGTGGCCAGTATCAGTTCAACACTCCTTCCAGATAAGGATCCAAATTCTCATTTTAACAACTGTGAACACAGATCCTCAGCATGATCACTACAGGTCCAATGTCATCCAGGCAAAGTGTTACAGCAGTGAATTTCCAAACCACAAAGACCAATCAATGAAGTGTTGCCCTGAGGGTGTAGCAGTGATGACAATGAGGAGGAGGTGAAGCTTACATGAGGGTCAGTCTGGGCAGTGGCGAGTTGGTGTAGATCCAGCAAACTCTGGTTCACATTCTTCTCCAGATCCAGGGCAACCTGCATTGCCTGCAGGCTGTTACTCCACTCATCCCTCTCTGGCTTCTGAGGATGGAAAGAAGGACAGCTAAGCTCCAGGACAAACCTCACTGTTCCCCATTACATGCAGCACCCTTGTCCAACAATTGAACCTTGACCCTTCATGTAAAGGGAAAGCAATCATTGTCGTCATGTCTAATGGTAGGAGCACACAGACACACAGATCTTGTCTGATTGTACTTGGTACAAACAGAACTGCTTTAAAACTAAAAGAGTCCAGCCACGTTATTAGCAGCAGACCTTGAACTTTCGACCCGAGTGTACGTTTGATTTCACCGAAGCCAGGAACAAAGGAGCGTGTTTGAGATTATCACGCAGAATTTAGACAGTATAGTTCTTGCACAAGATGTAGTTAGAATGATGGGTGAAAGACAGAAGCACTTCACTTCCTGCGCCTGCCTTCAGGATGTCATCATCCTGTTACTGATGAATGTAAGCCACACCCCAAGGGCAGCCATTTCTTCTCCCACTCAAATTTTGGCCACGTCAAAGAAGCAATGGTGTTGTGAACAGGACCACTATCAGAAGAGCAGGAAGGTCCCTCAGGTGGAAAATCCATTGAGGTGTTGGATTGGCTGGGGTTTTCCCTGGAGGACAAACAGGCTGAGGCAGTTAGCAGAGGGAAGTTGGGACAGGAGATGGGGAGAATGTGGGCCATGAGGAAGACAGACCAGAGAGCACAGGTTTGAGGAGTAAGCAGGTTATAGAGGGGCAATTATAGGAAACCACTTTCCCAAAAAGGAGGCTGATCAAGATACGAGTTGAACCGTGGTCTGGGTGGGGAGGGGAAGAGATGGCAGTGGAGATAGCAACTCCAGCAGTATCTGGACATGTACTTCATGCCAGGGTATAGTCATCTGTGGACCAAGTGCAAGCAAGTCAGATGAGTGTAGTTCTGTTTATGGGGGGGCAAGTGGCTTTTCCCATACACTGCATGACTTCGAGGAGATGAAACTTAGAAACCAAACTGAAAGAACTCTTCACTCTCCTGAGAGGAGGCAAACATCCTGCCACTGATGACTTGAAGCCACATGACAAGAGCAGCCATATATTGCCAACTCTAACCTTCACATCCTGGAGGAGGACCCGGCCTCCACGCTGATTCTGGAATTTCAGCAGCTTCTCTGCATGTTCCTGCTTCTCCTGGGACTGATGTTTGAAGAACTGGGAGAAATGGGGGAGGGCAACATCGTCCTGGTCAAAGTAGGACATCTGGAACAGAAAACAGCCAAAAGCCCATTAAACACATCACTGGCCACAGTTCAGTCTCAGTGGAGAGAAGAAGCGAGCCTTCCCGATCAGGCTGACTATTCAATAAAGGTGTTAAACCTCCGGTATATGGGGACGGGAGAGAAGCGAGTGTTGGTCAGTCAGTCATGCAGATGTAGATTTAAACTTGGTTCCATGCTGAACATGAAGTTGGAGCTTGTGACAAAGTGACAGCTTCTACTCAGTTCAAAATAATTAGAGGCAATCCTGAAGACACTGGTTCATTTTTAAAGAAAGTTAAAAAACCAAAGAAACAAAAACTGTTAACAGAACAAACAGGATTAGGCCACTCAGACCCTCAATCTTTGAGAAGGTGACCAAACAAGTAGATGAGAGTAAACCGGTTGATGTGTATATGGATTTCAGCAAAGCCTTGGATAACATTCCCCACAATAGACTATTGTACAAAGTGTAGAGGAATGGGATTGTGGTAGATATAGCAGTTTGGATTGAAAATTGGCTTGCTGAAAGAAGTCAGAGGGTGGTACTTGATGCAAAGTGTTCATCCTGGAGACCAGTTACTAGTCATGGACCGCAAGGGTCGGTTCTGGGTCCACTGCTGTTTGTCATTTTTATAAATGCCCTGGATGAGGGCGTAGAAGGATGGGTTAATAAATTTGCAGACGACACTAAGGTGGAGTTGCGGATAATGACGAAGGATGCTGTAGGTTACAGAGAGACAGAGATAAGCTGCAGAGTTGGGCTGAGAGGTGGCAAATGGAGTTTAATGCAGCCAAGTGTAAGGTGATGCACTTTGTTGGAGTAACCAGAAGGCAAAGTACTGGGCTAATGGTAAGATTCTTGGTGGTGTCGATGAGCAAAGAGATCTCGGTGTCCATGTACACAGGTCCTTGAAAGTTGCCACCCAGGTTGACAGGGCTGTTCAGGCATTGTGTTTCGGCTTTTATTAATTGAGGGATTGTTTTCTGGAACCAAGAGGTTATGCTGCAGCTGTACAAAACTCTGGTGTGGCCACACTGAGTATTGCGTACAGTTCTGGTCACTGCATTATAAGGAGGATGTGGAAGCTTTGGAAAGGGTGCAGAGGAGATTTACTAGGATGTTGCCTGGTATGGAGGGAACATCTTACAAGGAAAGGCAGAGGGGCTTGAGGCTGTTTTCAACAGAGAGAGATGAACGTTGAGAGGAGACATAATTGAGACAAAATATTCAGAGGGTTAGATAGGGAAAGGCTTCTTCCTAGGATGGTGACTGCAAGCATGAGGGGGCCTACCTTTAAACTGAGGGTTGGAAGATATAGGACAGATGTCAAAAGGTAGTTTCTTAACTCAGAGTAGGAAGGGAATGGAATGCTTTGCCTGCAACGGTTGTAGATTCGCCAACTTGAGGTACATTTAAGTCATCATTAGATGAGCACATGGACACATATGGAATAGTGTAGCTTAGATGGGCTTCAGATCGGTATGACAGGTCAGCACAACGGCGAGGGCTGAAGGGCCTGTACTGTTCGACAGTCAATCCTACTGGAGAATAAAAAACAAACATGAGGCAATCGCAAGGCATGATGTTTTCCCCTCACTGAAAAAAAGAATAACACCTTGCATACATAAATCCAAGATAACAAGGTTTAGAGCTGGAACAACACAGCCAGCCAAGTGGCATCTTCAGTGCAGGAAAGCTCATGTTTCGGGGCGAGACCCTTTAGTCCTGAAACAGGAGCTTTCCTGCTCTTAAGGTGCCACTTGGCCTGCTGTTATTCTCGCTCGACACCTTGTTATAAACAGATTCTCCTGCATCTGCACTTGCTATTATCTCTCTCACCTACAAATGAGACTATTTTTCAGGTGGTCACAGGCACAGCACCAACTGACGAAAGAGGCCAGTTTCAAATATGGCCAGCATGACAGCAGAATCTCCATTTCTTCACTGTTATAGAGTGAAAAATCTCCAGACATTCCAGTAGCACCAATACACTAGATCATGCAACCCCAGGAACAGGCCTAACAAACCTCCACTTTCAACAACCCGAATGAGGGAGTAACAGTTACTGCCAGTCACAACAGTCTAAGGGAGTCTGAGAACACCAAGAACACTTCACCTCAATGTGTCACTGCAGGCCAAGTGGGGCATCAGTCCCATAGCCCATTGCTATGGAAACATCACATTCATCCTGAATTGCAGTTCAGTTAAGAACAATTACAGTCAGTGTACAAGAATATCAGGTTAGTTAGAAACAAGGGAAACCAGTCACTTTGACATGATAGTTTAAATGTTAAACCCCTGAGAGGCAACACTCACCAAAGACTGATAGAGATAGGAGGCAGTGAGCTCCACATTGATCTGCTTGTTGACAGCAGCTTCACAATCCTGGTGGTAATTCTGACTAATCTGGGAGGCCATCTTGTGATGAGGAGTTTGTTTGACTCTCTTCACTACAAAAGTGACCAATTTAGAACCAAGATCAACAAGACAAGAAAACATAACCTCCTTGGGGCATTACTTATACTCCAGGAGCAGACTCTCATTTTATGAAGCAGGAAATGGCATCATCAGTGATGGCCAATCACTCTTGTTAATCAATTGATCAGCTGCCACGTCCAATCAGTGCAGGATGGGAATTGGATCCAGAAACCGATCAGAATTGACAACTGGTCGATGATGGAATTGCTGACTGACCTTTGGCTTCCAGCATAAATACAAATTGTGGAAGTACATCTCCCTGAAAATGAGAACAAAATAGACTCTGAACCTTTACCTTTGTATCTGAGGTTATGTGTTAAGACACGCTCATCACAGATTTGCTGAATTCTGTCGGTTTGTGACTCTGAGGGATTAGTCTTTGTACCTTTTGAATCACAGATTTGTAGCCCATTGAAAAATGACTAGATTTTGTTAACAGTAAAATTTTCCCATTGAGTGTGTCAACAGAATTCATATGCTTTTGGACCATCTAATACAGAAAAACAATCTACTTTGTGGATTCATTCTGTATCTACTGTGATCTGTTTGGACTTGGGTCTGAGGAAGCACGGTTTGAAAACCAAAATGCTAAATGTGCTGAGTGCTTCAGGTACACGGTAGGCCTCAGGCCTTTCTACTGAATTGCTGCAGGAAATGTATCGCACGTTGAACACTTCTATGTCCATGTGCAGTTTTTAATTTTTCAAAACAGAACTCGCCCTCAATTGAAGCGTCTTTCCAAGTGAGAGTTTCTGGTTCTGGTTACATTGCATTGTCTAGATTGTGGAGCTGAGCAACTGGCCTCCCAGCCTCAAAAGCAGATTGCAATCTAGCACTATCTGATTGGATTGACCCACAAGTTTCAATGCTGATTTCAATTTCCCGAGGCTGGGAATTCTGTTGTGAATTGCTGAACTCCTGACTTCCCAAAGCCTGCCCACTATCGAGAAGACTGAAGTTAGGAAGCGTGATGGAACACTGTACAATTTTCTGATTGCATGTTGACCCAGCAACAGTCAAGCAACTCCATGTAACTCTGTCACCATCCTGACTTGGAACAATATCAGTGTTTGCGAATGAAAATCCCAGAAGCCCCTCCTCAGCAGCAGCAGCAACATCATTCCGGTCTCTCCTACACCAGGTGGACTGTAATAAGCAGCTCATCACCACCTCCTGAAGTGTAACAGTTGCTGAGCACTAAATGTAGCCTTGCCATTGGCACACTCAAGATTGACTGTAGAAAAAAAGCTTGCTGGGACAGGGTAGGGGAGTCCAAAACTAGAGGGCATCGGTTTGAGAGGAGAGGGGAGAGGGGAAAGATTTAAAAGGGACATTTTCACTGAGACGATGGTGTGTGTGTATGGCATGAACTGCCAGAGGAAGTGGTAGAAGTGTTTACAATTATAACATTGAAGAGACATTTAGATGTTTCCATTTACAGATTTGGTTTGGAGGAATATGGGCAAAACGTGGGCAAGTGGGACTTGTTCAGTAGTGGAAACGTGGTTGGCGTGGACAGGCTGGGCTGAAGGGCCTGTTTCCATGCTGTATGCCTCTGGGACTCTCATGATCTGCAACAGCATATTCCTTTGTTTGGTACATTAGGGTGTGATAGCGGCTCAGTGGTTAGCACGGTTACCGCCCAGTGACAAGGTCCTACGTTCCATTACAGCCTTCGGGAACTATCTGTCTGGAGTTTGCATTTTCTCCCCGTGTCTCCCAGGTTCTCCAGTTTTCTCCCACGGTCCAACAATTTTCAGGTTAAGTGGATCGGCAACGCTAAATTGCTGAATGACAAGGGGCTAGCTGAATTAGCCATGGGAACCAGTGTTAAGGGAATGGAGTGGGTCTGAACAGGATGGGTGTAGAGTGTCGACGCTGCACTGGCCAAATGGCCGCTTCCTGGACAACAGGGACTTAATGACAAGAATTAAGATTGCTCCAAATTAAAAGGATTTCTGTCACGTAACAGATATGTTCAGTCACATAAGAGCCATGTCCTCTCCAAAGGCTACATTGCACAGGAGCTGCAAAAGTCAGAGGTAATCCCCAGAATGTGTGACAGCTCGAACGATAAAGTAAACAGCCGTACAGGATGGTATGCAGCTCCAGGTTTCCTCCCTCAGTCACACCATTCCCAAGTTGAACAGAAATCACTGCTCGTTCACCATCACTGAGTCAAGGCAACCTGCAGCACAGGGGAAGCTCAGAGGAACATAGGGAGCAGCTGAGTGCGCTCAACGCTGGCTGTAGCAGCAAGAGCCAATCAAACAGCAGCCTGTAACCATGAGTGTTGCTGTGTTACTCCCAGGCCACTCCTCTCCTGCTGTAGGTGGCAATCAGACAACGTGCTGATTCTGAAGTGGCTGTTTGTTGGAGAGAATCCGATAAACAGGCAAAGAGGAATGAACAAGCCACATCAGGACAACTTGGGGTTGTTTATGGGAAACATGCCCGCACGGGGGGATTGACTCCCTGATTGCAGTGGGTCGTGAATCAAAGCGACCAGTAGGACCAGCATATTTATCTGAGACGAAGGAGGGATGAGCTGGCCAACATGCCCAATTGCTAACAGTAAGATCAGAGGAGGGTCAGGGGGGTGAGCGGGGAAGGAAAAACCCCGCAACTAATAGTACATGTCCCAAGGTTGGTTTGAACCTTAGCTCATCCCAATAACCCGAAGCCACATCTGCAGGTGAATATTAACGGTGCTAGTACCATTTAGTAGGGGAGGGGTGAGCGAAAGCTCTTGGACAGACAAGGTGAATGTGGAAAGAGGACTGTCAGAGAATCCCGAGACTGGGTGTCTCCTCTTCCCGTCGGCAGAGCAGCAGAACTCCCTTTCCCAAAAAGGGAGTTTCTTTCCTTCCATAGTATGGATCGCATCCAGAAGTGTAGTTTTTTTTGAAAAAAAACAAGACAGTGAAGAGCAAGTTGCACCCGACAAACCCAATATCCTCAAGTTCCGTTTGGAGGAACATCATTGATTGATAGGTCAGAGCGAGTTGCTCTTGGTATCCTTGTCTGACAGAGTACGGATTGGATTGAGTGTCGAAACAAGGAAATGTTTAGCCCAATTAGTAATTTGATCAACCAGTCAAACAGTAGAAAAATTAAAATGCTTCAATCTCTCAGAATAACTACCAAAATTATACAGGGCTCTGAATGATGGGCAATAAGCAAGATCAACACATCATTTTATTCATTCCCATTCAGCTGGTACAACCATTACATTCTTTGCTCCAAGTCCCTTCTCCCTGGAAGGAGACAGGTTGTCCAGGGTGAAGTGGGGAATGCATTCAGACCAAACAGACAGTACTCCAGGCCACACTAACTGCTGTCCTCCAGGGAGAGCCTGTCAAACAGGTACTCTCCCATCCCATTCTCAGGGGCTCCCAGGCGCTTCAGGTTGGTGATGTAGTCCCCAAGTTGCTTGATGATCCTCACCTCCTCATCCAAACAGTGATTCTCCAGGAAGTCACACAGCTGCAACAGAGGATTATGACAACTTGTGCATTAACATGGCACAGGACAATTTCAGAATTCCCACTGCAAGAGACTCAGCCATGACTAACTCCAGACAGTCCTCAAAGTGCAGCCGATAGCTGGAGAATTTGTGCCAGTGAGGACACAAGTATTTCAACTCGAGTGGCCCCGAATGGGAATTCAGTGGCCAATATCACTTCAGCACTCCCACTAGATTATAACCCAAATTCCCCATGTCACTCATGGCTGAGCAGTTGTGACATTGTACCTGGAGTGAATACAGTGATAGCAATGTCATATCCAGACAAAAACTGTTTCAGCAGTGAATTTCCAAACCACAAAGTCAACCAATGAAGTGTTGCCCTGAGGGTCCAGCAGTGATGAGAATGAGGAGGAGGTGAAGCTTACATGGGGGTCAGTCTGGGCTGTGGCGAGTTGGTGTAGATCCAGCAAACTCTGGTTCACATTCTTCTCCAGATCCAGGGCAAACTGCATTGCCTGCAGGCTGTTACTCCACTCATCCTTCTCTGGCTTCTGAGGATGCAGAGAAGGACAGGTAAGCTTCAGAAACAGAATCCCTGCAGCATGGGAATAGGCCATTCAGCCCATTGAGACCATCAATACCCCCTGAAAAGACTCCCACCCAATTCTGCAACCCCTCACTTCCCATGACCTATCCTCCTAACCAGCACATCATTGGGCTGTGGGAGGAAACCCATGCAGGGAGAAATGTGAATTCCAATCATTCACCCAAGGCCAGAACCAAACCTGGGTCCCTGGCAGTGAGGCAGCAGTGCTGATCACTGAGCCACTGTGCCATCCCTGAGGTCCAGGTGAAGATCAAAGTTACTTGGGTACTGCTTTCACCTTTCCCCATTTATCCTTGATCTGAATGAGGAAGTCCAGGACCATGTCATCATGGGGATAAGGATGTAATTTGCACCCTGGTGTGGATTACACCAGTGTCCATCTGCTGGAGTTTGGATCAGGACATGCACAGCCTAATCCCAAGGGCTCTTGGTGCTGTGACACTGTTCCTGGTTCTGGTACACAAGGGCCAGGTTGAAGTCCCACCTGTGCCATTTGTTTCATATCTGTCTGAGCAGCAGGATCAGAAACATCACTGTTTGATTCATTCAAGGGACAGCAGGGTTTTTAATGGTAAGGAGCAGAGATACCAAAGTGCCCAAGACCATTGACCCCTCAAGGATCAGCAAAGGTCAACCAGAGGGTGAAGTTGGCCTACATGATGCCTGTCCCTATTGGGTGGCCCAAGTCTGGTCAGAAACTATGCAGCATTGTCTTCCATCTTTGACCTGGCCTGTGTGGTGACCAGAACCACAATCACAGGGACAGGATAAACACTGGACGGGGTGCAAGTGAGGCTCCAGGTTGGAGGAAACCCACCACCTCCAACTCCTCCTAAAAAACAGAAGTAGGTTTGTGAAATGCAACACCCGAGTGAAGGCAGCTACTCCAGCAACATCTGGACAACTACTTAATGCCACCTCATCGTGGGCTGCAGTCCAAGTGCAGGTAGATGGGATTAATGTGGTTGGGTGTTTGTTGGGTCAGCATAGGCATGGTGGGCCAAAGGGCTTGTTTGAGAGATTTCTGGTATTTCAGGAGAAACCGGGAAGCCAAATGGTAGCATGTCTCACTTTTCAGTGAGAGACATGCTGGTCACTGACTTGAAACCTCACCCCACCCAACCATCTCTTCCCAACTCCAACCTTCACATCCTGAAGGAGGACTCTGCCTCCACGCTGATTCTGGAATTTCAGCAGCTTCTCCGCATGTTCCTGCTTCTGCTGGGAATGATCTTTGAAGAACCGGGAGAAACGAGGGAGGGCAACATCATCCCGGTCAAAGTAGGACATCTGGAAGGGAGAGGGAACAAGTTAAAGCCCATTAAAATGTACCACTGGGCCTGAATATAGTTCAGAACTGCAGACCTGGTTTATCCTTCAAAAGCAAACTGAAGGTTCAGCCAGCTGTCAAAGTGTGGCTACACAAAATTGACCTGTGAACCTAGTGTGGTTCAATTTGCCGGCAGATCTGTTAACTGGATCAATCTAGACAAACCCAGCTTCCTCCAGTTACCATGTTTGGGTTTGAAAGCACTATCAAATTGTTCAGGGTGGGGGTGGTCTGGCACAGCCTATGCTGAGAAAAGCTGAATTCATGTTTCCACTGATGGATGTCACAGAATTGGCGGAATGGCCAGGAGTTGATGTGCAGGATGGACTCAGGGTGGGGTAGCTGCACGACACTACATTTCTCCTTTGGGGCTAAAGTAACATACAGACACTGGGCACTGCTGTAATAATATAACCAGGAGGGAGCGAGTCTTCTCCAACCTGGAGATCAATCGGATTGGATGATAGCTCTGCAAGAGATGCTGTTGGCATTATGGGGGGAGAAAGAGCAAAAGTGGAACCAAGATTCTGCAAAGGAAATCCTGCCCAGTGACAGCCATTGGGTTGTTACTGCAATAGGCTTCTACACCCATTTATGTAGCACACTCACATCCAGAAACTTGCAAACAAGCATCACTGCTTAAAACAAACTGAAGCAAGGTCAGAGAGACCTTTAGATGAACTATTGTTCTGCAGATCATGTCACTCGTTAACATGAAGCTGGAAAACCTGATTTGACCCATTTGTACAGGTCAAATTCTAGACTTGACCCACCCCTTGCACTCATTCTAAACTGACATTCACACTTGAATAACAAGCTGGAATAACAGTGAACACTTGATTGGCTGCTTCATAAAGCAGATGAGGATTGTTCTGAGGGAAGAAACCTGGTGAGAAGTTGCTCTTGACGGTTTGCCTTGGTGGATTAAAGTGTGATTTAATTGGATTGTTGCATGATGTGACATGTGAAGAATAGTGAGGATTTTATATTAGCACAATTCTTGTTGAGTTGGCACACTGGCCAGTGATTAAAACCCACCTGGTTCAGCAGGAAAAGCTGTTCCCACCTCCCAAAGTGGGCTTACAGGGACTTGATCCTCATGTCATTGGAAACTACTTCCTTCCAACAGGCACAAGCCCAGTGAGTGATGAATATTCTCCATGTGACTGGAGAAGTGGAAAACAACATGCAAGAAGCAGACAGCAGACAGCATCCAGAACAGAGCAGCCTACTTCATGGGGAGTGCATTCACCACCTCCTTTCAGGGTCCATTATCTACCAGGTCCCCTGCAGCTCTCACCTTCCAAACATATTCTCCCCCTAGGAAGGGCACAGGCACACCACCAGCTGGTGAAAGGGGCTGGCTTGTTTCAGACCAGGAGAGGTGGTATGGGAAAAGCCTTGCTTCACTGGCTCAAGACATTCCTGCAGACCCAGGTGTCTCCAATATATCACACTACAGCAGATCAATTGTCTGTAGGTTGGGAGAGAGAGAGAGAGAGAGAGAGAGAGAGAGAGAGAGAGAGAGAGAGAGAGAGAGAGAGAGAGAGAGAAAGAAAGAATGGGTCACACCCACCTCATGGAGGAGAGCAAAAAGCCAAAACAGGCCTCACTGGAAACCTATTTTAACAGGCAGGGAGTCACAGCCCAACCCTGAAGGCTGAGGCAAATCAGATTTGGTTATTCTGGACAGTCACTATGACACCTTTCTCCAACAGGAAATATAACCCTGGTTTGCTTACATCCATCACAAGACAAAACAGATACACCAGGACAGATTAGAACAGGAGGCTAATGAACTAATGGTTATCCCAGCTTCTTTCCAAAAGACTCAAATAATGGGAACAGCAAAAGCTGGAGAATCCAAGAAAACAAAGCATCAGGCAGGATGAACACAGCAGGCCAAGCAGCACGAAGGGTCCAGGCACAAAACATCAGCTTTTATGCTCCTGAGATGCTGCTTGGCCTGTTGCGGTCATCCAGCCCCACGCTCAGTTATCTTCTTTCTAACATACTGTCAAGTTATGATAATCTTCAGAGATAGTGACAGTTACTGCCAGTCACAATCCTGACAGTGAATTACAAGATGTATTTCTCAAAGCACTTCACCCACCAGACAGTCACTGAAAGTCAATAGGGGCCCAGTTACTGTATATCAGTGTCATACCACATTTTTCTAATAGCATTAGATTTCTCCTGGTGTTTAAATAGGAGGGAAATATAAAACACTATCTACAGTAGTTCCAAGTTAGTTACAAACAAGAAAAACTGTTGACTTAACCAGAACAGATTTAACTCCAACACCACAGGGACAGCACTCACCAAAGACTGATAGAGATAGGAGGCAGTGAGCTCCACATTAATCTGCTTGTTGACAGCAGCTTCACAATCCTGGTGATAGTTCTGACTGATCTGAGAGGCCAACTTGTGACACAAACAGCTTTCCTAACCCAGCACAACAAAACAACAAACTTGGAAAGAAAACCAACTACACCTAAAACATCACTCTCTTAGGACATTATTTATACCCCAATGCAGACCATCATTTTATGAAGCAGGAAATGACATCATCAGTGATGGCCAATCACTCTTGTTAATCAATTGATCAGCTGCCACGTCCAATCAGTGCAGGATGGGAATTGGATCCAGAAACCGATCAGAATTGACAACTGGTCGATGATGGAATTGCTGATTGACCTCCTGCTCAAGTGCAAATTGTGGAAGTACATCTCCCTGAAAATGAGAATAAAATAGACTCTGAACCTTTACCTTTGTATCTGAGGTTATGTGTTAAGACACGCTCATCACAGATTTGCTGAATTCTGTCAGTTTGTTACTCTGAGGGATTAGTCTTTGTACCTTTTGAACAACAGTGTTGGAGCCCAGTGAGAAATGGCCAGATTTTGTCAACAGTAAACATTTTCCTATTGTGCTACAATAACACAATCCCTGTGCTTTCGCACCATTTAATACAGGCAACTGATGTACATTGTGGATGCATTCCGAATCTGCGGTGATCTCGTCGGCTGTGGATCTGAGTAGGCCAGATTGAAAATCAAAATGCGAACGGTGCTGAGTGTCTCAGACACACAGTAGGCCTCAGGGTCTATACGTAAATGGACCAGGAGATAGCTTTGAGAATTATATTGCACGTTCAGCACTTTTATCTCCGTGTTCAGTTTTTAATCACTTCGATGATGACCAGCGCTGAACTCCCTCATGGATAGTAAGAACTGCTGTTGCTGGAGTCAGAGATAACACAATGTGAAACTGGATGCACACAGCAGGCCAGGCAGCATCAGAGGAGCAGGAAAGGTGATGTTTCGGGTCAGGAAGCTTCTTCAGAAATGCGCTGAATTTCCCTTGACTGAAGAAGGGTCCCTATCTGAAACATCAGCTTTCCTGATCCTCTGATGCTTCCTGGCCTGCTGTGTTCATCCAGCTCCACACTGTGTTAGCGCTTAACTCCAGCATGTTTCTGAGCAGAGAGTTTCTGGTGCTGTTTACATTGCATTCTGCAGAACATACAGCTCAGAAACTGGTAGGTCACAGGCTGGGAACTCTGTTCCAAATTATTCAACTTTTGACTTTCCAAAGCCTGTCCACCATGTATCACACTGGGGTCAGGATGTGTTAATGAATATTTATGGAACACAATTCACAATTCACAGTTCACAATTTTCTGGCTCAGTGCAGCCACTACATCACTCAAGCAGCTCCATGTAACTCTGTCACCATCCTGACTTGGAACAATATCCCTGTTTGTGAATGAAAATCCCAGACGCTCCTCAGAAGCAGCAGCAGCAGCATCATTCCGGTCTCTCCGACACCAGGTGGACTGTAATAAGCAGCTCATCGCCACCTCCTGAAGTATAACAGTTGCTGAGCACTAAATGTAGCCTTGCCGTTGGCACACTCAAGATGGACTGTATATAAAAAGCATGCTGGGACAGGGTAGGGGCATCCAAACTAGAGGGCATTGGTTTGAGGGGAGAGGGGCAAGATTTAAAGGGGTCACGAGGGGCAACATTGCCTCAGAGAGGGTGGTGCATGTATGGAACAAGCTGCCAGAGGAAGTGGTAGAGGTGGGTATAGTTACAACATTTAAAAGGCATTTGGACATTTATGTGGAAAGGACTGGTTTAGAGGAATATGGACCAAATGCAGGCAAATGGTACTCCACATTTTCAAAACCTGGTCGGGCTGAAGTGTCAATTTTCATGCTGTATATGACTCGACTTTGCGACAGCCTCCTCCTGTGTTTGGTACTTTGGGGTGTGATGGTGGCTCAGTTGTGAGCACTGATACCGCACAGCACCAGGGGCCTGGGTTTGATTCTGGACTTGGGGAAACTGTCTGTGCAGAGTTTGCACGTTCGTCCTTTGTCTGTTTGGATTTCCTCCCACAGTCCAATGATCTGCAGAATCGGTGGATTGGCAATACTAAACCACTGCTAGCGACAGGCGGAATGCAGGCTCGGTAAATTAGCCACGGGAAACATGAAGGTAAGCGTGGAGGGTGGGCCAATGCAGAGTTCATAGGCAAATCGTCTCTTCCTGCACTACAGGGATTCATTCTGTAGCCAAGACTTCAGATTGGTAAAAATAAAATACTTTACGAGGTGGAACAAACGTTCAGTGCCTTACAGACCCACACGCTGCGTGGAGACTGCAGTGTGCACTCGCTACAAAGCTCCCTGAAACAATCCCCAGGATGTCTCTGATAGCCCCCTCACGAACCCATGACCTGACACCTGGAAGGGAAAAGGAGCTGTACAGGAAATCTGCTATCTCCAGCTTTCCTCAGTATGTTACATGGTTCCCAACTTCACTGGAAGTCCCTGATGACAGTGTGGAGCTGAATGAACACAACAGGCCAAGCAGCATCTTAGGAGCACAAAAGCTGATGTTTCACGCCGCGATACCTCTGTACTGGAAGTCCCTACTCATTCAACATCACTGGGTATCATCAGCCTGCATCAGAAGTAACCCTCTTCGGTTGAGACTCAGAGGAACCAAGGGGGCAGCTTAGTGCATTCAATGCTGGCTTTAGCAGCAAGAGCCAATCAAATGGCAGCATTTAACCATGAGCGTTGCTGTGTTATTCCCAGGTCACTGTTATCCTGCTGTCAGTGGCAATGAGACAACCTATTGTAATTGAATACAGTTCAGGGGAATTTCTTGAGTTGATTCCCAGGAACATTGCTGCTGTGAATGCTTGGGCTGAATTTTCCCAGATGAGTTCTGGAAGATTATATTTCAGTAGACCTGGCAACTTGGAGTGAGTGCTGGGGTACAGAAAGAAAGCGAAGTCAGGGAGCCACATGAGGACAACTTTGGATTGATTCTGGGCAAATCTCAAGCCCAGTGTGGCTACATTTGTTGTGCTGAGGTGGGTATTTAATCAAGGGCCCCTGGAGGAAGTATACATAACCCAGAATGAAAAAAAAGGAGAAATATCCAACCAGTCAGAGTTACCCACTGCAGTTAGTGGCAACAGGTGGTGTGGAGGTGACAGGCCATGACCCTTGCCTCCAAACACTGGCCCTGGTCTGACCTCTTACCAGGCTCCCAACAACCCCTGGGCTGCATCCCCCGGGGAAACAAAGCAACAATCTTGAGAATAGATTATATTGATGAGGGTAGGGTCGCAGTGGGGAGGCGAGACCAGAAGCACAAATCGAGATGTGCTCTCTCCCAACTGAGCTGGTTCCTCCACCAGGATCCAAGTGGCTGATGCACCTCCTCCCTTCAGCTGTTTGTCAACTGATCCAGCCATCAGATCGCAGGTTCGCCTTCATAGTGCCATGTCTGCCACTTGGCCAACAGGGTTTATTGTTCAGGGTGGCTGAGGCAGGATGGGGGGGGGCGGGGGGGGGGGGGGGGGGGGGCGGTGGCGCGTGGGGGAGAAAGTGATTTTAAGGGAAAGCTGCCATTGCACATAAATATTCCAAATCCAAGATACCATGGAACTGGGTGTCTGGTTTTACCCTTAGAGAAGGTATGGGAACTTCCTGTCTGATAATTGACCCCACCGTACACAGATATGTGCTAATTGTCCTCGAGAATCTTGCATTTCAGTCAGCAAATCCCAACGTCATCCTATTTGGAGGAGAATACCTTGAATTCCTTATGGGACTACAAAAAAAGAAACCAGAACTCCTTCTAGCTACTGTCCCATATGTGACAGTAAAAAACTCTAGTAAGTGCTCACTCTTCCAATTAGTAATTCAATCAGCCAAGTTACAGAAAGAACTGGCTTCAAGCTCAGACACCTTCCTCAGTGCCCAGTGCTCTGAATGATGGACAATAAGCAAGATCAATGTGATTTATTCAGTCCATTCAGCTGGTACAGCCAGTACATTCTTTGCTCCAAGCCCCTTCTCCCTGGAAGGAGACAGATTGCCCAGGGTGAAGTGGGGAATGCTTTCAGACCAAGCAGACAGTACTCCAGGCCACACTAACTGCTGTCCTCCAGGGAGAGCCTGTCAAACGGGTACTCTCCCATCCCATTCTCAGGGGCTCCCAGGCGCTTCAGGTTGGTGATGTAGTCCCCAAGTTGCTTGATGATCTCCACCTCCTGATCCAAATAGTGAGTCCCCAGGAAGTCACACAGCTGCAACAGAGGAATATGACAACTTGTGCATTAACATGGCACAGGGCAATTTCAGAATGCCCACTGCAAGAGACTCAGCCATGACTAACTCCAGACAGTCCTGAAAGTGTAGCCAATACCTGGAGAATTTGTGCCAGTGAGGACACGAGTATTAAAACTCGAGTGGCCCCAAATTGGAATTCAGTGGCCAATATCACTTCAGCACTCCCACTAGATTATAACCCAAATTCCCCATTTCACTCATTGCTGAGCAGTTGTGACATTGTACTTGGAGTGAATACAGTGATAGCAATGTCATATCCAGACAAAAACTGTTTCAGCAGTGAATTTCTCATCCACAAAGACCAACCAATGAAGTGTTGCCCTGAGGGTCTAGCAGTGATAAGAATGAGAAGGCGGTGAAGCTTACACGAGGGTCAGTCTGGGCTGTGGCGAGTTGGTGTAGATCCAGCAAACTCTGGTTCACATTCTCCTCCAGATCCAGGGCAACCTGCATTGCCTGCAGGCTGTTACCCCACTCATCCCCCTCTGGCTTCTGAGGACGGAAAGAAGGACAGGTATGTTTTAGCATCCCTGCAGCACAGGAGCAGGCCATTCAGCCCGTCAAAAACATCAATACCCCACTGAAAACTCTCCCACCCAATTCCTGTAACCCCTCATTTCCCGTGGCCTATCTTCCTAAGCCGTACATTGGACCGTGGGATGAAACCCATGCAGGGAAGACATGTTTGTTTGAAGTTTACATTCACCCAGGGCTGGGACCAAACCTGGGTCCCTGGCACTGAGGCAGCAGTGCTGATCACTGACCAACTGTGCCATCCCTGAGGACCAGATGAAGATCAAATCAGTTAGATGGGAACTGCTTTCACCTACCCTGAGTCAGGAAGTCCAGGACCATGTCATTGTGGGGATAGGGATTCATTTTGCACAAAGGTGATGGATTACACCAGTGTCCATCTGCTGGAGTTTAGATCAGGACATGCACAGCTTAATCCTAGGGGCCCTTGGTGCTGTGGTACTGTCCCCATGTCTGGTCCACAAGGCCCAGGTTGAAGTCCCACTTTTGCTCTGTATCATACCCTGTCTGAGCAGCAGAATCAGAAACATCACTGATTCATTGAAGGGACCGTGTGGTTTTTATGGTAACGAACAGAGATACAAAATGCCCAAGACCATTGACCCCTCAGGGATCAGCAAAGTCAACCAGGGGGTGAAGTTGGCCTACATGATGCCTGTCCCTATTGGGTGGCCCAAGTCTGGTCACAAACTACGCAGCATTGTCTTCCATCTTTGACCTGGCCAGTGTGGTGACCAGAACCACAATCACAGGGACAGGATAAACACTGGAAATGGGGTGCAGGTGAGGGCCACCAGGATGTTGCCCCAAGGTGGAAAATCCATTGATCAGAGGTTGGAGAAGCTGGGAGTTTCCTTGGAGCAGGTGAGGGGGTGGTGCGGGGGTGAGGCAGTTATCTCGTGGCAGTCGGGAAGACTGGGGCATTTGGACAGTACAGAGGGATAATGGTCTTGGAGTCTGCCATGGGGAGGACAGGGCACAGGTTTGAGGAGATTGGAGGAACCCACCATCTCCAACTCTTGGGAAAAAAGGGAAGATGGTAGATTTGTGAAACGCAGCATGGGGGTTGGGGGGGGGGGTGGGGGGGAAACGTGGAACAAACAACTACTTCAGCAACATCTGGACAACTACTTAATGCCAGCTCATGGTGGGCTGCAGTCCAAGTGCCGGTAAATGGGATTAACGTGGTTGCGTGCTTGTTGGGTCAGCATAGACATGATGGGCCAAAGGGCATGCTTCTGGCATTTCAGAAGAGAAACAGGGAAGCCAACGGGAGAACTTCTCACTTGGCAGTATGAGAAATTCTTGTCACTGGCTTGAAACCTCAGCCCACCCCACCATCCCTTCCCAACTCCAACCTTCACATCCTGGAGGAGGACTTGGCCTCCACGCCGATTCTGGAATTTCAGCAGCTTCTTTGCATGTTCCTGCTTCTCCTGGGACTGATCTTTGAAGAACCGCGAGACATGGGGGAGAGCAACATCGTCCCGGTCAAAGTAGGACATCTGGACCAGAGAGAGAAGTTAAAGCCCATTAAAATGTACCACTGGGCCTGAATGTAGTTCAGAACTGCAGATCTGGTTTATCCTTCAAAAGCAAACTGATGATTCAGCTAGCTGTCAAAGTGTGGATCCCTAACATTGAACCACACTGGGTTGACAAACCAATTAACCAGCAGATCCTTTAACTAGATCAATCTCGACAAACCCAGTTGGTTCCAGATACCATGTAAATGCCATCTTTTGGTTTGAAAACACTATTGAATTGCTCAGGGTGAGGGTGGTCTGGCACAGCCTATGGAGAGAAAAGCTGAATTCCTGTTTCCACTGTGACATCCATCAGAACTGTCAGAATGGCCAGGAGCTGGGGCGCAGGAAGGACTCAGGGTGGGGCAGCTGGAAGGCACTACATTTCTCCCTTTGGTCTAAAGTGATGTAGAGACATTGGGCACAGCTGTAATAATATAACCAGGAGGGAGCGAGTCTTGTACAACCTGAAGACCACTGGGGTTGGATGTATTATAGCTCTACAAGAGATGCTGTCGGCATTATGGGAGGAGACTCTGCGAGCAAAAGCAGCACCAAGACTCTGCGAGCGAAAGCCTGCCCAGTGATAGCCTTTGGATTGTTACTGCAATAGGCTGTTTATGCAGCGCACTCACTTCTAGAAGCTTGCAAACAAGCATCCCATGATTAAAAGAAACTGAAGCAATGTCAAATGACAGAGACCTATTGTGGCCTGGAGATCAACTATTGTTCTGCAAATCATGTCACTCAATAACATTAAGCTGGAAAACCTGATTTGGCCTATTTGTACAGGTCAAATTCTATATTTTGACCACCCCGTGCACTCAT
This sequence comes from Stegostoma tigrinum, assembly GCF_030684315.1. Lineage (NCBI taxonomy): Eukaryota > Metazoa > Chordata > Chondrichthyes > Orectolobiformes > Stegostomatidae > Stegostoma > Stegostoma tigrinum. The sequence goes on along the minus strand of NC_081391.1, from coordinate 14,277,462 downwards.
TTTAAACTGACATTCACAGTTCAATAACATGCTGGAATAACAGTGATGAGTTTATTGGCTGCTTCATAATGCAGATGAATTTCGTTCTGCTTGAAGAAACCTGGTGAGAGATTTCTCTTGACTATTTGTCTTTTGGATTAAAGTGAGATTTAATTGGGTCGTTACATGATGTAACAGGTGAGGAACAGTGAGGATTTTATATTAGCACACAATTCCCTGTTGAGTTGGCACACTGGTCCGTGATGAAAGCCCATCTGGTTCACCATGGAAAGCTGTTCCCATCTTCCAAACGAGGCTTCTAGGGACTTGATCCTCATGTCATTAGTGACAGCTTCCTTCCAACAGGCACAAGCCCAGAGAGTGATGAATATTCTCAATGTGTCCAGAGAGGTGGATCTGCAACATGCAAGAAGCAGACACCATCCAGGACAGAGCAGCCCACTTCATGGGGACTGCATTCACCACCTCCTTTCAGGGTCCATTATCTACCAGGTCCCCTGCAGCACTCACCAAGGTTACTTCAACACACACCTTCCAAACACAGTCTACCCTGGAAGGGCACAGGCAAACTGCCACCTGGGGAAAGGGGCCAGTCTGTTTCAGACCAGGATGGTCTGGCAACAACCTCATTTCAAAATCACTGGCTCAATAATCTCAGCACATTCCTGCAGCTACTGGAGGCTCCAATATATCACACACACTACAGCAGATCAATTGTCTGTAGGTTGAGAGAGAGAATGGGTCACACCCACATGGAGGAGAGCAAAAAGCCAAAACAGGCCTCACTGGAAGCCTATTTAAACAGGCAGGGAGTCACAGCCCAACCCTGATGGCTGAGGAAAATCAGATTTGGTTAGTCTGAACAGTCACAATGATACCTTTCTCCAACAGGAAAAATAACCCTTGTTGTTTGTTTACATGCATTGCAAGATAAAGTGGATACATCAGGACAGATGAGAACAGGAGGCTAATTAACTAACAGTTATCCCAACTTCTTGCTAAATTACACAGACAATGGGAATGGCAAAAGCTGGAGAACACAAGAAAACAAAGCATCAGGCTGGATGAACACAGCAGGCCAAGCAGCATGAAGGGTCCAGGCCCAAAACATTAGCTTTTATGCTCCCGAGATGCTGCTTGGCCTGCTGTGGTCATACAGCCCCACAGTTAATTATCTTCTTACGACAGTACTGTCAAGTTATGATAATCGTCAGAGAGAGTGGCAGGTACCACCAGTCACAATCCAGTAAGTGAATTGCAAGATGTATTTCACAAAGCACTTCACCCACCAGACACAGTCACTGAGTCAACAGGGGACCTGTTACTGTATATCAGTGTCAGATCCCATTTTGAATGAATACTATTATATTTCCTTCTGATGTTTAAATAGGTGGGAGATATAAAACACAATCTACAGTAGCAGCAAATCAGTTAGAAATAAGAGAAACAGTTCACTTTACCATCACAGATTTAACTCCAACCCCACAGGGACAGCACTCAGCAAAGACTGATAGAGGTAGGAAGCAATGAGCTCCACATTAATCTGCTTGTTGACAGCAGCTTCACAATCCTGGTGATAGGTCTGACTGATCTGGGAGGCCATCTTATGATACAAACAGCTTTCCTTTTCCTCCGCAATCAACCAATCAACCAACTTAGAAAGAAAACCAACTACACCTAAAACATCACTTGCTTGGGATGTTATTCATACTGCAGGAGAAGACCCTCATTTTATGAAGCAGGAAATGACATCATCAGTGATGGCCAATCACTCTTGTTAATCAATTGATCAGTTGCCACGTCCAATCAGTGCCGGATGGGAATTGGATCCAGAAACCGATCAGAATTGACAACCGGTCGATGATGGAATTGCTGACTGACCTTTGACCTCCTGCACAAGTGCAAATTCTGGAAGTACATCTCCCTGAAAATGAGAATGAAATACATTCTGAAACTTCACTTTTGTATCTGAGGCTATTTCTTAATAAACACTCATCACAGATTTGCTGAATTCTGTCAGTTTGTTACTCTGAGGGATTAGTCTTTGTACCTTTTGAACAACAGTGTTGGAGCCCAGTGAGAAATGGCCAGATTTTGTTGACACTAAACATTTTCCTATCGCTGTGCAGCAACAGAATCCCTGTGCTTTCGGACCAGTTAATACAGACAACTGATGTACATTGTGGATCCATTCTGAATCTGCGGGGATCTCGTCGACTGTGGATCTCAGGAGGCCAGATTGAAAATCAAAATGCGAAAGGTGCTGAGTGTCTCAGACACACAGTAGACCTCAGCCTCTATAGGTAAATGTCCCAGGAGATAGCTGTGAGAATTATACTGCACATTCAGCATTTTTATATCCATGTTCAGTTTTTAATCACGTCGAGGATGACCAGCGCTGAACTCCCTCACGGATAGTAAGAACTGCTGTTGCTGGAGTCAGAGATAACACAATGTGGAACCGGATACACACAGCATGCTTAACGCCAGCCTGTTTCCGAGCAGAAGGGTTCAGGCGCCGTTTACATTGCATTCTGCAGAACGTACCGGTCAGAAACTGGGAAGTCACAGGCTGGGAATTCTCTTCCAAATTATTCCCCTCCTGACTTTCCAAAACCTGTGCAGCATGGATAACACTGGGGTCAGGATGGTTCACTGAATATTTATGGAACAGTTCACAATTTTCTGACTCAGTGCAGCCCCTACATCACTCAAGCAGCTCCATGTAAATCTATCACCATCCTGACTTGGAACGCTATCCCTGTTTGTGAATGAAAATCCCAGAAGCCCCTCCTCAGCGGCAGCAGCAGCAGCATCATTCTGGTCTCTCCCACACCAGGTGGACTGTAATAAACAGCTCATCACCACCTCCTGAAGTGTAACAGTTGCTGAGCACTAAATGTAGCCTTGCCGTTGGCACACTCAAGATTGACTGTATATAAAAAGCATGCTGGGACAGGGTAGGGGAGTCCAAAACTAGAGGGCATCGGTTTGAGGGGAAAGATTTAAAAGGGACTGATGGGCAATGTTTTCTCACAGAGGGTGGTGCGTGTCTGGAACAAGCCGCCAAGGAAAACACTAGGTTTGGGTACAATCTCATGACTTTGGACATTGATAGGGGATGGAACGATTTAGAGATATTTAACTGTTTAAGAGGGATTTGGACAAAAAGTAGGCAAACGGCACAACACAATTTGTGGAAACCTGGTCTGCAAAGACATGTTGTGCTTAAGAGTCTATTTCCATGATGGATGGCTCTGACTTTGCAACAGCCTCCTCCTTTGTTTGGTACTTTAGGGGGTGACGGGGCCTCAGCGGTTAGCACTGTTACCTCACCACACCAGGAGCCCAAGGTTGATTCTAGCCTGGGGGAAAACTGTCTGAGCAGAGTTCGTACATTTGCCTCATGTCTGTGTGGATTTCCTTCACGTGTTCCAGTCTCCACCACAGTCAAACAACATGTGGAGTAGGTGTACTGGCCGTGCTAAATTGCCAATAGTGACAAGGGGTCATACAGTCTGGGTAAGTTAGCCATGGGAAATGTGGGGGCAGGGGGGAAGATCTGAACATGATGCTGTTCATAGTGTCAATGCAGATTTTAATGAACCGAGTGGCCCGTAGCCAGAAATGTGCCAGTTGTCCTCCAGAAGAAGGGCCACCCCACAATTGACAAACCCCCAACTTAACCTATTTGAGGAGAATATCTTGAATTTCTTTGGGACCACAACAAGGAACTCCATCTTGCTACTTTCCAACATTCGGGGGATGGGGTAAGACCTAGAAGTTTTGCTGAGTCCATTTACTAATTGGATCAGCCAAATTAGAGAAAGATAAACAGGCTTCAAGCTCAAGTGACATCTCCCAAAATATTTAGTAATCTGAATGAGGGACAATAAGCAAGATCAATACCATCATTTTATTCATTTCCATTCAGCTGGTACAGCCATTACATTCTTTGCTACAAGCCCCTTCTCCCTGGAAGGAGACAGATTGTCCAGGGTGAAGTGGGGAATGCATTCAGACCAAGCAGACAGTACTCCAGGCCACACTAACTGCTGTCCTCCAGGAAGAGCCTGTCAAACAGGTACTCTCCCATCCCATTCTCAGGGGCTCCCAGGCGCTTCAGTTTGGTGATGTAGTCCCCAAGTTGCTTGATGATCCTCACCTCCTCATCCAAATAGTGGGTCTCCAGGAAGTCACACAGCTGCAACAGAATAACATGAGAAATTGTGATCACTATTAAAGACAACTTCAGAATTCCCACTGCAAAACATTTCACCATACCTGCTCTCAACAGCCCTGAAAACTCAAGCCAGCACCTGGAGAATTTGTGCCAGTGAGGACAATAGGATTTCAGCTGCTCCATCTTGCTGTTTGTGAAATGGAGTGGAGGTGGATTGTGATGGACAATGATACTAAATGAGAATTCAGTGGCAAGTATCAGTTCAACACTCCTTCCAGATAAGGATCCAAATTCTCATTTTAAACAACTGCTGAACACAGATCCTCAGCATGATCACTACAGGTCCAATGTCATCCAGGCAAAGTGTTACAGCAGTGAATTTCCAAACCACAAAGACCAATCAATGAGGTGTTGCCCTGAGGGTGTAGCAGTGATGAGAATGAAGAGGTGAAGCTTACATGAGGGTCAGTCTGGGCTGTGGCAAGTTGGTGCAGATCCAGCAAACTCTGGTTCACATTCTTCTCCAGATCCAGGGCAACCTGCATTGCCTGCAGGCTGTTACCCGACTCATCCCTCTCTGGCTTCTGAGGATGGAAAGAAGGACAGCTAAGCTCCAGGACAAACCTCACTGTTCCCCATTACATGCAGCACCCTTGTTCAACAATTGACCCTTGACCCTTCATGTAAAGGGAAAGCAATCATTGTCGTCATGTCTAATGGTAGGAGCACACAGACACATGGATCTTGTCTGATTGTACTTGGTACAAACAGAACTGCTTTAAAACTAAAAAAAAAAAGAGTCCAGCCACGTTATTAGCAGCAGACCTTGAACTTTCAACCCGAGTGAACGTTTGATTTCACCGAAGCCAGGAACAAAGGAACGTGTTTGAGCTTATCACGCAGAATTTAGACAGTATAGTTCTTGCACAAGATGTAGACCGAATAATGGGTGAAAGACAGAAGCACTTCACTTCCTGCACCTGCCTTCAGGATGTCATCATCCTGTTACTGATGAATGGAAGCCACACCCCAAGGGCAGCCATTTCTTCTTCCACTCAAATTTTGGCCAAGTCAAAGAAGCAATGGTGTTGTGAACAGGACCACTATCAGAAGGACAGGAAGGTCCCTCAGGTGGAAAATCCATTGAGGTGTTGGATTGGCTGGGGTTTTCCCTGGAGGACAAACAGGCTGAGGCAGTTAGCGGAGAGAAGTTGGGACAGGAGATGGGGAGAAATGTGGGTCATGAGGAAGACAGACCAGAGAGCACAGGTTTGAGGAGTAAGCAGGTTATAGAGGGGCAATTGGAGGAAACCACATTCCCAAAAAGGAGGCTGATCAAAATACGAGTTCAACCGTGGTCTGGGTGGGGAGGGGAAGAGATGGCAGTGGCGATAGCAACTCCAGCAGTATCCGGACATGTACTTAGTGCCAGGGTATAGTCATCTGTGGACCAAGTGCAAGCAAGTCAGATTAGTGTAGTTCTGTTTATGGGGGGGCAAGTGGCTTTTCCCGTACACTGCATGACTTCGAGGAGATGAAACTTAGAAACCAAACTGAAAGAACTCTTCACTCTCCTGAGAGGAGGCAAACATCCTGCAACTGATGACTTGAAGCCACATGACAAGAGCAGCCATATATTCCCAACTCCAACCTTCACATCCTGGAGGAGGACTTGGCCTCCACGTTGATTCTGGAATTTCAGCAGCTTCTCTGCATGTTCCTGCTTCTCCTGGGACTGATGTTTGAAGAACTGGAGAAATGGGGGAGGGCAACATCGTCCTGGTCAAAGTAGGACATCTGGAAAAGAAAACAGACAAAAGCCCATTAAACACATGACTGGCCACAGTTCAGTCTCAGTGGTGAGAAGAAGCGAGCCTTCCCGATCAGGCTGACTATTCAATAAAGGTGTTAAACCTCTGGTATATGGGGATGGGAGAGAAGCGAGTGTTGGTCAGTCAGTCACGCAGATGTAGATTTAAACTTGGTTCCATGCTGAACATGAAGTTGGAGCTTGTGACAAAGTGACAGCTTCTACTCAGTTCAAAATGATTAGAGGCAATCCTGAAGACACTGGTTCATTTTTAAAGAAAGTTAAAAAACCAAAGAAACAAAAAACTGTTATCAGAACAAACAGGATTAGGCCACTCAGACCCTCAATCTTTGAGAAGGTGACCAAACAAGTAGATGAGTGTAAACTGTTTGATGTTGTGTATATGGATTTCAGCAAGGTGTTCGATAACATGCCCCACAATAGGCTATTGTACAAAATACAGAGGAATAGGATTATGGGAGATATAGCAGTTTGGATCAGAAATTGGCTTGCTGAAAGAAGACAGAGGGTGGTAGTTGATGGGAAGCATTCATCCTGGAGACCGGTTACTAGTGGTGTACTGCAAGAGTCGGTGCTGGGTCCACTGCTGTTTGTCATTTTTATAAACGACCTGGATGAGGGCGTAGAAGGATGGGTTAGTAAATTTGCAGACGACACTAAGGTGGAGTTGCAGATAATGACGAAGGATGCTGTAGGTTGCAGAGAGACATAGATAAGCTGCAGAGCTGGGCTGAGGGGTGGCAAGTGGAGTTTAATGCAGCCAAGTGTAAGGTGATGCACTTTGTTGGAGTAACCAGAAAGCAAAGTACTGGGCTAATGGTAAGAATCTTGGTGGTGTCGATGAGCAAAGAGATCTCATTGTCCATGTACACAGGTCCTTGAAAGTTGCCACCCAGGTTGACAGGGCTGTTAAGGCATTGTGTTTCGGCTTTTATTAATAGAGGGATTGTTTTCTGGAACCAAGAGGTTATGCTGCAGCTGTACAAAACTCTGACCACACTGAGTATTGCGTACAGTTCTGGTCACTGCATTATAAGGAGGATGTGGAAGCTTTGGAAAGGGTGCAGAGGAGATTTACTAGGATGTTGCCTGGTATGGAGGGAACATCTTACAAGTTAAGGCAGAGGGGCTTGAGGCTGTTTTCAACAGAGAGAGATGAACGTTGAGAGGAGACTTAATTGAGACAAAATATTCAGAGGGTTAGATAGGGAAAGGCTTTTTCCTAGGATGGTGACGGCAAGCACGAGGGGGCCTACCTTTAAACTGAGGGGTGGAAGATATAGGACAGATGTCAAAAGGTAGTTTCTTTACTGAGTGTAGGAAGGGAATGGAATGGAATGCTTTGCCTGCAATGGTTGTAGATTCGCCAACTTGAGGTACATTTAAGTCATCATTAGATGAGCACATGGAATAGTGTAGGTTAGATGGGCTTCAGATCGGTATGACAGGTCAGCACAACGGCGAGGGCTGAAGGGCCTGTACTGTTCTACAGTCAATCCTACTGGAGGATAAAAAACAAACATGAGGCATTCACAAGGCATGATGTTTTCCCTCACTGAAAAAAGAATAACACCTTGCATACATAAATCCAAGATAACAAGGTTTAGAGCTGGAACAACACAGCCAGCCAAGTGGCATCTTCAGTGCAGGAAAGCTCATGTTGCCGGCCTAGACCCTTCAGTCCTGAAACAGGAGCTTCCCTGCTTCTAAAGTGCCACTTGGCCTGCTGTTATTCTTGCTCAACACCTTGTTATAAACAGATTCTCCTGCATCTGCACTTAATATTATCTCTCTCACCTACAAATGAGACTATTTTTCAGGTGGTCACAGGCACAGCACCAACTGACGAAAGAGGCCAGTTTCAAATAGGGCCAGCATGAGAGCAGAATCTCCATTTCTTCACTGTTATGGAGTGAAAAATCTCCAGACATTCCAGTAGCACCAATACACTAGATCATGCGACCCCAGGAACAGGCCTAACAAACCTTCACTTCCAACAACCCTAATGAGGGAGTAACAGTTACTGCCAGTCACAACAGTCTAAGGGAGTCTGAGAACACCAAGAACACTTCACCTCAATGTGTCACTGCAGGCCAAGTGGGGCATCAGTCCCATAGCCCATTGCTATGGAAACATCACATTCATCCTGAATTGCAGTTCAGTTAAGAACAACTGCAGTCAGTGTACAAGAATATCAGGTTAGTTAGAAACAAGGGAAACCAGTCACTTTGACATGATAGTTTAAATGTTAAACCCCTGAGAGGCAACACTCACCAAAGACTGATAGAGATAGGAGGCAGTGAGCTCCACATTAATCTGCTTGTTGACAGCAGCTTCACAATCCTGGTGGTAATTCTGACTAATCTGGGAGGCCATCTTGTGATGAGGAGTTTGTTTGACTCTCTTCACTACAAAAGTGACCAATTTAGAACCAAGATCAACAAGACAAGAAAACATAACCTCCTTGGGGCATTACTTATACTCCAGGAGCAGACTCTCATTTTATGAAGCAGGAAATGGCATCATCAGTGATGGCCAATCACTCTTGTTAATCAATTGATCAGCTGCCACGTCCAATCAGTGCAGGATGGGAATTGGATCCAGAAACCGATCAGAATTGACAACTGGTCGATGATGGAATTGCTGAATGACCTTTGACCTCCAGCATAAATACAAATTCTGGAAGGACATCTCCCTGAAAATGAGAACAAAATAGACTCTGAACCTTTACCTTTGTATCTGAGGTTATGTGTTAAGACACGCTCATCACAGATTTGCTGAATTCTGTCGGTTTGTGACTCTGAGGGATTAGTCTTTGTACCTTTTGAATCACAGATTTGTAGCCCATTGAAAAATGACTAGATTTTGTTGACAGTAAAATTTTCCCATTGCTGTGCATCAACAGAATTCATATGCTTTTTGACCATTTAATACAGAAAAACAATCTACTTTGTGGATTCATTCTGTATCTACTGTGATCTGTTTGGACTTGGGTCTGAGGAAGCACGGTTTGAAAACCAAAATGCTAAATGTGCTGAGTGCTTCAGGTACACAGTCGGCCTCAGGCCTTCCAACTGAATTGCTGCAGGAAATGTATCGCACGTTGAACACTTCTATCTCCATGTGCAGTTTTTAATTTTTCAAAACAGAACCAGCCCTCAATTGAAGCGTGTTTCCAAGTGAGAGTTTCTGGTTCTGTTTACATTGCATTGTCTAGATTGTGGAGCTGAGCAACTGGCCTCCCAGGTTCAGAAGCAGATTGCAATCTAGCACTATCTGATTGGATTGACCCACAAGTTTCAATGCTGATTTCAATTGCCCGAGGCTGGAAATTCTGTTGTGAATTGCTGAACTCCTGACTTCCCAAAGCCTGCCCACTATCGAGAAGACTGAAGTTAGGAAGTGTGATGGAACACTGTACAATTTTCTGATTGCATGTAGACCCAGCAACAGTCAAGCAGCTCCATGTAACTCTGTCACCATCCTGACTTGGAACAATATCAGTGTTTGCGAATGAAACTCTCAGAAGCCCCTCCTCAGCAGCAGCAGCAGCATCATTCCGGTCTCTCCGACACCAGGTGGACTGTCATAAGCAGCTCATCACCACCTCCTGAAGTGTAACAGTTGCTGAGCACTAAATGTAGCCTTGCCATTGGCACACTCGAGATTGACTGTATATAAAAAGCATGCTGGGACAGAGTAGGGGAGTCCAAAACTAGATGGCATCGGTTTGAGAGGAGAGGGGAGAGGGGAAAGATTTAAAAGGGACATTTTCACTGAGACAATGGTGTGTGTATGGCATGAGCTGCCAGAGGAAGTGGTAGAAGTGTTTACAATTATAACATTGAAGATACATGGAGATGTTTCCATTTACAGATTTGGTTTGGAGGAATATGGGCAAAACGTGGGCAAGTGGGACTTGTTCAGTAGTGGAAACGTGGTCGGCGTGGACAGGCTGGGCTGAAGGGCCTGTTTCTATGCTGTATGCCTCTGTGACTCTCATAGTCTGCAACAGCATATTCCTTTGTTTGGTCCAATAGGGTGTGATAGTGGCTCAGTGGTTAGCACGGTTACCTCCCAGTGACAAGGTCCTACGTTCCATTACAGCCTTCGGGAACTGTCTGTCTGGAGTTTGCATTTTCTCCCCGTGTCTCCCAGGTTCTCCAGTTTTCGCCCACGGTCCAACAATTTTCAGGTTAAGTGGATCGGCAACACTAAATTGCTGAATGACAAGGGGCTAGCTGAATTAGCCATGGGAACCAGTGTTAAGGGAATGGAGTGGGTCTGAACAGGATGGGGTGTAGAGTGTCGACGCTGCACTGGCCAAATGGCTGCTTCCTGGACAATAGGGACTTATTGACAAGAATTAAGATTGCTCCAAATTAAAAGGATTTCTGTCATGTAACAGATATGTTCAGTCACATAAGAACCATGCCCTCTACAAAGGCTACATTGCACAGGAGCTGCGAAAATCAGAGGTAATCCCCAGAATTTGTGACAGCTCGAACGATAAAGTAAACAGCCGTACAGGATGGTATGCAGCTCCAGGTTTCCTCCCTCAGTCACACCATTCCCAAGTTGAACAGAAATCACTGCTCGTTCACCATCACTGGGTCAAGGCAACGTGCAGCACAGGGGAAGCTCAGAGGAACGTAGGGAGCAGCTGAATGCTGACTGTAGCAGCAAGAGCCAATCAAACAGCAGCATGTAACCATGAGTGTTGCTGTGTTATTCCCAGGCCACTCCTCTCCTGCTGTAGGTGGCAATGAGACAACGTGCTGATTCTGAAGTGGCTGTTTGTTGGAGAGAATCCTATAAACAGGCAAAGAAGAGAGGAATGAACAAGCCACATCAGGACAACTTGGGGTTGTTTATTGGAAACATGCCCCGACAGGGGATTGACTCCCTGATTGCAGTGGGTAGTGAATCAAAGTGGCCAGTAGGACCAGCATATTTATCTCAGACAAAGGAGGCACGAGCTGGCCAACATCCCCAATTGCTCACGGCAGGTGGGTGAGTGGGGAAGGAAAAAACAGGGAAAAAACCCCCCACCACCAATAGTACATGTCCCAAGGTTGGTTTGAACCTTAGCTCATCCCAATAACCCAAAGCCACACCTGCAGGTGAATATTGAGGGTGCTAGTACCATTTAGTAGGGGGAGGGGTGAGCAAAAGCTTTTGACAGACAAGCTGAATGTGGAAAGAGGACTGTCAGATAATCCTGAGACTGGGTGTCTCCTCTTCCCTTAGGCAGAGCAGGAGAACTCCCTTTCCCAAAAAGGGAGTTTTTTTTTCCTGCCAATGTATACATCGCATCCAGAAGTGTAATTTTTTTTGACAAAAAAACAGAAAACAGTGAAGAGCAAGTTGCACCCGTCAAACCCAATATCCTCAAGTTCCGGTTGGAGGAATATCATTGATTTGATAGGTCAGAGCGACTTGCTCTTGGTATCCCTGTCTGACAGAGTATGGATTGGATTGAGCGTAGAAACAAGGAAATGTTTAGCCCAATTAAGAATTTGAACAGCCAGTGAAACAGTAGAAAACTGAAATGCTTCAATCTTTCAGAATAACTACCAAAATTATACAGGTCTCTGAATGATGGACAACAGGCAAGATCAACACATCATTTTATTCATTCCCATTCAGCTGGTACAGCCATTACATTCTTTGCTACAAGCGCCTTCTCCCTGGAAGGAGACAGGTTGGCCAGTGTGAAGTGGGGAATGCATTCAGACCAAGCAGACAGTACTCCAGGCCACACTAACTGCTGTCCTCCAGGAAGAGCCTGTCAAACAGGTACTCTCCCATCCCATTCTCAGGGGCTCCCAGGCGCTTCAGGTTGGTGATGTAGTCCCCGAGTTGCTTGATGATCCTCACCTCCTCATCCAAATATTGAGTCTCCAAGAAGTCACACAGCTGCAATGGAAGAAGAGAAATTGCGATCACTATTAAAGACAACTTCAGAATTCCCACTGCAAATTATTTCACCATAGCCGCTCTCAACAGCCTTGAAAAATCAAGCCAGCACCTGGAGAATTTGTGCCAGTGAGGACAAGAGGATTTCAGCTGCTCCATCTTGCTGTTTGTGAAATGGAGTGGAAGTGGATTTTGACAGACAATGATACTAAACGAGAATTCAGTGGCCAGTATCAGTTCAACGCTCCTTCCAGATAATAATCCAAATTCCCATTTTAAACAACTGCTGAACAGACCCTCAGCATGATCACTTCAGGCCCAATGTCAGCCAGGCTAAGTGTTACAGCAGTGAATTTCCACACCACACAAAGACCAACCAATGAGGTGTTGCCCTGAGTGTCTAGCGGCGATGAGAATGAGGTGATAAACTTACATGAGGGTCAGTCTGGGCAGTGGCAAGTTGGTGTAGATCCAGCAAACTCTGGTTCACATTTTTCTCCAGATCCAGGGCAACCTGCATTGCCTGCAGGCTGTTACCCCACTCATCCCTCTCTGGCTTCTGGAAGAGAGGAAGAAGGACAGGTAAGCTTCAGCAACAGCATTCCTGCAGCAGGCCATTCAGCCCATTGAGACCAACTACTACCTTAGTATCCCACCCAATTCCACTCACCTTTTTCATGTGGGTCTGCATTTCCCATATCCAGGTTCGAGTTGGCGATCATTGGACTGTGGGAGGTAACCCATGGAGGGTGGGTGTGTAAGTTCCAAACAGCCACCAGAGACCAGATCCAACCTGTGTCCCTGGCACTGAGGCAGCAGTGCGAACCACTGAGCAACGATTCTGTCGCTGAAGCCCAGATGAGGAACAGTTATTTGAATTGCTTTCACTTTGCTGTTTATCCTGGATCTGAAGCATGAAGCTCAGGAACAGGTCATTGTGGGGAGGATTAAATTGGCACAAAGTGGTTTGTACTGGTGTCCCTCTGATGGAATTCCAAGCGGGACAGTCACACCCTAATTCCCAAGGCCTTTTGTGGTACCATGGTAGTGTCCCTGCATCTGGAGCACAAGGCCCAGGGTGAAGTCCCACCTGTGCTGATGGCAGCATTCCATGTCCCCTTTATTGGTGGGATTTGGAGAGGGCTTGCTGACCAGGCAACATGTATTGCCCATCCCTAATTCTGCAGAGGGCAATAAAGAGTCAACCACATTGCTGTGTGTGGAGTCACATGTAGTTCAGACGAGATAAAATTTACTTCCCTAAACAAGGATATTGAGCCTCATGAGTTTCTGACAATCAATGGATTCATGGTCATCATTCGGTTCTTATTTCCAGATTATTTAAGTGGAGTCAAAACTCCACCTGCCGTGGCAGGATTCAAACATGCGACTGGATAACATGGCCTGGGTCTGACTAGCAGTTCATCAATAATACCGCGAGGCCATGTCCTCCTCCTCATGAGGAGGATGAGAAACATCACTGCAACTTAGTTCATTGAAGGGCCAGCAAAGCTTTTAGAATAAAAGGAACTAAGATAACAACATCCAGACCACAGATAGCTCAAGGCTCAGTGAAGGTAGACAGGCTGGTGAAGGTGGCTGACATGATGCTTGTCCCCTTCAGTTGGGGCACAGTATAGAGCTCAGTCTTGTACCAAGCTTTGCAACATGAGCCAGGCCAAGGACAGAATGCAGGGTGGTGACCAGAACCCCAAATCCGAGGGACAGGATGGCACTGGAAGGGCTGCAGGTGAGGAATACTGGATGTTGCCTCAAGACTGAAAATCCATTGAAGACAGGTTCCAGAAGCTGGGATTTTCCTTGGAGGTTGTGAGGCTGAGGCAGTTGGAAGATGGAAGGACAGAGGTCTTTGCCATGGCAGGCACCAAGACCAGAGGGCACAGGTTTGAGGAAGTGTCCTCCCTCACCCCTGCCCCAAACCCGACCAGAGGATGGTAGAAATATGGATGAGACAGCCACTCTAGCAACATCTAGCCAAGTACTTCATGCCAGGGCAGAGTAGCCTGTAGACCAAGTGCAGCAAAATGTCATTTGGTGGGTCAGCATAGACATGTTGGGCAAAGGGCTTGTTTCTGTGATTTGTTGAATTCAGAGAGTCAGGACACAGGGAACCCAAACAGAAGAACATATTTGTCACTTCCCATCAGGATGTGAAGTCCTCGTCACTGACTTGCAACCTCACCATGAGAGCTGACATTTTTCACCTGTCACCACCCACCCTCACCCAAACCAAACTCCAACCTTCACATCCTGGAGGAGGACTCGGCCTCCACGCCGATTCTGGAATTTCAGCAGCTTTTCTGCATGTTCCCGCTTCTCCTGGGACTGATCTTTGAAGAAGCGGGAGAAATGGGGGAGGGCAACGTCATCCCGGTCAAAATAGGACATCTGGAAGAGAGAACATGTCAAATCCCATTAAATGCTCCACTGGAGCCAGTTGTAGATCTCAGAAATTGATGGCTGGTTTAGAATTGTCAGTTTGATCCAGAATGCCACGAGCTGTTATGTCCTGGTACATTACTGTGGTCATGAACCTAGTGTTGTCCAATTAGCCAGATGATCCTTGAACGGGATCAATCTGAACAAACCCAGCGTCCTCCAGGGAGGATGTGCATACCATGTGTTTTGGTTTAAGATACACAGTACAATGCTCAGGGGGTCTGGCACAGCATTAAGAGAGTAAACTTGAATTCATGTTTCCTTTGTTGAACACTCATCAGGATTGAATGAAACTAGGGATGGACTAACATTTTAACCGAGTGCCAGGAGCTGATATGCAGAATGGACTCAGGGTGGGGCAGCTGCAAGGCACTGCATTTCTCCTTTGGGGAGAAGGTGGCAAACAAATGTTAGCCCATAGTGTCAGATTTCCTGTTTGGCCTGCTGCGCTCAAACATCTCCCGACCTTGGTATCTCTTAATAGAGATGTTGAGCACTACTCGAACAGGACAATCAGGAGGAAGCAAGTTGTGCAACCACAAGACTAATGGCATTAGATGTACCATATATTTTAGCGCTAAGGACATGCTGTCTGCAGCATGGAGGAGAAAGTGGCACCAAGATTCTGGTGAGGAAAGCCTGCCCAGTTACAGCCTTTGGATTGTGGCCGCAGAAGGCTATTACACACCTGTTTATTGAGTGCACTCACATCCAGAAGCTTGCAAACAAGAATCACACCGATAAAACAAATTGTAAGAACAAACTGAAGAAAAGTCAAATGTTGGAGACAGACAATTGATCTCTAGATCAACTCTTGTTCTATGGATAATGTCACCAGTAAACACACTGCTGGCAACCTGGTGGGAAAAGCTACTTCAACCCTCAAATACAAAGTGAGGCAAAAAAGTATGGTTTAATTGGGTAGCTCAAAGTTGCAGAAGACAGAATAGTGGGGACTTATTGATTGGTACACAATTCCCTGTTGTGCTGGGACACTGGCCAGTGATTAAACCCCAACTGGTTCACCAGTAAAAGCTGTTCCCACCTCCCAAATGGAGGTTATACTGACTCCATCCTTACATCAGGGCAACTTCCTTCCCATAGGCACAAGCCCAGAGAGAGATGAATATTCCCCCTGTGTCTGTAGAAGGGGAGCTGCAAGAAGCAGACACCATCCAGGACAGAGTAGCCCACTTCATGGGGACTACATTCACCACCTCCTTTCAGGGTCCATTATCTACCAGGTCCCCTGCAGCACTCACCAAGGTTACTTCAACACAACTTCCAAACACATTCTACCCCTTAGACAGGCACAGGCACTCTGCCACCTGGTCTAAGGGGCCAGTGTGTTTCAGGACCAGGATAGTTGGTCTGGGAACAATCCATTTCATCACTGTCACTGGGGCAATACCTTCAGCACATTCCAGAAGCACCAGCGTCTCACTTCACACACCACAGCAGATCAACTTCGTGTCAAGTGTTATGGGAAGGGCCACACCCATCTCAATAATGATCACAAAGCCCAGTAGGCCCCCAACAAGGCCTATTTGAGCTGGTAACAGTCACACCCAAACCCTGAAGGCTGTGTCAGATCAGATTTGGTTAATTGGAAAGAACTACCACAATGCCTTACTACTAGACTAAGTCAGCATGTTGTTCAATGACATGCATCACTAAATAAACAGAAAGCAAGAAGTGAAAAACAGAAGCCAGTAACTAGCCAATGGTTATTCCAGTTCCTTCAGAAATTAGATGACTTTTTGATAATCTTAGTGAGGGAGTGACAATTACTGCCAGGCATAGTCTTAGCAGGGAATTTTGAATTAAGTCAAAAAAAACACTTCACCCTCCAGAGATCATTGAAGACCAACAGGGTCCACCATGACTGTACATCAGGATCATAGCCCACTGATATGATAACATCACATTTCTCCTGATGTGTTCAATAGGTAAGAGATATGAAACACAATCTACAAGGGAAATAGCTCACTTCAGAACAATAGATTGAATTTTAACCTCACAAACACAACACTCACCAAAGACTGATAGAGATAGGAGGCAGTGAGCTCCACATTAATCTGCTTGTTGACAGCAGCTTCACAATCCTGGTGATAGTTTTGACTAATCTGGGAGGCCATTTTATGAGGAGAAAAGGGGCTTTCCTTTTTCCTCACAAACAAAGAACAAACTTAGAAAGAAAACCAACTACACCAAAAACATCAGTCGCGTGGAGACACTATTTATACCTCACTTGAATGTCCTCATTTTATTGAGCAGGAAATGACATCATCAGTGATGGCCAATCACTCTTGTTCATCAATTGATCAGTTGCCACATCCAATCAGTGCAGGATGGGAATTGGATCCAGAAACTGATCAGAATTGACACCTGGTCGATGATGGAATTGCTGAATGGCCTTTGACCTCCTGCACAAGTGCAAATTCTGGAAGGACATCTCCCTGAAAATGGCAAAAAACATACTCTGAAACTTCTGTATCTGAGGTTATGTGCTAAGACTCGCTCATCACAGATTTGCTGAATTCTGTCGGTTTGTTACTCTGAGGGGTTTGTCTTTGTACCTTTTGAACGACGGTGTTGGAGCCCATTGAAAAGTGGCAAGATTTTGTTGACAGCAAACATTTTCCTGTTGGTGTGCAGCAACAGAATTCATGTGCTTTTGGGCCATATAATACAGGTACCTACAGGCTGTGGATCCATTCAGAATCTGCCAGGATCTCGTTGACTTTGGATCGTAGTAAGTCCAGTTTGAAAATCAAATTCGAAAATGTGCTGTGTGGGAGTAGGCCTCAGGGTCTATACCCAAATAGCCCATGTGACAGCTGCTAGAAATATATTCCATGTTCAGCATTTTTATCTCAGTGTTCAGTTTTTAGTCAGTTCAAGAATGACGAGCACTTAACTCCCTCAGAGGTAGTAAGAACTGTCAACACTGGAGTCAGAGATAAGACAGCGTGGAGCTGGAGGGCAACAGCAGGCTGGGCAGCTTCAGAGGAGCAGGAAGGCTGACTTTTTGGGTTGGGACCCTTCTTCAGAAATGGGCTGATTTTGCCAGCTAAACTGCTGAGGTATCAGGTGCTGGAAATATATCGCACATTCAATATTTCTATTTCTGTGTTCAGCTTTTACCTGCTCCGAGGACAACAAGCGCTTAACTGCAGCGTGTTTCTATTCGGGAGGTTCTGGTCCTGTTTACATTGCACTCTGTAGAACAAACAGCTCAGAATGTGGGAAGAGGCTGGGAATTCTTTTGTGAATCACTCAACTCCTGACTTTCCAAAGCCTGTCCACCATCAACAAGACTGAAGTTAGGAAGTGTGATGGATGACTTTACAATGTTCTGGCTCAAGACAGCCTCAACGACACTCAAGCAGCTCCATGTAAATCTGTCACCATCCTGACTTGGAACACTATCCCTGTTTGTGAATGAACATCCCAGAAGCCCCTCCTCAGCAGCGGCAGCAGCATCATTCCGGGCTCTGCTACACCAGGTGGACAGTAATAAGCAGCTCATCACCACCTCCTGAAGTGTAACAGTTGCTGAGCACTAAATGTAGCCTTGCCATTGGCACACTCAAGATTGACTTTATATAAAAGGCATGCTGGGACAGGGTAGGGGAGTCCAAAACTAGATGGCATTGGTTTGAGAGGAGAGGGGAAAGATTCGAAAAGGAGAACTTGTTGAGGGACAACTTTTTCGCTGATAGGTTGATGTGTATATGGAATGAGCTGCCAGAGGAAGTGGTAGAAGTGGGTACAATTACAACGTTGAAGAGACATTTAGAGATTTACATTTATAGGAATAGTTTCGAGGGATATGGGCCAAACGTGGGCAAGTGGGACTCATTCAGTTACGGAAACGTGGTCGGCATGGACAGGTTGGGCTGAAGGGTCTGTTTTCAGGCTGTATGACTCAATGACTCTCATAGAATGCATCAGCATATTCCTTTGTTTGGTACATTAGGGTGTGATGGTAGCTCAGTGGTTCGCACGGTTACCTCCCAGCGCCAGAGACCTGTGTTCCATTACAGCCTTCAGGAACTGTCTGTCTGGGTCTTGCATATTCTTCCCATGTCTCCCATGTTCTTGTTTTCTCCCACAGTGCAACGATTTGCAGGTTAAGTGTTTAGGCAGTGCTAAATTGCTGACAGTGACAAGTGGCGAGCTGGATTAGCCATGGGAAACACAGCGTTAAGGGAATGGGGTGGGTCTGAACAGGATGGGGTGAAGAGATTCAATCCTCCACGGGCCAAATGGCCTCATCCTGGACAACAGGCAACGTCACGGTGATCATGGGGACTTCAATATGCAGGTGGACTGGGTGAATAATGTTGCCAGTGGACCCAAAGAAAGGGTCTTCATGGAGTGTCTGCAGGATGGCTTTTTGGAACAGCTTGTGATGGAGCCCACATGGGAGCAGTCTATTATGGACTTAGTGTTATGTGATGAGCCAGACTTTGTAAAAGACCTTAAAGTAAGGGAACACTTAGAAGGCAGCGATCATAATATGGTCGAGTTCAGTCTGCAGTTTGAAAGAGAGAAGGCAAAATCGGATGTAATGGTGTAACAGTTAAATAAAGGTAATTACAGTGGCATGAGAGAGGAATTGACGAAAATCGACTGGAAGCAGAGCCGAGCGGGGAAGACAGCAGAGCAACAATGGCAGGAGTTTCTGGGTATAATTGAGGACACAGTACAGAGGTTCATCCCAAAGAAAAGAAAGATTATCCGGGGTGGGATTAGACAGCCATGGCTGACAAAGGAAGTCAGGAAATATATCAAAGAAAAAGAGACAGCCCATAAAGTGGCCAAGAGCACTGGGAAATCAGGAGATTGGGAAGGCTCCAAAAACAGACAGAGGATAACAAAGAGAGCAAGAAGGAAGGAGAGGATGAAATATGAAGGTAGGCTAGCTAGTAATATTAGAAATGATAGTAAAAGCTTCTTTCAATACATAAGAAACAAACGAGAGGCAAAAGTAGACATTGGGCCGCTCCTAAATGATGCTGGAAGCTAGTGATGGGAGATAAGGAAATAGCTGAGGGACTTAATAAGTACTTTGCGTCAGTCTTCACAGTGGAAGACGTGAGTAGTATGCCAACAATTAGGGAGAGTCAGGGGGCAGAGTTGAGTATGGTAGGCATTACAAAAGAGAAAGTGCTAGAAAAGCTAAAAGGTCTAAAAATTAATAAATCTCCTGGCCCCGATGGGCTACATCCTAGAGTTCTGAGGGAGGTGGCTGAGGAAATAGTGGAGACTTTGGTTGTGATCTTTCAAAAGTCACTGGAGTCAGGGGAAAGTCCAAGGTGATTGGAAAATTGCTGTTGTGACCCCCTTGTTTGAGAAAGGATCAAGGCAAAAGATGGAAAATTTTCGGCCGATTAGCCTAACCTCGGTAGTTGGTAAAATTCTAGAATCCATTGTCAACGATGAGATTTCTAAATTCCTGGAAGTGCAAGGTCAGATTAGGACAAGTCAGCATGAATTTAGTAAGGGGAGGTCGTGCCTGACAAACCTGTTAGAATTCTTTGAAGAGGTAACAAGTATGTTAGACCAGGGAAACCCAGTAGATGTTATCTGTGTAGACTTCGAAAAGGCCTTTGATACAGTGCCTCACGGGAGGCTGCTGAGCAAGGTGAGGGCCCATGGTGTTCGAGGTGAGCTACTGGCTTGGATTGATGGTTGGCTGTCTGACAGAAGGCAGAGAGTTGGGATAAAAGGCTCTTTTTCGGAACGGCCACCGGTGACGAGTGGTGTCCTGCAGGGTTGAGTGTTGGGGCCGCAACTGTTCACCTTGTATATTAATGATCTGGATGAAGGGACTGGGGGCATTCTGGCGAAGTTTGCCGATGATACGAAGATAGGTGGAATAGCAGGTAGTCTGCGGAGGTGGGGAAGCTGCAGAAAGATTTAGATAGTTTAGGAGAGCGGTCCAGGAAATGGCTGATGAAATTCAATGTGAGTAAAGGTGAGGTTTTGCACTTTGGGAAAAAGAATACAGGCATGGACTATTTTCTAAATGGTGAGAAAATTCGCAAAGCAGAAGTACAAAGGGATCGGGGAGTGTTGGTGCTGGATTCTCTGAAGGTTAACTTGCAGGTAGAGTCCGTAATTAACAAAGTGAATGTAATGTTGTCATTTCTCTCGAGGGTTGGAATATAAAAGCAGTGAAGGGCTTCTGAGGCTTTATAAAGCTCTAGTTAGGCCCCATTTAGAGTACTGTGTCCAATTTTGGGCCCCACACCTCAGGAAGGACATACTAGCCCTGGAGCGTGTCCAGTGGAGATTCAGACAGATGATCCCTAGGAATATTAAGTTTAATGTATGATGGACGGCTAAGGATCCTGTACTCATTTGAGTTTAGAAGTTTGAGGGGGAAATCTAATAGAAACTTATAAGATAATGTATGGTTTACAAGTGGTCGCTCGGAAGTTGTTTCCGTGAGGCGGGGAGACTAGGACCCGTGGGCACAGCCTTAAAATTAGAGGGGGTCAATTTAAAACCGAAATGAGATGACATTTCTTCAGCCAGAGAGTGGTTCGCTTGTGGAATTCATTGCCACAGAGTGCAGCGGAGGCCGGGACGTTGGATGCGTTCAAGGCAGAGATCGACAAATTCTTGATCTCATAAGGAATCATGGGCTAGGGGGAAAGAGTGCAGGGAAGTGGAGTTGAAATGCCCATCAGCCATGATTTAAATGGGGAAGTGGTCTTGATGGGCTGTACGGCCTTACTTCCACTCCTATGTCTTATGGTCTACGAGGGACACCATCGCCAAGAATGAAGATTGGTCAAAATAAAAAGGATTTCTGTCATGTAACAGATATGTTGAGTCACATAAGAACCATGCCCCCTACATAGGCTGTATTGCACAGGAGCTGCAAAACGCAGTGGTAATCCCCAGAACGTCACTGACAGCTCAAATGCTGAAGTAAACAGCCGTACAGGATGGTATGCAGGTCCAGGTTACCTCCCCTAAGTCACATCATTCCCAAGTTGAACAGAAAATCGCTGCTCGTTCTCCATCACTGGGAGAAGGCAACCTGCAGCACAGGAGAAGCTCAGAGGAACGTAGGGAGCAGCTGAGTGCACTCAGTGCTGGCTTTCACAGCAAGAGCCAATCAAACAGCAGCATGTCACCATGAGCGTTGCTGCGTTACTCCCAGGCCACTCCTCTCCTGCTGTAGATGGCAGACAATGTGCTGATTCTGAAGTGACTGGTTGTTGGAGTGAATCCTATAAACAGGCAAAGAAAACAGGAATGACTAAGCCACATCAGGACAACTTTGGGATGCTTCTGGGAAACATGGCCCGATGGGGGATTGACTCCCTGATTGCAGTGGGTAGTGAATCAAAGCGACCAGTAGGACCAGCATATTTATCTCAGACGAAGGAGGCATGAGCTGGCGAACCTGCCCAATTGCTAACGGCAGGATCAGGGGAGGCTCTGGTGGGTGAGTGTGGAAGGGAAAAAAAAAAAGGGAAAACCCACAACCAATAGTGCATGTCCCAGGGCTGGTTTGACCCTTAGCTCTGCATCTATAGGTGAATCCTAACAGTGCCAGGACCATTTACTGTCATTGTATTCTCCCCTGCCCAAGAAAGATGGCATTGTTGCCCAATGAGCTCATCCCACCACCTCCATGTTTAGGCCTACAGTAACAGCAACTATTGCAGTACCAGCTCACTTAGCTTTGTCTTCAAATTGGCATTTTCCTTTCACATCAGCAATAAATCTTTGCATGTGGGGAGGGGGGAAAAAGCTAAGCTCTTTGACAGACTAGGTGAACGTGGAAACAGGGTTGTCAGATATTCATGAGACTGGGTATCTCGTCTTCCCTTGTATAGAGCAGGAGAACTCCCCTCCCGTAAAAGGGAAGATTTTCCCCCCCTCCCATTGTATGCATCACATCCAGAAACGTAATTTTATAAAAACACAACTGCAAAGAGCAAGTTCCACCCGACAAAACCCCAATATCCTCAAGTTCTGCTTGGAGGAATATCATTGATTCACAGGCCAGAGCAACCTCCTCTTGTAATCCCTGTCTGACAGAGGACAGAACCAATGAGATGTTTAGCCCAATTAGTAATTTGATCAGCAAAATCAAACTGCAGAAAAATTAAATGCTGGAAGCTCTCAGGATAACTACCAAAATTATACAGGGCTCTGAATGATGGGCAATAAGCAAGATCAACACATGATTTTATTCATTTTCATTCAGCTGGTGCAGCCAGTACATTCTTTGCTCCAAGCCCCTTCTCCCTGGAAGGAGACAGGTTGTCCAGGGTGAAGTGGGGAATGCATTCAGACCAAGCAGACAGTACTCCAGGCCACACTAACTGCTGTCCTCCAGGGAGAGCCTGTCAAACAGGTACTCTCCCATCCCATTCTCAGGGGCTCCCAGGCGCTTCAGGTTGGTGATGTAGTCCCCAAGTTGCTTGATGATCTCCACCTCCTGATCCAAATAGTGGGTCTCCAGGAAGTCACACAGCTGCAACAGAGGAATATGACAACTTGTGCATTAACATGGCACAGGACAATTTCAGAATTCCCACTGCAAGAGACTCAGCCATAACTAACTCCAGACAGTCCTCAAAGTGCAGCCGATAGCTGGAGAATTTGTGCCAGTGAGGACACGAGTATTTCAACTCGAGTTGCCCCGAATGGGAATTCAGTGGCCAATATCACTTCAGCACTCCCACTAGATTATAACCCAAATTCCCCATGTCACTCATGGCTGAGCAGTTGTGACATTGTACCTGGAGTGAATACAGTGATAGCAATGTCATATCCAGACAAAGACTGTTTCAGCAGTGAATTTCCAAACCACAAAGACCAACCAATGAAGTGTTGCCCTGAGGGTCCAGCAGTGATGAGAATGAGGAGGAGGTGAAGCTTACATGAGGGTCAGTCTGGGCTGTGGCGAGTTGGTGTAGATCCAGCAAACACTGGTTCACATTCTTCTCCAGATCCAGGGCAACCTGCATTGCCTGCAGGCTGTTACCCCACTCATCCCTCTCTGGCTTCTGAGGATGGAAAGAAGTACAGTTAATCTTCAGAAACAGAATCCCTGCAGCATGGGAGCAGGCCATTCAGCCCATTGAGACCATCAATACCCCCTGAAAAGACTCCCACCCAATTCTGCAACCCCTCACTTCCCATGACCTATCCTCCTAACCAGCACATCATTGGACTGTGGGAGGAAACCCATGCAAGGAGAAATGTGAATTCCAATCATTCACCCAAGGCCAGAACCAAACCTGGGTCCCTGGCACTGAGGCAGCAGTGCTGATCACTGAGCCACTGTGCCATCCCTGAGGTGCACATGAAGATCAAAGTTACTTGGGAACTGCTTTCACCTTGCCCCATTTATCCTTGATCTGAATGAGGAAGTCCAGGACCATGTCATCATGGGGATAAGGATTGAATTTGCACCCTGGTGTGGATTACACCAGTGTCCATCTGCTGGAGTTTAGATCAGGACATGCACAGCCTAATCCCAAGGGCTCTTGGTTCTGTGGTACTGTCCCTGTGTCTGGGACACAGGGACCAGGTTGAAGTCCCACCTCTGCTTGTTGTTTCATCCCTGTCTGATCAGCAGGATCAGAAACATGACTGTTGGATTCATTCAAGGGACAGCAGGGTTTTTAATGGTAAGGAGCAGAGATACCAAAGTGCCCAAGACCATTGACCTCTCAAGGATCAGCAAAGGTCAACCAGAGGGTGAAGTTGGCCTACATGATGCCTGTCCCTATTGGGTGGCCCACGTCTGGTCAGAAACTAGGCAGCATTGTCTTCCATCTTTGACCTGGCCAGTGTGGTGACCAGAACCACAATCACAGGGACAGGATAAACACTGGAGGGGGTGCAAGTGAGGCTCCAGGTTGGAGAAACCCACCACCTCCAACTCCTCCTAAAAAACACAAGTAGGTTTGTGAAATGCAACACCCGATTGAAGGCAGCTACTCCAGCAACATCTGGACAACTACTTAATGCCACCTCATTGTGGGCTGCAGTCCAAGTGCAGGTTGATGGGATTAATGTGGTTGGGTGTTTCTTGGGTCAGCATAGACATGGTGGGCCAAAGGGCTTGTTTGTGGGATTTCTGGTATTTCAGGAGAAACTGGGAAGCCAAAATGGTAGCATGTCTCACTTTTCAGTGTGAGACATGCTGGTCATTGACTTGAAACCTCACCCTACCCAACCATCTCTTCCCAACTCCAACCTTCACATCTTGGAGGAGGACACTGCCTCCACGCTGATTCTGGAATTTCAGCAGCTTCTCTGCATGTTCCCGCTTCTGCTGGGACTGATCTTTGAAGAACTGGGAGAAACGAGGGAGGGCAACATCATCCCGGTCAAAGTAGGACATCTGGAAGGGAGAGGGAACAAGTTAAAGCCCATTAAAATGTACCACTGGGCCTGAATATAGTTCAGAACTGCAGACCTGGTTTATCCTTCAAAAGCAAACTGAAGGTTCGGCCAGCTGTCAAAGTGTGGCTACACAAAATTGGCCTGTGAACCTAGTGTGGTTCAATTTGACGGCAGATCTGTTCACTGGGTCAATCTAGACAAACCCAGCTTCCTGCAGATACCCTGTTTGGGTTTGAAAGCACTATCAAATTGCTCAGGGTGGGGGTGGTCTGGCACAGCGTATGCTGAGAAAAGCTGAATTCATGTTTCCACTGATGGATGTCACAGAATTGGAGGAATGGCCAGGAGTTGGTGCGCAGGATGGTCTCAGGGTGGGGCAGCTGCACGACCCGACATTTCTCCTTTGGGGCTAAAGTAACATACAGACACTGGGCACTGCTGTAATAATATAGCCAGGAGGGAGCGAGTCTTCTACAACCTGGAGATCAATCGGATTGGATGATAGCTCTGCAAGAGATGCTGTTGGCATTATGGGAGGAGGAGAAAGAGCAAAAGTGGAACCAAGATTCTGCAAAGGAAATCCTGCCCAGTGACAGCCATTGGGTTGTTACTGCAATAGGCTACTACACCCATTTATGTAGCACACTCACATTCCGAAGCTTGCAAACAAACATCACTGCTTAAAACAAACTGAAGCAAGGTCAGAGAGACCTTTAGATGAACTATTGTTCTGCAGATCATGTCACTCGTTAACATGAAGCTGGAAAACCTGATTTGACCCATTTGTACAGGTCAAATTCTAGACCTGACCCACCCCTTGCACTCATTCTAAACTGAGTCTCACACTTGAATAACAAGCTGGAATAACAGTGAACACTTGATTGGCTGCTTCATAAAGCAGATGAGGATTGTTCTGGAGGGAAGAAACCTGGTGAGAAGTTGCTCTTGACGATTTGCCTTGGTGGATTACAGTGTGATATAACTGGGTTGTTACATGATGTGACATGTGAAGAACAGTGAGGATTTTATATTAGCACAATTCTTGTTGAGTAGGCACACTGGCCAGTGATTAAAACCCACCTAGTTCAGCAGGAAAAGCTGTTCCTATCTCACAAAGTGGGCTTACAGGGACTTGATCCTCATGTCATTGGAAACTACTTCCTTCCAACCGGCACAAGCCCAGTGAGTGATGAATATTCTCCATGTGTCTGGAGAAGTGGAGCTACAACATGCAAGAAGCAGACACCATCCAGGACAGAGCAGCCCACTTCATGGGGACTGCATTCACCACCTCCTTTCAGGGTCCATTATCTACTAGGTCCGCTGCAGCTCTCACCTTCCAAACATATTCTCCCCCTTGGAAGGGCACAGGCACACCACCAGCTGGTGAAAGGGGCAGGCTTGTTTCAGACCAGGAGAGGTGGTATGGGAAAAGCCTTGCTTCACTGGCTCAACAAGCTCAGCACATTCCTGTAGACCCAGGAGTCTCCAATATAGCACACTACAGCAGATCAATTGTCTGTAGGTTCAGAGAGAATGGGTCACACCCACCTCATGGAGAGCAAAAAGCCAAACAGGCCTCACTGGAAACCTATTTGAACAGGCAGGGAGTCACAGCCCAACCCTGAAGGCTGAGGCCAATCAGATTTGGTTATTCTGGACAGTCACTATGACACCTTTCTCCAGCAGGAAATATAACCCTGGTTTGTTCAGATGCATCACAAGACAAAACAGATACACCAGGACACATTAGAACAGGAGGCTAATGAACTAATGGTTATCCCAGCTTCTTTCTAAAAGACTCAAATAATGGGAACAGCAAAAGCTGGAGAATCCAAGAAAACAAAGCATCAGGCAGGATGAACACAGCAGGACAAGCAGCACGAAGGGTCCAGGCACAAAACATCAGCTTTTATGCTCCTGAGATGCTGCTTGGCCTGTTGTGTTTATCCAGCCCCACGCTCAGTTATCTTCTTTCTAAAGTACTGTTGAGTTATCATAATCTTCAGAGATAGTGACAGTTACTGCCAGTCACAATCCTGACAGTGAATTACAAGATGTATTTCACAAAGCACTTCACCCACCAGGCAGTCACTGAAAGTCAATAGGGGCCCAGTTACTGTATATCAGTGTCATACCACATTTTTCTAATAGCATTAGATTTCTCCTGGTGTTTAAATAGGAGAGAAATATAAAACACGATCTACAGTAGTTCCAAGTTAGTTACAAACAAGAAAAACTGTTGACTTAACCATAACAGATTTAACTCCAACACCACAGGGACAGCACTCACCAAAGACTGATAGAGATAGGAGGCAGTGAGCTCCACATTAATCTGCTTGTTGACAGCAGCTTCACAATCCTGGTGATAGTTCTGACTGATCTGGGAGGCCATCTTGTGACACAAACAGCTTTCCTAACCCAGCACAACAAAACAACAAACTTGGAAAGAAAACCAACTACACCTAAAACATCACTCTCTTAGGACATTATTTATACCCCAATGCAGACCATCATTTTATGAAGCAGGAAATGACATCATCAGTGATGGCCAATCACTCTTGTTAATCAGTTGATCAGCTGCCACGTCCAATCAGTGCAGGATGGGAATTGGATCCAGAAAATGCTCAGAATTGACAACTGGTCGATGATGGAATTGCGGAATGACCTTTGACCTCCAGCATAAGTACAAATTCTGGAAGTACATCTCCCTGAAAATGAGAATAAAATAGACTCTGAACCTTTACCTTTGTATCTGAGGTTATGTGTTAAGACACGCTCATCACAGATTTGCTGAGTTCTGTCGGTTTTGAATCATAGATTTGTAGCCGATTGAAAAATGACTAGGTTTTGTTAACAGTAAAATTTTCCCATTGCTGTGCATCAACGGAGCCCATATGCTTTTGGACCATTTAATACAGAAAAACAATCTACTTCGTGGATTCATTCTGTATCTATTGTGATCTGTTTGGACTTGGGTCTGAGGAAGCACAGAATTGACAACTGGTCGATGATGGAATTGCTGATTGACCTCCTGCACAAGTGCAAATTCTGGAAGTACATCTCCCTGAAAATGAGAATAAAATACACTCTAAAACTTCACTTTTGTATCTGAGGCTATTTCTTAATAAACACTCATCACAGATTTGCTGAATTCTGTCAGTTTGTTACTCTGAGGGATTAGTCTTTGTACCTTTTGAACGACAGTGTTGGAGCCCAGTGAGAAATGGCCAGATTTTGTCAACAGTAAACATTTTCCTATTGAGCTACAGCAACAGAATCCATGTGCTTTCGGACCATTTAGTACAGACAACTGATGTACATCGTGGATCCATTCTGAATCTGCCGAGATCTCGTCGACTGTGGATCTGAGTAGGCCAGATTGAAAAATCAAAATGCGAAAGGTGCTGAGTGTCTCAGACACACAACAGGCCTCAGGCTCTATACGTAAATGGACCAGGAGATAGCTGTGAGAATTATACTGCACGTTCAGCACTTTTATCTCCGTGTTCAGTTTTTAATCACTTCGAGGATGACCAGTGCTGAACTTCCTCACGGATAGTAAGAACTGCTGTTGCTGGAGTCAGAGATAACACAATGTGGAACTGGATGCACACAGCAGGCCAGGCAGCATCAGAGGAACAGGAAAGCTGATGTTTCGGGTCAGGAAGCTTCTTCAGAAATGTGCTGAATCTTCCTTTACTGAAGAAGGGTCCCTATCTGAATCATCAGCTTTTCCTGATCCTCTGATGCTTCCTGGCCTGCTGTGTTCATCCAGCTCCACCGTGTTAGCGCTTAACTCCAGTCTGTTTCTGAGCAGAGAGTGTCTGGTGCTGTTTACATTGCATTCTGCTGAACATACAGCTCAGAAACTGGTAGGTCACAGGCTGGGAACTCTGTTCCAAAGTATTCAACTTTTGACTTTCCAAAGCCTGTCCACCATGTATAACATTGGGGTCAGGATGTGTTAATGAATATTTATGGAACGGTTCAGAATTTTCTGGCTCAGTGCAGCCCCTACCTCACTCAAGCAGCTTGAAGTAAATCTATCGCCAGGACCACTATCCCTGTTTGAGAATGAAAATCCTAGAAGCCCCTCCTCAGCAGCAGCATCATTCCGGACTCTCCCACACCAGGTGGACTGTAATCACCACCTCCTGAAGTGTAACAGTTGCTGAACACAAAATGTTGCCTATCCCTTGGCACACTCAAGATCGACTGTATATAAAAAGCATGCGAGGACAGGGTAGGAGGAGTCCAAAACTAGAGGGCATCGGTTTGAGGGGAGAGGGGAAAAGATTTAAAAGGGACTGAGGGGGAACGTTTTCACAGAGGGTGGTGCGTGTCTGGAAGAAGTTGCCAACACAAACGATAGGTTTGGGTGCAATTTCAAGACTTTGGACATGTATATGGGATGGAACGATTTAGAGGGATTTAACTGTTTAAGAGGGATTTGGACAGCAAGTAGCACGACACAATTTGTGGAAACGTGGTCAGCAAGGACGTGTTGTGCTTCAGAGTCTATTTCCAAGCTGGATGGCTCTGACTTTGCAACAGCCTCCTCCTTTGTTTGGTACTTTAGGGGGTGAAGGGGCCTCAGCGGTTAGCACTGTTACCTCACCACACCAGGAGCCCAAGGTTGATTCTAGCCTGGGGGAAAAACTGTCTGAGCAGAGTTTGTACATTTGCCTCATGTCTGTGTGGATTTCCTTCACCTGTTCCAGTCTCCCACCACAGTCAAACAACATGTGGAGTAGGTGTACTGGCCGTGCTAAATTGCCAATAGTGACAAGGGGTCATACAGTCTGGGTAAATTAGCCATGGGAAATGTGGGGGCAGGGGGGGGAAGATCTGAACATGATGCTGTTCACAGTGTCAATGCAGATTTTAATGATCCGAATGGCCCGTAGCCAGAAATGTGCCAGTTGTCCTCCAGAAGAAGTGCCACCCCACAATTCACAAACCCCCAACTTAACCTATTTGAGGAGAATATCTTGAATTTCATTGGGACCACAACAAGGAACTCCATCTTGCTACTTTCCAACATTCAGGGGCTGGGGTAAGACCTAGAAGTTTTGCTGAGTCCATTTACTAATTGGATCAGCCAAATTAGAGAAAGATAAACAGACTTAAAGCTCAAGTGACATCTCCCAAAATATTTAATAATCTGAATGAGGGACAATAAGCAAGATCAATGCATCATTTTATTCATTCCATTCAGCTGGTACAGCCATTACATTCTTTGCGACAAGCCCCTTCTCCCTGAAAGGAGACAGATTGCCCAGGGTGAAGTGGGGAATGCATTCAGACCAAGCAGACAGTTCTCCAGGCCACACTAACTGCTGTCCTCCAGGGAGAGCCTGTCAAACAGGTACTCTCCCATCCCATTCTCAGGGGCTCCCAGGCGCTTCAGGTTGGTGATGTAGTCCCCAAGTTGCTTGATGATCTCCACCTCCTCATCCAAATAGTGAGTCTCCAGGAAGTCACACAGCTGCAATGGAAGAAAGAGAAACTGTGATCACTTAAAAACAACTTCAGAATTTCCACTGCAAAACATTTCACCATACCCGCTCTCAACAGCCTTGAAAAATCAAGCCAGCACCTGGAGAATTTGTGCCAGTGAGGACAAGAGGATTTCAGCTGCTCCATCTTGCTGTTTGTGAAATGGAGTGGAGGTGGATTGTGATGGACAATGATACTAAATGAGAATTCAGTGGCAAGTATCAGTTCAACGCTCCTTCCAGATAATGATCCAAATTCCCATTTGAACAACTGCTGAACAGATCCTCAGCATGATCACTTCAGGCCCAATGTCAGCCAGACAGTGTTACAGCAGTGAATTTCAAAACCACACAAAGACCAACCAATGACGTGTTGCCCTGAGGGTGTCGCAGTGATGAGAATGAGGAGGAGGTGAAGCTTACATGAGGGTCAGTCTGGGCTGTGGCGAGTTGGTGTAGATCCAGCAAACTCTGGTTCACATTCTTCTCCAGATTCAGGGCAACCTGCATTGCCTGCAGGCTGTTACCCCACTCATCCCTGTCTGGCTTCTGGAGGAGGGAAAAGAAGGACAGTTAAGCTTCAGCAACAGCATTCCTGCAGCATGGCCACAGGACATTCAGACCGATGACTGGCAGTTCATCAATAATACCGCGAGGCCATGTCCTCCTCCTCATGAGCAGGATGAGAAACATCACTGCAACTTAGTTCATTGAAGGGCCAGCAAAGCTTTTAGAATAAAAGGAACTAAGATAACAACATCCAGACCATAGATAGCTCAAGGCTCAGTGAAGGTAGACAGGCTGGTGAAGGTGGCTGACATGATGCTCGTCCCCTTCAGTTGGGGCTCAATATAGAGCTCAGTCTTGTACCAAGCTTTGCAACGTGAGCCAGGCCAAGGATGGAATGCAGGGTGGTGACCAGAACCGAAAATCAGAGGGACAGGATGGCACTGGAGGGGCCGCAGGTGAGGAATACTAGGATTTTGCCTCAAGACTGAAAATCCATTGAAGACAGGATCCAGAAGCTGCGATTTTCCTTGGAGGTGGTGAGGCTGAGGCAATTGGAATATGGAAAGACAGAGGTCTTCACCATAGCAGGCACCAATACCAGAGGGCACAGGTTTGAGGAATCAACAGGTTAGAGGAAGTGTCCTCCCTCACCCCTGCTCCCACCCCGACCAGAGGATGGTAGAAATATGGAAGAGACAGCCACTCCAGCAACATCTAGCCAAGTACTTCATGCCAGGGCAGAGTAGTCTGTGGACCAAGTGCAGCAAAGTGTCATTTGGTGTGTCAGCATAGACATGGTGGGCAGAGGGCTTGTTTCTGTGATTTGTTGTATTCAGAGTCAGGACACAGGGGACCCAAACAGAACAAGATATTTGTCACTTCCCATCAGGACGTGAAGTCCTCGTCACTGACTTGAAGCCTCACCATGAGAGCTGCCATTTTTCACCTGTAACCACACACCCTCACCCAAACCAAACTCCAACCTTCACATCCTGGAGGAGGACTCTGCCTCCACGCTGATTCTGGAATTTCAGCAGCTTCTCTGCATGTTCCCGCTTCTGCTGGGACTGATCTTTGAAGAACCGCGAGAAATGGGGGAGGGCAACGTCATCCCGGTCAAAATAGGACATCTGGAAGAGACAACATTTCAAATCTCATTAAAGGGACCACTGGGGCCAATTGTAGATCTCAGAAATTGATGACCGGTTGAGAATTGTCAGTTTGCTCTAGAATGCCACGAGCTGTTATGTTCTGGTACATGACTGTGGTCATGAACCTAGTGTTGTCCAATTAGCCAGATGATCCTTTAACTGGCTCAATCTGAACAAACCCAGCTTCCTCCAGGGAGGATGTGCATACCATGTGTTTTGGTTTAAGATACCTAATGCAATGCTCAAGGGGTCTGGCACAGCATTGAGAGGGAAAAATTGAATTCATGTTTCCTCTGTTGAACACTCATCAGGATTGAATGAAACTAGTGATGGACTAAGTTTTTAACCTTGTGCCAGGAGCTGGTATGCAGAATGGACTCAGGGTGGCAGCTGCAAGGCACCGCATTTCTCCTTTGGGGCTAAGGTGGCATACATATGTTAGCCCAGTGTCAGATTTCCTGTTTGGCCTGCTGTGTTCATCCATCTCCCGACCTTGGTTTCTCAATACTGATGTTGAGCACTACTCTAACAGTCGAACTAGGGGGAAGCAAGTTCTGCAACCTCAAGATTAATGGCATTAGATGTACCATATATTTTAGTGCTACAGGACATGCTGTCTGCAGCATGGAGGAGAAAGTGGCACCAAGATTCTGATGAGGAAAGCCTGCCCAGTAACAGCCTTTGGATCATTGCCGCAGAAGGCTATTACACACCTGTTTATTGAGTGCA
The DNA here is from genome assembly GCF_030684315.1 of Stegostoma tigrinum. Classification (NCBI taxonomy): domain Eukaryota; kingdom Metazoa; phylum Chordata; class Chondrichthyes; order Orectolobiformes; family Stegostomatidae; genus Stegostoma; species Stegostoma tigrinum. The sequence continues at coordinate 14,244,786 of NC_081391.1, read as the reverse complement.
CTCACATCCAGAAGCTCGCAAACAAGCATCACACTGATAAAACAAATTGTAAGAACAAACTGAAGAAAAGTCAAATGTTGGAGACAGACAATGTGATCTCTAGATCAACTGTTGTTCTATGGATAATGTCACCAGTAAACACACTGCTGGAAACCTTCATTTAGCTAAGTTGAACATGCAAAATGCTGTAATTTTCCCCACCCATAATCACTCACGTCTAAAACTGACATTCACAATTCAACATTGGAGGGCTACAGCTTCAGTTGAAGTAGAAGTGAGTCATCTATTAGATGTTTGTTCAGAAGCTGATGCATGAGTGCTGCTATAAGCAAGGAATCCTGATGTGAAAAGCTACTTCAACCCTCAAATACAAAGTGAGGCAAAAAAAAGTATGGTTTAATTGGGTAGTTCCAAGTTGTGGAAGACAGAATAGTGGGGATTTATTGATTGGTACATAATTCCCTGTTGTGCTGGGACACTGGCCAGTGATTAAACCCCAAGTGGTTCCCCAGTAAAAGCTGTTCCCACCTCCCAAATGGAGGTTATACTGACTCCATCCTTATATCGAGGCAGCTTCCTTCCAATAGGCACAAGCCCAGAGAGAGATGAATATTCCCCATTTGTCAGTAGAAGGGGAGCTACAACATGCAAGAAGCAGACACCATCCAAGACTGAGCAGCCCACTTCATGGGGACTGCATTCACCACCTCCTTTCAGGGTCCATTATCTACCAGGTCCCCTGCAGCAGTCACCAAGGTTACTTCAAACACACACCTTCCAAACACAGTCTATCCCTTAGAAGGGCACAGGCACACTGCCACCTGGTCTGAGGGGCCAGTGTGTTTCAGGGCCAGGATAGATGGTCTGGGAACAATCCATTTCATCACTGTCACTGAGGCAATACCTTCAGCACATTCCAGGAGCACCAGCGTCTCACTTCACACACCACAGCAGATGAACTTCATGTCAAGTGTGAAGGGAAGGGCCACACCCATCTCAATAATGATCACAAAGCCCAGTAGGCCCCCAACAAGGCCTATTTGAGCTGCTAATAGTCACACCCAAACCCTGAAGGCTGTGTCAGATCAGATTTGATTAATTGGAAAGTGCTACCATAATGCCTTACTACTATACCAAGTCAGCATGTTGTTCAATGACATGCATCACTAAATAAACAGAAAGCAAGAAATTAAAAACAGAAGCCAGTAACTAGCCAATGGTTATTCCAGTTCCTTCAGAAATTAGATGAACTTTTTGATAATCCTAGTGAGGGAGTGACAATTACTGCCAGGCATAACCTTATCAGGGAATTTTGAACTAAGTCAAAAACAAAACACTTCTCCCTCCAGAGATCATTGAAGACTGACAGGGTCCACCATGACTGTACATCAGGATCATAGCCCACTGATATGATAACATCACATTCCTCCTGATGTGTTCAATAGGTAAGAGATATGAAACACAATCTACAAGGGCATCAAGTTAGTTAGAAACAAGGGAAATAGCTCACTTCAGAATAATAGATTGAATTTTAACCTCATAAACACAACACTCACCAAAGACTGATAGAGATAGGAGGCAGTGAGCTCCACATTAATCTGCTTGTTGACAGCAGCTTCACAATCCTGGTGATAGTTCTGACTGATCTGGGAGGCCATTTTGTGAGGAGAAAAGGGCTTTCCTTTTTCTTACAATCAAAGAACAAACTTAGAAAGAAAACCAACTACACCTAAACCATCAGTCTCGTGGAGACACTACTTATACCTCAGTTGCAAGCCCTCATTTTATTGAGCAGGATATGACATCATCAGTGATGGCCAATCACTCTTGTTCATCAGTTGATCAGTTGGCACGTCCAATCAGTGCAGGATGGGTATTGGATCCAGAAACCGATCAGAATTGACAACTGGTCGATGATGGAATTGCTGAATGACCTTTGACCTCCGCACAAGTGCAAATTCTGGAAGGACATCTCCCTGAAAATGACAAAAAACATACTCTGAAACTTCTGTATCTGAGGTTATGTATGAAGACATGCTCATCACAGATTTGCTGAATTCTGTCGGTTTGTTACTCTGATGAATTTGTCTTTGTAGCTTTTGAACGACGGTGTTGGAGTATATTGAAAAGTGGCAAGATTTTGTGGACAGTAAACATTTACGTATTGGTGTGCAGCAACAGAATTCATGTGCTTTTGGGTCATTTAATACAGGTACCTACAGGCTATGGATCCATTCAGAATCTGCCAGGATCTCGTTGACTTTGGATCGTAGTAAGTCCAGTTTGAAAATCAAATTAGAAAATGTGCTGTGCGGGAGTAGGCCTCAGGGTCTATCCCCAAATAGCCCATGTGACAGCTGCTAGAAATATATTCCATGTTCAGCATTTTATCTCGGTGTTCAGTTTTTAGTCAGTTCAAGAATGACGAGCACTTAACTCCCTCAGAGATAGTAAGAACTGTCAATGCTGGAGTCAGAGATAAGAAAGCGTGGAGCTGGAGTAACACAGCAGGCTGGGCAGCTTCAGAGGATCAGGAAGGCTGACTTTTTGGGTTGGGACCCTTCTTCAGAAATGGGCTGAATTTCCCAGCTAAACTGCTGAGGTATCAGGTGCTGGAAATATATCGCACATTCAATATTTCTATTTCTGTGTTCAGCTTTTAACTGCTCGGAGGACAACAAGCGCTTAACTGCAGCGTGTTTCTAAACAGGAGGTTCTGGTCCTGTTTACATTGCACTCTGTAGAACAAACAGCTCAGAATGTGGGAAGAGGCTGGGAATTCTGTTGTGAATCACTCAACTCCTGACTTTCAAAAGCCTGTCCACCATCAACAAGACTGAAGTCAGGAAGTGTGATGGATGACTTTACATTGTTCTGGCTCAAGACAGCCTCAACGACACTCAAGCAGCTCCATGTAAATCTGTCACCATCCTGACTTGGAACACTATCCCTGTTTGTGAATGAACATCCCAGAAGCCCCTCCTCAGCAGCAGCAGCATCATTCCGGGCTCTGCTACACCAGGTGGACTGTAATAACCAGCTCATCACCACCTCCTGACGTGCAACAGTTGCTGAGCACTAAATGTAGCCTTGCCATTGGCACACTCAAGATTGACTGTATATAAAACGCTTGCTGGGACAGGGTAGGGGAGTCCAAAACTAGAGGGCATAGGGGCAAGTTTTAAAAGGGACATGAGGGACAACGTTTTGACACAGGAGGTGGTGCGTGTATGGAACGAGCTGCCAAGGGAAACGGTAGGTTTGGGTACCATTACAAGACATTTGGACACGTATATGGGATGGAACGGTTTAGAGGGATTTGGGCCAAATAAAGGGAAATGGCACGACACAATTTGTGGAAACCTGGTCTGCAAGGACATGTTGTGCTGAAGAGTCTATTTCCATGATGGATGGCTCTGACTATGCAATACAACAGCCTCCTCCTCTGTTTGGTACTTTAGGGGGTGACGGGGCCTCAGCGGTTAGCACTGTTACCTCATAGCACCAGGGGCCCGAGTTATATTCGAGCCTTGGGGAAATGGTCTGTGTGGAGTTTGTACATTCTCCTCGTGTCTGTATCGACATCTTTCAGGTGCTGCAGTCTCCTACCACAGTCGGGCAACATGTAAATTAGGCGTATTTGCCGTGCTAAATTGCCAATAGTGACGGGGGGAAACCATGGTAAATTAGCTGTGGGAAATGTGGTGAGCCTGAACAGGGTGCTGTTCAGAGTCAATGCAGATTTAAAGTGCCTAATGAGGCCTTCCCACACTTCAGGTTTACTATCGCAAAGACTTAAATATCCCAAAAATAAAACAATTTAGGTGGTGGAACGAATATGCTAAGGGGTGGATGGCCTCACCCCACCAAACTTCACAAAGGCTGCAGTGAGAAAACTCCCTGAAACAATCCCCAGGACGTCTCTAATTACCCACTCCCTAACCGCCGATCTCCGACACGTCAAAAAAAAAAGATAAAGCAAGCAGCCGTACAGGAAAGTCAGCATCTCCAGGTCTCCTCTCCCAGTCACACTACTCCTTCAATGTGATTAGGTGAGGACAACCTGCATCAAGAGCAACCCTCACCGTGTGGGAAGCTCAGAGGAACCAAGGGAGCAGCTGAGTGCACTCAATGCTGGCTTGAGCGGCAAGAGTCAATCCAATGGCAGCGTTTAGCCATGAGCGTTGCTGGGTTATTCCCAGGTCACTATTCGCTTGCTTTGGGTGGAAGGCAGACCCTGCCCTATAAGCCCATGCCATGGAGGAGATTTTGAGCTGACTCACTGGGAAGAGGGCTACGGTGAATGTTTGGGATGATTCTTCACAGCTCTGGCCTGGTAAGACGGAAAGTGACGTTTCAGTACAAGTGACGGCTTGTTACAGCGAGCCGTGGCCTAAGGGCAGACAGTGAAATGAGAGCCTCAAGATGAGGAATTTGGCGTGCCTCTGGCTAAAAGATCACCCCCAGTGTGTACTGGCACCGAGTCTCAGTGGGCATTGAAATCACAGCCCCCGGACAAAGATTATGCCTTACTCAGATGGAGGAGGTCACTGTGACCAAATGCAGTTTGGTGTTACAAGGGAGCCAGGGGGGAGGTCACAGTTTCCATCCACCCACCTATCACCTTGCTCCCACCCCAACAAACCCTCACTGGCTCTGTTATGAGCTCAGACAACATCACAAGGCTCCAGCCATTGTGGAACCCAAAGTAACGAGATTGAGGAGAGTGTGTACTGGTTAGGGCAGGGCCGAAGGGTGAAAGATATACCTGACATCTGGGATCTTCTGTTTCATAGGTTCCTGGAGTGGGAGTGAAGTCAGGACCTGATGTGTAACCTTCCTTTGGAGTGTTATCTACTGCCCCAGCCACCAGAAAAATCACAAAACAGACTCTCCATGTGAGGACTGTCACTTCAGACAATAACCTATTGTCTAGAATGGCTGAGAAGTGACTAAGGGAAATGCAATTGGACATGAATATCACAATTCCCCTACCTTCTCACAACAGTAAAGCCAGATACCCACTCGTACAATCTGGGAACTTGGTGTCACAAAGAAAGCCTGCCCTGGCCAGTACACACTCTTCTCAGCATCGTTACTTTGGATCCCCCTGTGGATGGAGCCTCAGATCTTTGCCAGATATGTTGTTTGAAATACTATTGAACCCACTGTATCCAGAGGGGTATAATTGACCTCCAGAAGATCTTCCATCCCACCTTTGGCAAACCCCCAACCTCATTCTATTTGAAGGGGAATACCTTGAAAAGGAATGACAGAAAGGAACACCATCTAGTTCCTGCCCAGTATGTGGGGATGGTAAAAAATCCAGTGAACTGTTTAAGTTCAATTGTCAAATTAAAGATAACAGGCTTCAAGCTCAAGAGATGGCTCCCAAAGTATTCAGTAATCTGTATGATGGACAATAGGCAAGATCAACACATTTTATTCATTCCTATTCAGCTGGTACAGCCATTACATACTTTGCAACAAGCCCCTTCTCCCTGGAAGGAGACAGATTGCCCAGGGTGAAGTGGGGAATGCATTCAGACCAAGCAGACAGTACTCCAGGCCACACTAACTGCTGTCCTCCAGCGAGAGCCTGTCAAACAGGTACTCTCCCATCCCATTCTCAGGGGCTCCCAGGCGCTTCAGGTTGGTGATGTAGTCCCCAAGTTGCTTGATGATCTCCACCTCCTCATCCAAATAGTGGGTCTCCAGGAAGTCACACAGCTGCAACAGAGGAATATGACAACTGGATACATTAACACTATCCAGGACAATTGTACAATTCCCACTGAAAAACAGACTCAGCCATAACTAACACCAGACAGTCCTGAAAGTGTAGGCAAAAGCTGGAGAATTTGTGCCAGAGAAAACATGACTTCAACTCGAGTGATCCTGAATGAGAATTCAGTGGCCAATATCACTTCAGCACTCGCACAAGATTATAACCCAAATTCCCCATTTCACTCATTGCTGAGCAGGTGTGACACTGTACCCGGAGTGAATATGCTGTGACAATGTCATATCTGGACAAAGGTAGTGTTACAGCAGTGAATTCCCAATCCACAGACCAATGAAGTGTTGCCCTGAGGGGGTAGCAGTGATGAGGAGGTGAAGCTTACATGAGGGTCAGTGTGCGCTGTGGAGAGTTGGTGTAGATCCAGCAAACTCTGGTTCACATTCTTCTCCAGATCCAGGGCAACCTGCATTGCCTGCAGGCTGTTACCCCACTCATCCCTCTCTGGCTTCTGAGGATGCAAAGAAGGACAGTTAAGCTTTAGAAACAGAAACCCTGCAGCACAGGAACAGGCCATTCAGCCCATTGAGACCATCAATACCCCCTGAAAAGACACCCACCCAGTTCTTGTAACCCCTCACTTCCCGTGGCCTATCTTCCTAAGCTGTACATCATTGGACTGTGGGATTGAAACCCCTACACGAAAAAAACAACATGTTTGAAATTTATTCACCCAAGGCTGGAACCAAACTTGGGTCCCTGGCACTGAGGCAGCAGTGCTGATCACTGAGCCACTGTACCATCCCTCAAGTCTCAATGCTCAAGTCAGTTACTTGGGAACTGCTTTCACCTTGCCCCATTTATCCTTGATCTGAATGAGGAAGTTCAGGACCATGTCATCATGGGGATAAGGATTTATTTTGCACAAAGGTGATGGATTACACCAGTGTCCATCTGCTGGAGTTTAGATCAGGACATGCACAGCCTAATCCCAAGGGCTCTTGGTGCTGTGGTACTGTCCCTGTGTCTGGTACACAAGGCCCAGGTTGAAGTCCCACCTGTGCCATTTGTTTCATATCTGTCTGATCAGCAGAATCAGAAATATCACTGTTTGATGCATTGAAGGGACAGCAGGGTTTTTAATGATAAGGAGCAGAGATACAAAGTGCCCAAGACCATTGACCCCTCAAGGATCAGCAAAGGTCAACCAGGGGGTGAAGTTGGCCTACATGATGCCTGTCCCTATTGGGTGGGACAAGTCAGGTCATAAACTACAGAGTATTGTCTTCCATCTTGGACCTGGCCAGTGTGGTGACCAGAACCACAAGGACAGGATAAACACTGGAAAGGGGTGCAGGTGAGGGTCACCAGGATGTTGCCCCAAGGTTGAAAAGCCATCGATCCAAGGTTGGATAGGCTGGAAACTCCCTTGAAGCAGACGAGGCAGTTATCTGATGGAAGCATGGAAGACTGGGGAGTGTACACAGGATGTGGGGACAAGGGTCTTGGAGTCTAGTATGGGGAAGACAGAAGGCACAGGTTTGAGGGGAAATTGGACGAACCCAACACCTCCAACTCTTCTTAAAAGGGAGGAGGATGGTAGGTTTGTGAATGTCAGCACAGGAGTTGGGGGGGCGGGGGGGAAAAAGAGTGGTGAGGAGGAGGTGACAACTCCAGCGATATCTGGACAACTACTTAATGTCAGGGCATAAGTGGGCTGTACACCAAGTGCAAGTAAATGGGGTCAGAGTTGTTGGGTTAGCATAGACATGGTGGGCCAAAGGGCTTGTTTGTGGGATTCCTAGCATTTCCAAAAAAGAAACAGGGAAGCCAAATGGAAGAACTTGTCACTGAAATTCTTGCCACTGACTTGAAACCTCAACCATCCCTTCCCAACTCCAACCTTCACATCCTGGAGGAGGACTCTGCCTCCACGCTGATTCTGGAATTTCAGCAGCTTCTCTGCATGTTCCCGCTTCTCCTGGGACTGATCTTTGAAGAACTGGGAGAAATGGGGAAGGGCAACATCATCCCGGTCAAAGTAGGACAGCTGGAAGTTGGGGAGAAGAGAGAGAAGTTAAATCACATTAAAATGGGGCACTGGGCCCTAGTATAGTTCAGAACTGCAGATCTGCTAATACACAGAATTGTTTTGAGAGCCTAGTGTGGTTCAATTCACCAGCAGATCCTTTAACTGGATCAGTTTAGACAACCCCAGCTGACTCTAGATAGCATGCAAAAACCATGTTTTTGTTTGAAAGCACTATCAAATTGCTTAGGGTGGGGGGGGTGATCTAGCACATCATATGCCGAGAAAAGCCAAATTCATGTTTCTCCTGTGACGTCCATCAGATTTGGATGAATGGCCAGGAGCTAGTTTGCAGGATGGACTCTGGAGCAGCTGCGAGGCACGACATTTCTCCTTTGGGGCTAGAGTGACATGCAGACATGGGCAGTGGTGTAACAATATAACCAGGAGGGAGCGAGTCTTCTACAAACTGAAGATCACTGGGATTGGATGCATAATGTACTTCAGCTCTGCAATATATGCAGTCTGCATAATGGAAAAGGAGAGAAAGTGGCATCAAGATTCTGCTAATGAAAGCCTGCCTAGTGACAGCCTCTGGATTGTTACAGCAATGGGCTAACACACCTGTTTATGCAGTGCACTCACATCCAGAAGCTTGCAAACAAGTATCACGTGGTTAAAACAAACTGAAACAAGGTCAGATGTCAGAGAGACCTGGAGATCAACTATTGTTCTGCAGATCATGTCACTGGTTAACATGAAGCTGGAAAACCTGATTTGGCCTAATTCTATAGGTGACCCACCTATCTCACTCACATCCTACATTGACAATCCAACATGTTTTTCTGGATTAAGGGCTGCATCAACATTAAGTAGAAGTGAATAGTTTATTGGCTCCTCCATAAAGCAAATGAATTTCATTCTGAGGGAGGAAACCTGGTATGAAATTGCTCAACTTCAAAATGCAAATAGTCAAGAAACTTGGTATTGATTAATTAGGTTGTTACATGTTGTGGCAGGTGTAGAATAGTGGGGATTTTATATGGGAACACAATATTCCCATTGAGTGGGGACACTGGTCAGTGATTAAAAACAGAAACTGGTTCATCAAGAAAAGCTACCCCCCGCCACCTCCCAGAAGGTGCTTATAGGGACTTGATCCTCCTGTCAGAGAGGACTTCCTTCCAACAGGCACAAGCCCAGAGATTGAAGAAGATTCTCCATGTGTCTGTAGAAGTGGAGCTACAACATGCAAGAAACAGGCACCATCCAGGACAGAGCAGCCCACTTCATGGGGACTGCATTCACCACCTCCTTTCAGGGTCCATTATCTACCAGGTCCCCTGCTGCGCTCACCAAGGTTACTTCAACACAACTTCCAAACAGTCTACCCCTAGGTTAGAGCATAGGCACCCCTCCATCTGGGGAAAGGGCCAGTGTGTTTCAGACCAGGGGAGGTGGTATGGGAACAGCCTTGCTTCAGAGTCAATAACCTCAGCACACTGCTGCAGCCCAAGGAGGCTCCAACATATCACACACTACAGCAATTCACTTGTCTGTAGGTTGAGAGAGAATGGGGTCACACCCACCTCATGGAAGAGAGTCAAAAGCCAAACAGGCCTCACTGGAAGCCTAATTAAATAGGCAGGGAGTCACAGCCCAACCCTGGAGGCTGGGGCAAATCAGATTTGGTTATTTGGGACAGTCACTATGACACCTTTCCCCAACAAGGGTAAACTTTTGTTTACATGTATCACAAGATAAAGCACATACACCAGGACAAATGGCTAATTAACTAACAGTTATCCCAACTTCTTTCTCAGTTACTCAGAAGTAACAGGAACTGCAGATGCTGGAGAACACAAGAAAACAAAGCATCAGGCTGGATGAACACAGCAGGCCAAGCAGCATGAAGGGTCCAGGCCCAAAACATCAGCTTTTATGCTCCTGAGATGCTGCTTGGCCTGCTGTGGTCATCCAGCCCCACACTTCACCTTCTTTCTAAAAGGACTGTCAAGTTTAGATAATCCTCAGGGGAACTCAATCCTGACAGTGAATTACAAAAGGTATTCCACAAATCACTTCACCCACCAGACAATCAAATGAAAGTCAACAGGGGCCCAGTTACTGTATATCAGAATCATACCACATTTTTCCTAACATTAGATTTCTCCTGGTATCTCAATAGGAGAGAAATTAAAAACAATCCACAGTAGTTCCAAGTTAGTTACAAACAAGAAAAACTGTTCACTTTACCATAACAGATTTAACTCCAACACCACAGGGACAGCACTCACCAAAGCCTGATAGAGATAGGAGGCAGTGAGCTCCACATGAATCTGCTTGTTGACAGCAGCTTGACAATCCTGGTGATAGTTCTGACTAATCTGAGAGGACATGTTGTGATTTTAAAAAGGAGCTTCCTTTCCCTCCACAACAAAACAACAAACTTAGAAGGAAAACCAACTTCACCTAAAACATCACTCTTTTAGGACGTTATTTATATTCCAGGAGCAGACCCTCATTTTCTGAAGCAGGAAATGACATCATCAGTGATGGCCAATCACTCTTGTTAATCAGTTGATCAGCTGCCACGTCCAATCAGTGCAGGATGGGAATTGGATCCAGAAAATGATCAGAATTGACAACTGGTCGATGATGGAATTGCTGAATGACCTTTGACCTCCAGCATAAGTACAAATTCTGGAAGTACATCTCCCTGAAAATGAGAACAAAATAGACTCTGAACCTTTACCTTTGTATCTGAGGTTATGTGTTAAGACACGCTCATCACAGATTTGCTGAATTCTGTCGGTTTGTTACTCTGAGGGATTAGTCTTTGTACCTTTTGAATCACAGATTTGTAGCCGATTGAAAAATGACTAGGTTTTGTTAACAGTAAAATTTTCCCATTGCTGTGCATCAACGGAGCCCATATGCTTTTGGGCCATTTAATACAGAAAAACAATCTACTTTGTGGATTAATTCTGTATCTATTGTGATCTGTTTGGACTTGGGTCTGAGGAAGCACGGTTTGAAAACCAAAATGCTAAATGTGCTGAGTGCTTCAGGTACACGGTAGGCCTCAGGCCTTCCTACTGAATTGCTGCAGGAAATGTATCGCACGTTGAACACTTCTATCTCCATGTTCAGTTTTTAATTTTTCAAAACAGAACCCGCCCTCAATTGAAGCATGTTTCCAAGTGAGAGTTTCTGGTTCTGTTTACATTGCATTGTCTCGATTGTGGAGCTGAGCAACTGGCCTCCCAGCCTCAAAAGCAGATTGCAGTCGAGCACTATCTTATTGGATTGACCCACAAGTTTCAATAATGTGTACAAACCATGGTGAGAGGTCAAACTTTATGAATACCCATGGCAATGAGAGCAAGCCAGAGGCTGGGAATTCTGTTGTGAATTGCTGAACTCCTGACTTTCCAAAGCCTGCCCACTATCGAATAGACTGAAGTTAGGAAGGGTGACGGAACGCTGTACAATTTTCTGGCTTAATGCAGCCCCAATGACGCTCAAGCAGCTCCATGTAAATCCATCACCATCCTGACTTGGAACAATATCCCTGTTTGTGAATGAAAATCCCAGAAGCCCCTCCTCAGCGGCAGCAGCAGCATCATTCCGGTCTCTCCCACACCAGGTGGACTGTAATAAGCAGCTCATCACCACCTCCTGAAGTGTAACAGTTGCTGTGCACTAAATGTAGCCTTGCCATTGGCACACTCGAGATTGACTGTATATAAAAAGCATGCTGGGACAGGGTAGGGGAGTCCAAAACTAGATGGCATCGGTTTGAGAGGAGAGGGGAAAGATTCAAAAAGGAGAACTTGTTGAGGGACAACTTTTTCGCTGATAGGTTGAGGTGTATATGGAATGAGCTGCCAGAGGAAGTGGAAGAAGTGGGTATAATTACAAAATTGAAGAGACATTTAGAGATTTACATTTATCGGAATGGTTTCGAGGGATATGGGCTCAACGTGGGCAAGTGGGACGAGTTCAGTTGTTGAAACGTGGTCGGCATGGACAGGTTGGGCTGAAGGGTCTGTTTTCAGGCTGTATGACTCAATGACTCTCATAGAATGCATCAGCATATTCCTTTGTTTGGTACATTAGGGTGTGATGGTAGCTCAGTGGTTCGCACGGTTACCTCCCAGCGCCAGGCGCCTGTGTTCCATTACAGCCTTCGGGAACTGTCTGTGTGGAGTTTGCATATTCTCCCCGTGTCTCCCATGTTCTTGTTTTCTCCCACAGTGCAACGATTTGCAGGTTAAGTGTTTAGGCAGTGCTGAATTGCTGACAGTGACAAGTGGCGAGCTGGATAAGCTGTGGGAGACAGTGTTAAGAGAATGGGAGCAGGCTATTCTGGACTTAGTGCTATGTAATGAGCCAGACTTTATACAAGACCTTAAAGTAAGGAAACACTTCGGTGGCAGTGATCATAATATGGTAGAGTTCAGTCTGCAGTTTGAAAGAGAGAAGACAAAATCGGATGTAATGGTGTTACAGTTAAATAAAGGTAATTACACGGGCATGAGAGAGGAATTGACGAAAATCGAGTGGAAGCAGAGCCAAGCGGGGAAGACAGCAGAGCAACAATGGCAGGAGTTTCCAGGTGTAATTGAGGACACAGCACAGAGGTTCATCCCAAAGAAAAGAAAGATTATCCGGGGTGGGATTAGACAGCCATGGCTGACAAAGGAAGTCAGGAAATATATCAAAGTAAAAGAGACAGCCTATAAAGTGGCCAAGAGCACTGGTGTATCAGAAGATTGGGAAGGCTCCAAAAACAGACAGAGGATAACAAAGAGAGCAATAAGGAAGGAGAAGATGAAATATGAAGGTAGGCTAGCTAGTAATATTAGAAACGATAGTAAAAGCTTCTTTCAATACATAAGAAACAAACGAGAGGCAAAAGTAGACATTGGGCCGCTCCAAATTGATGCTGGAAGGCTAGTGATGGGAGATAAGGAAATAGCTGAAGGACTTAATCAGTACTTTGCGTCAGTCTTCACAGTGGAAGACGTGAGTAGTATGCCAACAATTAGGGGGAGCCAGGGTGCAGAGTTGAGTATGGTATGCATTACAAAAGAGAAAGTGCTGGAAAAGCTAAAAGGTCTAAAAATTAATAAATCTCCTGGCCCCGATGGGCAACATCCTTGAGTTCTGAGGGAGGTGGCTGAGGAAATAGTGGAGGTTTTGGTCGTGATCTTTCAAAAGTCACTGGAGTCAGGGCAAGTCCAAGGTGATTGGAAAATTGCTGTTGTAACCCTCTTGTTTGAGAAAGGATCAAGGCAAAAGATGGAAAATTTTCGGCCGATTAGCCTAACCTCGGTAGTTGGTAAAATTCTAGAATCCATGGTCAATGATGAGATTTCTAAATTCCTGGAAGTGCAAAGTCAGATTAGGACAAGTCAGCATGAATTTAGTAAGGGGAGGTCGTGCCTGACAAACCTGTTAGAATTCTTTGAAGAGCTAACAAGTATGTTAGACCAGGGAAACTCAGTAGATGTTATCTGTGTAGACTTTGAAAAGGCCTTTGATACGGTGCCTCACGGGAGGCTGCTGAGCAAGGTGAAGGCCCATGGTGTTCGAGGTGAGCTACTGGCTTGGATTGATGGTTGGGAATTAGAGGGGGGAAATTTAAAAACGAAATGAGATGACATTTCTTCAGCTAGAGAGTGGTGTGCTTGTGGAATTCATTGCCACAGAGTGCAGCGGAGGCCGGGACGTTGGATGCGTTCAAGGCAGAGATCGACAAATTCTCGATCTCATAAGGAATCATGGGCGAGGGGGGAAGAGTGCAGGGAAGTGGTGTTGAAATGCCCATCAGCCATGATTTAAATGGGGAAGTGGTCTTAATGGGCTGTATGGCCTTACTTACACTCCTATGTCTTATGGGCTAACAGGGACACCATTGCCAAGAATTGAGATTGGTCAAAATTAAAAGGATTTGTGTGACGTAACAGATATGTTGAGCCACATTAGAGCCGCGCCCCCTACAAAGTCTGTATTGCACAGGAGCTGCAAAACGCAGTGGTAATCCCCAGAACGTCTCTGACAGCTCAAACGATGAAGTAATCAGCTGTACAGGATGGTATGCAGCTCCAGGTTTCCTCCCTCAGTCACACCATTCCCAAGTTGAACAGAAATCGCTGCTCATTCTCCATCACTGGGTCAAGGCAACCTGCAGCACAGGGGAAGCTCAGAGGAACAAAGGGAGGAGCTGAGTGCGCTCAATGCTGGCTTTAGCAGCAAGAGCCAATCAAACAACAGCATGTAACCATGAGCGTTGCTGTGTTACTCCCAGGCCACTCTTCTCCTGGTGGAGGTGGCAATGAGAGAATGTGCTGATTCTGAAGTGAATCCTATAAACAGGCCAAGAAAAGAGGAATGAATAAGCCACTTCATGAAAACTTTGGGTTGCTTCTGGGAAACATGGCGCCACTCGGGATTAACTCCCTGATTGCAGTGGGTAGTGAATCAAAGCGAGCAGTAGGACCAGCATATTTATGTCAGACGAAGAAAGCATGAGCTGGCCAACATGCCCAATTGCTAACGGCAGGATTAGGGGAGGCTCTGGTGGGTGAGTGGGGAAGGAAAAACCCACAACCAAGAGTACATGTCCCAGGGCTGGTTTGACCCTTAGCTCTGCCTGAAGCTACATCTATAGGTGAATCCTAACAGTGCCAGGACAATTTACTGTCATTGTATTCTCCCCTGCCCAAGAAAGATGGCATTGTTGCCCAATGAGCTCATCCCACCACCTCCCTGGTTAGGTCTTCAGTAACAGCAACTATTGCAGTAGCAGCTCACTTAGCATTGTCTTCAAATTGGCATTTACCTTTCGCACCAGCAATAAATCTTGGCTTGTGGGGAGGGGGAAAAGAAGCAAAGCTCTTTGACAGACAAAGTGAACGTGGAAACAGGGTTGTCAGATATTCATGAGACTGGGTGTCTCCTCTTCCTTTGTGAAGAGCAGGAGAACTCCCTTTCCATAAGAGGGAAGATTTTCCCCCCCCACTCCTATTGTATGCATCACATCCAGAAATGTAATTTTATAAAAACACAACTGCTAAGAGCAAGTTCCACCCGACAATACCCCAATATCCTCAAGTTCTGCTTGGAGGAATATCATTGATTCACAGGCCAGAGCAACCTCCTCTTGTAATCCCTGTCTGACAGAGGACGGAGTGGGATGGAGGATAGAACCAATGAGATGTTCAGCCCAATTAGTAATTTGATCAGCAAAAAAAAAAAACAAACAAACAAACTGCAGAAAAATTAAAAGCTTCAATCTCTCAGGATAACTACCAAGATTATACAGGGCTCTGAATGATGGACAATAGGCAAGATCAACACATGATTTTATTCATTCCCATTCAGCTGGTACAGCCATTACTTTCTTTGCTACAAGTCCCTTCTCCCTGGAAGGAGACAGGTTGTCCAGGGTGAAGTGGGGAATGCATTCAGACCAAGCAGACAGTACTCCAGGCCACACTAACTGCTGTCCTCCAGGGAGAGCCTGTCAAACAGGTACTCTCCCATCCCATTCTCAGGGGCTCCCAGGCGCTTCAGGTTGGTGATGTAGTCCCCAAGTTGCTTGATGATCCTCACCTCCTCATCCAAATAGTGGGTCTCCAGGAAGTCACACAGCTGCAACAGAGGAATATGACAACTTGTGCATTAACATGGCACAGGACAATTTCAGAATTCCCACTGCAAGAGACTCAGCCATGACTAACTCCAGACAGTCCTCAAAGTGCAGCCAATAGCTGGAGAGTTTGTGCCAGTGAGGACACTAGTATTTCAACTCGAGTGGCCCCGAATGGGAATTCAGTGGCCAATATCACTTCAGCACTCCCACTAGATTATAACCCAAATTCCCCATTTCACTCATGGCTGAGCAGTTGTGACATTGTACTTGGAGTGAATATAGTGATAGCAATGTCATATCCAGACAAAAACTGTTTCAGCAGTGAATTTCCAAACCACAAAGACCAACCAATGAAGTGTTGCCCTGAGGGTCCAGCAGTGATGAGAATGAGGAGGTGAAGCTTACATGAGGGTCAGTCTGGGCTGTGGCGAGTTGGTGTAGATCCAGCAAACTCTGGTTCACACTCTTCTCCAGATCCAGGGCAACCTGCATTGCCTGCAGGCTGTTACCCCACTCATCCCTCTCTGGCTTCTGAGGATGGAGAGAAGTACAGTTAAGCTTCAGAAACAGAATCCCTGCAGCATGGGAGCAGGCCATTCAGCCCATTGAGACCATCAATACCCCCTGAAAAGACTCCCACCCAATTCTGCAACCCCTCACTTCCCATGACCTATCCTCCTAACCAGCACATCATTGGACTGTGGGAGGAAACCCATGCAAGGAGAAATGTGAATTCCAATCATTCACCCAAGGCCAGAACCAAACCTGGGTCCCTGGCAGTGAGGCAGCAGTGCTGATCACTGAGCCACTCTGCCATCCCTGAGGTCCAGATGAAGATCAAAGTTACTTGGGTACTGCTTTCACCTTTCCCCATTTATCCTTGATCTGAATGGGGAAGTCCAGGACCATGTCATCATGGGGATAAGGATTTAATTTGCACAAAGGTGATGGATTACACCAGTGTCCATCTGCTGGAGTTTGGATCAGGACATGCACAGCCTAATCACAAGGACTCTTGGTGCTGTGGTACTGTCCCCATTTCTGGTACACAGGGCCCAGGTTGAAGTCCCACCTCTGCTTGTTGTTTCATCCCTGTCTGATCAGCAGGATCAGACACATCACTGTTTGATTCATTCAAGGGACAGCAGGGTTTTTAATGGTAAGGAGCAGAGATACCAAAGTGCCCAAGACCATTGACCCCTCAAGGATCAGCAAAGGTCAACCAGAGGGTGAAGTTGGCCTACATGATGCCTGTCCCTATTGGGTGGCCCAAGTCTGGTCAGAAACTAGGCAGCATTGTCTTCCATCTTTGACCTGGCCAGTGTGGTGACCAGAACTACAATCACAGGGACAGGATAAACACTGGACGGGGTGCAGGTGAGGCTCCAGGTTGGAGGAACCCACCACCTCCAACTCCTCCTAAAAAACACAAGTAGGTTTGTGAAATGCAACACCCGAGTGGAGGCAGCTACTCCAGCAACATCTGGACAACTACTTAATGCCACCTCATCGTGGGCTGCAGTCCAAGTGCAGGTAGATGGGATTAATGTGGTTGGGTGTTTGTTGGGTCAGCATAGGCATGGTGGGCCAAAGGGCTTGTTTGAGAGATTTCTGGCATTTCAGAAGAAACCGGGAAGCCAAATGGTAGCATGTCTCACTTTTCAGTGAGAGACATGCTGGTCATTGACTTGAAACCTCACCCCACCCAACCATCTCTTCCCAACTCCAACCTTCACATCTTGGAGGAGGACTCTGCCTCCACGCTGATTCTGGAATTTCAGCAGCTTCTCTGCATGTTCCTGCTTCTCCTGGGACTGATCTTTGAAGAACCGGGAGAAACGAGGGAGGGCAACATCGTCCCGGTCAAAGTAGGACATCTGGACCAGAGAGAGAAGTTAAAGCCCATTAAAATGTACCACTGGGCCTGAACGTAGTTCAGAACTGCAGATCTGGTTTATCCTTCAAAAGCAAACTGATGATTCAGCCAGCTGTCAAAGTCTGGATACAGAAAATTGGCCTGTGAACCTAGTGTGGTTCAATTTGCCGGCAGATCTGTTAACTGGATCAATCTAGACAAACCCAGCTTCCTCCAGTTACCATGTTTGGGTTTGAAAGCACTATCAAATTGCTCAGGGTGGGGGTGGTCTGGCACAGCCTATGCTGAGAAAAGCTGAATTCATGTTTCCACTGATGGATGTCACAGAATTGGAGGAATAGCCAGGAGTTGATGTGCAGGATGGACTCAGGGTGGGGCAGCTGCACGACACTACATTTCTCCTTTAGGGCTAAAGTAACATACAGACACTGGGCACTGCTGTAATAATATAACCAGGAGGGAGCGAGTCTTCTCCAACCTGGAGATCAATCGGATTGGATGATAGCTCTGCAAGAGATGCTGTTGGCATTATGGGAGGAGGAGAAAGAGCAAAAGTGGAACCAAGATTCTGCAAAGGAAATCCTGCCCCGTGACAGCCATTGGGTTGTTACTGCAATAGACTACTACACCCATTTATGTAGCACACTCACATCTAGAAGCTTGCAAACAAGCATCACTGCTTAAAACAAACTGAAGCAAGGTCAGAGAGACCTTTAGATGAACTATTGTTCTGCAGATCATGTCACTCGTTAACATGAAGCTGGAAAACCTGATTTGACCCATTTGTACAGGTTAAATTCTAGACTTGACCCACCCCTTGCACTCATTCTAAACTGACATCACACTTGAATAACAAGCTGGAATAACAGTGAACACTTTATTGGCTGCTTCATAAAGCAGATGAGTATTGTTCTGAGGGAAGAAACCTGGTGAGAAGTTGCTCTTGACGATTTGCCTTGGTGGATTAAAGTGTGATTTAATTGTCTTGTTACATGTGACATGTGAAGAATAGTGAGGATTTTATATTAGCACAATTTTTGTTGAGTAGGCACACTGGCCAGTGATTAAAACCCACCTGGTTCAGCAGGAAAAGCTGTTCCCACGTCCCAAAGTGGGCTTACAGGGACTTGACCCTCATGTCATTGGAAACTTCTTCCTTCCAACAGGCACAAGCCCAGTGAGTGATGAATATTCTCCATGTGTCTGGAGAAGTGGAGCTACAACATGCAAGAAGCAGACAGCATCCAGAACAGAGCAGCCCACTTCATGGGGAGTGCATTCACCACCTCCTTTCAGGGTCCATTATCTACCAGGTCCCCTGCAGCTCTCACCTTCCAAACATATTCTCCCCCTAGGAAGGGCACAGGCACACCACCAGCTGGTCAAAGGGGCTGGCTTGTTTCAGACCAGGAGAGGTGGTATGGGAAAAGCCTTGCTTCAATGGCTCAACAAGCTCAGCACATTCCTGTAGACCCAGGAGGCTCCAATATATCACACTACAGCAGATCAATTGTCTGTAGGTTGAGAGAGAATGGGTCACACCCACCTCATGGAGGAGAGCAAAAAGCCAAAACAGGCCTCACTGGAAACCTATTTGAACAGGCAGGGAGTCACAGCCCAACCCTGAAGGCTGAGGCAAATCAGATTTGGTCATTCTGGACAGTCACTATGACACCTTTCTCCAACAGGAAATATAACCCTGGTTTGTTCACATGCATCACAAGACAAAACAGATACACCAGGACAGATTAGAACAGGAGGCTAATGAACTAATGGTTATCCCAGCTTCTTTCCAAAAGACTCAAATAATGGGAACAGCAATAGCTGGAGAATCCAAGAAAACAAAGCATCAGGCTGGATGAACACAGCAGGCCAAGCAGCACGAAGGGTCCAGGCACAAAACATCAGCTTTTATGCTCCTGAGATGCTGCTTGGCCTGTTGTGTTTATCCAGCCCCACGCTCAGTTATCTTCTTTCTAAAGTACTGTTGAGTTATGATAATCTTCAGAGATAGTGACAGTTACTGCCAGTCACAAACCTGACAGTGAATTACAAGATGTATTTCT
This sequence comes from Stegostoma tigrinum, assembly GCF_030684315.1. Classification (NCBI taxonomy): domain Eukaryota; kingdom Metazoa; phylum Chordata; class Chondrichthyes; order Orectolobiformes; family Stegostomatidae; genus Stegostoma; species Stegostoma tigrinum. Next base: position 14,225,412 of record NC_081391.1, on the reverse strand, counting down.
CAAAGCACTTCACCCACCAGACAGTCACTGAAAGTCAAGAGGGGCCCAGTTACTGTATATCAGTGTCATACCACATTTTTCTAATAGCATTAGATTTCTCCTGGTGTTTAAATAGGAGGGAAATATAAAACACTATCTACAGTAGTTCGAAGTTAGTTACAAACAAGAAAAACTGTTGACTTAACCATAACAGATTTAACTCCAACACCACAGGGACAGCACTCACCAAAGACTGATAGAGATAGGAGGCAGTGAGCTCCACATTAATCTGCTTGTTGACAGCAGCTTCACAATCCTGGTGATAGTTCTGACTGATTTGGGAGGCCATCTTGTGACACAAACTGCTTTCCTAACCCAGCACAACAAACTTGGAAAGAAAACCAACTACACCTAAAACATCACTCTCTTAGGACATTATTTATACCCCAATGCAGACCATCATTTTATGAAGCAGGAAATGACATCATCAGTGATGGCCAATCACTCTTGTTAATCAGTTGATCAGCTGCCACGTCCAATCAGTGCAGGATGGGAATTGGATCCAGAAACCGATCAGAATTGACAACTGGTCGATGATGGAATTGCTGATTGACCTCCTGCACAAGTGCAAATTCTGGAAGTACATCTCCCTGAAAATGAGAATAAAATACACTCTAAAACTTCGCTTTTGTATCTGAGGCTATTTCTTAATAAACACTCATCACAGATTTGCTGAATTCTGTCAGTTTGTTACTCTGAGGGATTAGTCTTTGTACCTTTTGAACAACAGTGTTGGAGCCCAGTGAGAAATGGCCAGATTTTGTCAACAGTAAACATTTTCCTATTGAGCTACAGCAACAGAATCCATGTGCTTTCGGACCATTTAATACAGACAACTGATGTACATTGTGGATCCATTCTGAATCTGCCGAGATCTCGTCGACTGTGGATCTGAGTAGGCCAGATTGAAAAATCAAAATGCGAAAGGTGCTGAGTGTCTCAGACACACAACAGGCCTCAGGCTCTATACGTAAATGGACCAGGAGATAGCTGTGAGAATTATACTGCACGTTCAGCACTTTTATCTCCGTGTTCAGTTTTTAATCACTTCGAGGATGACCAGCGCTGAACTTCCTCACGGATAGTAAGAACTGCTGTTGCTGGAGTCAGAGATAACACAATGTGGAACTGGATGCACACAGCAGGCCAGGCAGCATCAGCGGAGCAGGAAAGCTGATGTTTCGGGTCAGGAAGCTTCTTCAGAAATGTGCTGAATCTCCCTTTACTGAAGAAGGGTCCCTATCTGAATCATCAGCTTTTCCTGATCCTCTGATGCTTCCGGGCCTGCTGTGTTCATCCAGCTCCACCGTGTTAGCGCTTAACTCCAGTCTGTTTCTGAGCAGAGAGTGTCTGGTGCTGTTTACATTGCATTCTGCTGAACATACAGCTCAGAAACTGGTAGGTCACAGGCTGGGAACTCTGTTCCAAAGTATTCAACTTTTGACTTTCCAAAGCCTGTCCACCATGTATAACATTGGGGTCAGGATGTGTTAATGAATATTTATGGAACAGTTCAGAATTTTCTGGCTCAGTGCAGCCCCTACCTCACTCAAGCAGCTTGAAGTAAATCTATCGCCAGGAACACTATCCCTGTTTGTGAATGAAAATCCTAGAAGCCCCTCCTCAGCAGCAGCATCATTCCGGACTCCCCCACACCAGGTGGACTGTAATAACCAGCTCATCACTACCTCCTGAAGTGTAACAGTTGCTGAACACAAAATGTTGCCTTGCCCTTGGCACACTCAAGATTGACTGTATATAAAAAGCATGCGAGGACAGGGTAGGAGGAGTCCAAAACTAGAGGGCATCGGTTTGAGGGGAGAGGGGAAAGATCTAAAAGGGACTGAGGGGGAACGTTTTCACAAAGAGGGTGGTGCGTGTCTGGAAGAAGTTGCCAACAGAAACGATAGGTTTGCGTACAATTTCAAGACTTTGGACATGTATATGGGATGGAACGATTTAGAGGGATTTAACTGTTTAAGAGGGATTTGGACAGCAAGTAGGCAAATAGCACGACACAATTTGTGGAAACCTGGTCAGCAAGGACATGTTGTGCGTAAGAGTCTATTTCCATGATGGATGGCTCTGACTTTGCAACAGCCTCCTCCTCCTTTGTTTGGTACTTTAGGGGGTGAAAGGGCCTCAGCGATTAGCACTGTTACCTCACCACACCAGGAGCCCAAGGTTGATTCTAGCCTGGGGGAAAACTGTCTGAGCAGAGTTTGTACATTTGCCTCATGTCTGTGTGGATTTCCTTCACCTGTTCCAGTCTCCCACCACAGTCAAACAACATGTGGAGTAGGTGTACTGGCCGTGCTAAATTACCAATAGTGACAAGGGGTCATACAATCTGGGTAAATTAGCCATGGGAAATGTGGGGGCTGGGGGGGGAAGAACTGAACATGATGCTGTTCATAGTGTCAATGCAGATTTTAATGATCCGAATGGCCCGTAGCCAGAAATGTGCCAGTTGTCCTCCAGAAGTGCCACCCCACAATTGACAAACCCCCAACTTAACCTATTTGAGGAGAATATCTTGAATTTTTCTTTGGGACCACAACAAGGAACTCCATCTTGCTACTTTCCAACATTCAGGGGATGGGGTAAGACCTAGAAGTTTTGCTGAGTCCATTTACTAATTGGATCAGCCAAATTAGAGAACGATAAACAGGCTTCAAGCTCAGTGACATCTCCCAAAATATTTAGTAATCTGAATGAGGGAAAATAAGCAAGATAAATACATCATTTTATTCATTCCATTCAGCTGGTACAGCCATTACATTCTTTGCGACAAGCCCCTTCTCCCTGAAAGGTGACAGATTACCCAGGGTGAAGTGGGGAATGCATTCAGACCAAGCAGACAGTACTCCAGGCCACACTAACTGCTGTCCTCCAGGGAGAGCCTGTCAAACAGGTACTCTCCCATCCCATTCTCAGGGGCTCCCAGGCGCTTCAGGTTGGTGATGTAGTCCCCAAGTTGCTTGATGATCTCCACCTCCTCATCCAAATAGTGAGTCTCCAGGAAGTCACACAGCTGCAACAGAGGAATGACAAATTGTGATCACTATTAAAGACAAATTCAGAATTCCCACTGCAAAACATTTCACCATACCCTCTCTCAACAGCCCTGAAAATTCAAGCCAGCACCTGGAGAATATTTGGCAGTGAGGACAATAGGATTTCAGCTGCTCCCTCTTGCTGTTTGTGAAATGGAATGGAGGTGGATTGTGATGGACAATGATACTAAACGAGAATTCAGTGGCCAGTATCAGTTCAACACTCCTTCCAGATACTGATCCAAATTCCCATTTTAACAACTGTGAACACAGATCCTCAGCATGATCACTTCAGGTCCAATGTCAGCCAGGCAAAGTGTCACAGCAGTGAATTTCCAGACCACAAAGACCAACCAATGAAGTGTTGCCCTGAGGGTGTAGCAGTGATGAGAATGAGGAGGAGGTGAAGCTTACGTGAGGGTCAGTCTGGGCTGTGGCGAGTCGGTGTAGATCCAGCAAACTCTGGTTCACATTCTTCTCCAGATCCAGGGCAACCTGCATTGCCTGCAGGCTGTTACTCCACTCATCCCTCTCTGGCTTCTGAGGATGGAAAGAAGGACAGCTAAGCTCCAGGACAAACCTCACTGTTCCCCATTACATGCAGCACCCTTGTTCAACAATTGACCCTTCACGTAAAGGGAAAGCAATCACTGTCGTCATGTCTAATGGTAGGAGCACACAGACACACGGATCTTGTCTGATTGTACTTGGTACAAACAGAACTGCTTTAAAACTAAAAGAGTCCAGCCACGTTATTAGCAGCAGACCTTGAACTTTCAACCCGAGTGTACGTTTGATTTCACCGAAGCCTGGAACAAATGAGCGTGTTTGAGATTATCACGCAGAATTTAGACAGTATAGTTCTTGCACAAGATGTAGACCGAATGATGGGTGAAAGACAGAAGCACTTCACTTCCTGCACCTGCCTTCAGGATGTCATCATCCTGTTACTGATGGATGGAAGCCACACCCCAAGGGCAGCCATTTCTTCTCCCACTCAAATTTTGGCCAGGTCAAAGAAGCAATGGTGTTGTGAACAGGACCACTATCAGAAGGACAGGAAGGTCCCTCAGGTGGAAAATCCATTGAGGTGTTGGATTGGCTGGGGTTTTCCCTGGAGGACAAACAGGCTGAGGCAGTTAGCAGAGGGAAGTTGGGACAGGAGATGGGGAGAATGTGGGCCATGAGGAAGACAGAACAGAGAGCACAGGTTTGAGGAGTAAGCAGGTTATAGAGGGGCAATTGGAGGAAACCACATTCCAAAAAGGAGGCTGATCAAGATCAGAGTTGAACCGTGGTCTGGGTGGGGAGGGGAAGAGAAGGCAGTGGAGATAGCAACTCCAGCAGTATCTGGACATGTACTTCATGCCAGGGTATAGTCATCTGTGGACCAAGTGCAAGCAAGTCAGATTAGTGTAGTTCTGTTTATGGGGGGGCAAGTGGCTTTTCCCATACACTGCATGACTTTGAGGATATGAAACTTAGAAATCAAACTGAAAGAACTCTTCACTCTCCCGAGAGGAGGCAAACATCCTGCCACTGATGACTTGAAGCCACATGACAAGAGCAGCCATATGTTGCCAACTCTAACCTTCACATCCTGGAGGAGGACCCGGCCTCCACGCTGATTCTGGAATTTCAGCAGCTTTTCTGCATGTTCCTGCTTCTCCTGGGACTGATGTTTGAAGAACCGGGAGAAATGGGGGAGGGCAACATCGTCCTGGTCAAAGTAGGACATCTGGAAAAGAAAACAGACAAAAGCCCATGAAACACATGACTGGCCACAGTTCAGTCTCAGTGGTGAGAAGAAGCGAGCCTTCCCGATCAGGCTGACTATTCAATAAAGGTGTTAAACCTCCGGTATATGGGGATGGGAGAGAAGCGACTGTTGGTCAGTCAGTCAGTCATGTAGATGTAGATTTAAACTTGGTTCCATGCTGAACATGAAGTTGGAGCTTGTGACAAAGAGACAGCTTCTACGCAGTTCAAAATAATTAGAGGCAATCCTGAAGACACTGGTTCATTTTTAAAGAAAGTTAAAACCAAAGAAACAAAAACTGTTATCAGAACAAACAGGATTAGGCCACTCAGACCCTCAATCTTTGAGAAGGTGATCAAACAAGTAGATGAGAGTAAACCGGTTGATGTGGTGTATATGGATTTCAGCAAGGCGTTCGAGAACATTCCCCACAATAGGCTACTGTACAAAGTGTAGAGGAATGGGATTGTGGGAGATATAGCAGTTTGGACTGAAAATTGGCTTGCTGAAAGAAGACAGAGGGTGGTAGTTGATGCGAAGTGTTCATCCTGGAGACCAGTTACTAGTTGTGTACCACAAGGGTCGGTGCTGGGTCCACTGCTGTTTGCCATTTTTATAAGTGACCTGGATGAGGGCGTAGAAGGATGGGTTCGTAAACTTGCAGACGACACGAAGGTGGAGTTGCAGATAATGACGAAGGATGCTACAGGTTGCAGAGAGACATAGATAAGCTGCAGAGCTGGGCTGAGAGGTGGCAAATGGAGTTTAATGCAGCCAAGTGTGAGGTGATGCACTTTGTTGGAGTGACCAGAAGGCAAAGTACTGGGCTAATGGTAAGAATCTTGGTGGTGTCGATGAACAAAGATCTCGTTGTCCATGTACACAGGTCCTTGAAATTTGCCACCCAGGTTGACAGGGCTGTTAAGGCATTGTGTTTTGGCTTTTATTAACAGAGGGATTGTTTTCTGGAACCAAGAGGTTATGCTGCAGCTGTACAAAACTCTGTGGCCACACTGAGTATTGCGTACAGTTCTGGTCACTGCATTATAAGGAGGATGTGGAAGCTTTGGAAAGGGTGCAGAGGAGATTTACTGGGATGTTGCCTGGTATGGAGGGAACATCTCACAAGGAAAGGCAGAGGGGCTTGAGGCTGTTTTCAACAGAGAGAGACGAACGTTGAGAGGAGACTTAATTGAGACAAAATATTCAGAGGGTTAGATAGGGAAAGGCTTCTTCCTAGGAGGAAGACGGCAAGCACGAGGGGGCCTACCTTTAAACTGAGGGTTGGAAGATATAGGACAGATGTCAAAAGGTAGTTTCTTTACTCAGTAGGAAGGGAATGGAATGCTTTGCCTGCAATGGTTGTAGATTCGCCAACTTGAGGTATATTTAAGTCATCATCAGAAGAGCACATGGACACATATGAAATAGTGTAGGTTAGATGGGCTTCAGATCGGTATGACAGGTCAGCACAACAGCGAGGGCTTAAGGGCCTGTACTGTTCTACAGTCAATCCTACTGGAGAATAAAAAACAAACGTGAGGCAATCGCAAGGCATGATGTTTTCCCCTCACTGAAAAAAAGAATAACACCTTGTATACATAAATCCAAGATAACAAGGTTTAGAGCTGGAACAACACAGCCAGCCAAGTGGCATCTTCAGTGCAGGAAAGCTAATGTTTCGGGCCTAGACCCTTTAGTCCTGAAACAGGAGCTTTCCTGCTCCTAAGGTGCCACTTGGCCTGCTGTTATTCTCGCTCGACACCTTGTTATAAACAGATTCTCCTGCATCTGCACTTGCTATTATCTCTCTCACCTACAAATGAGACTATTTTTCAGGTGGTCACAGGCACAGCGCCAACTGACAAAAGAGGCCTGTTTCAAATAGGGCCAGCATGAGAGTAGAATCTCCATTTCTTCACTGTTATGGAGTGAAAAATCTCCAGACATTCCAGTAGCACCAATACACTAGATCATGCGACCCCAGGAACAGGCCTAACAAACCTTCACTTTCAACAACCCTAATGAGGGAGTAACAGTTACTGCCAGTCACAACAGTCTAAGGGAGTCTGAGAACACCAAGAACACTTCACCTCAATGTGTCACTGCAGGCCAAGTGGGGCATCAGTCCCATAGCCCATTGCTATGGAAACATCACATTCATCCTGAATTGCAGTTCACTTAAGAACAATTACAGTCAGTGTACAAGAATATCAGGTTAGTTAGAAACAAGGGAAACCAGTCACTTTGACATGATAGTTTAAATGTTAAACCCCTGAGAGGCAACACTCACCAAAGACTGATAGAGATAGGAGGCAGTGAGCTCCACATTAATCTGCTTGTTGACAGCAGCTTCACAATCCTGGTGGTAATTCTGACTAATCTGGGAGGCCATCTTGTGATGAGGAGTTTGTTTTACTCTCTTCACTACAAAAGTGACCAATTTAGAACCAAGATCAACAAGACAAGAAAACATAACCTCCTTGGGGCATTACTTTTTTCTCCAGGAGCAGACTCTCATTTTATGAAGCAGGAAATGGCATCATCAGTGATGGCCAATCACTCTTGGTAATCAATTGATCAGCTGCCACATCCAATCAGTGCAGGATGGGGATTGGATCCAGAAACCGATCAGAATTGACAACTGGTCGATGATGGAATTGCTGATTGACCTCCTGCACAAGTGCAAATTGTGGAAGTACATCTCCCTGAAAATGAGAACAAAATAGACTCTGAACCTTTACCTTTGTATCTGAGGTTATGTGTTAAGACACGCTCATCACAGATTTGATGAATTTTGTCGGTTTGTGACTCTGAGGGATTAGTCTTTGTACCTTTTGAATCACAGATTTGTAGCCCATTGAAAAATGACTAGATTTTGTTAACAGTAAAATTTTCCCATTGCTGTGCGTCAACAGAATTCATATGCTTTTGGACCATCTAATACAGAAAAACAATCTACTTTGTGGATTCATTCTGTATCTACTGTGATCTGTTTGGACTTGGGTCTGAGGAAGCACGGTTTGAAAACCAAAATGCTAAATGTGCTGAGTGCTTCAGGTACACGGTAGGCCTCAGGCCTTTCTACTGAATTGCTGCAGGAAATGTATCGCACGTTGAACACTTCTATGTCCATGTGCAGTTTTTAATTTTTCAAAACAGAACTCGCCCTCAATTGAAGCGTGTTTCCAAGTGAGAGTTTCTGGTTCTGGTTACATTGCATTGTCTAGATTGTGGAGCTGAGCAACTGGCCTCCCAGCCTCAAAAGCAGATTGCAATCTAGCACTATCTGATTGGATTGACCCACAAGTTTCAATGCTGATTTCAATTTCCCGAGGCTGGGAATTCTGTTGTGAATTGCTGAACTCCTGACTTCCCAAAGCCTGTCCACAATCGAGAAGTCTGAAGTTAGGAAGTGTGATGGAACACTGTACAATTTTCTGATTGCATGTAGACCCAGCAACAGTCAAGCAGCTCCATGTAACTCTGTCACCATCCTGACTTGGAACAATATCAGTGTTTGTGAATGAAACTCTCAGAAGCCCCTCCTCAGCAGCAGCAGCAGCATCATTCCGGTCTCACCAACACCAGGTGGACTGTAATAAGCAGCTCATCACCACCTCCTGAAGTGTAACAGTTGCTGTGCACTAAATGTAGCCTTGCCATTGGCGCACTCGAGATTGACTGTATATAAAAAGCATGCTGGGACAGAGTAGGGGAGTCCAAAACTAGATGGCATCGGTTTGAGAGGAGAGGGGAGAGGAGAAAGATTTAAAAGGGACATTTTCACTGAGACAATGGTGTGTGTATGGCATGAGCTGCCAGAGGAAGTGGTAGAAGTGTTTACAATTACAACATTGAAGAGACATTTAGATGTTTCCATTTACAGATTCGGTTTGGAGGAATATGGGCAAAACGTGGGCAAGTGGGACTTGTTCAGTAGTGGAAACGTGGTTGGCGTGGACAGGCTGGGCTGAAGGGCCTGTTTCCATGCTGTATGCCTCTGTGACTCTCATGGTCTGCAACAACATATTCCTTTGTTTGGTACATTTGGGTGTGATAGTGGCTCAGTGGTTAGCACGGTTACCTCCCAGTGACAAGGTCCGACGTTCCATTACAGCCTTCGGGAACTGTCTGTCTGGAGTTTGCATTTTCTCCCCGTGTCTCCCAGGTTCTCCAGTTTTCTCCCACGGTCCAACACTTTTCAGGTTAAGTGGATGGGCAACACTAAATTGCTGAATGACAAGGGGCTAGCTGAATTAGCCATGGGAACCAGTGTTAAGGGAATGGAGTGGGTCTGAACAGGATGGGGTGTAGAGTGTCGACGCTGCACTGGCCAAATGGCTGCTTCCTGGACAACAGGGACTTATTGACAAGAATTAAGATTGCTCCAAATTAAAAGGATTTCTGTCATGTAACAGATATGTTCAGTCACATAAGAGACATGTCCTCTCCAAAGGCTACATTGCACAGGAGCTGCAAAAGTCAGAGGTAATCCCCAGAATGTGTGACAGCTCGAACGAGAAAGTAAACAGCCGTACAGGATGGTATGCAGCTCCAGGTTTCCTCCCTCAGTCACACCATTCCCAAGTTGAACAGAAATCACTGCTCGTTCACCATCACTGAGTCAAGGCAACCTGCAGCACAGGGGAAGCTCAGAGGAACATAGGGAGCAGCTGAGTGCACTCAACGCTGGCTGTAGCAGCAAGAGCCAATCAAACAGCAGCATGTAACCATGAGTGTTGCTGTGTTACTCCCCGGCCACTCCTCTCCTGCTGTAGGTGGCAATGAGACAATGTGCTGATTCTAAAGTGGCTGTTTGTTGGAGAGAATCCGATAAACAGGCAAAGCAAAGAGGAATGAACAAGCCACATCAGGACAACTTGGGGTTGTTTATGGGAAACATGCCCGCACTGGGGGGGATTGACTCCCTGATTGCAGTGGGTCGTGAATCAAAGCGACCAGTAGGACCAGCATATTTATCTCAGACGAAGGAGGGATGAGCTGGCCAACATACCCAATTGCTAACAGTAAGATCAGAGGAGGGTCAGGGGGGTGAGCGGGGATGGAAAAACCCCGCAACTAATAGTACATGTCCCAAGGTTGGTTTGAACCTTAGCTCATCCCAATAACCCGAAGCCACATCTGCAGGTGAATATTAATGGTGCTAGTACCATTTAGTAGGGGAGGGGTGAGCGAAAGCTCTTGGACAGACAAGGTGAATGTGGAAAGAGGACTGTCAGAGAATCCCGAGACTGGGTGTCTCCTCTTCCCGTCGGCAGAGCAGCAGAACTCCCTTTCCCAAAAAGGGAGTTTCTTTCCTTCCATAGTATGGATCGCATCCAGAAGTGTAGTTTTTTTTGAAAAAAAACAAGACAGTGAAGAGCAAGTTGCACCCGACAAACCCAATATCCTCAAGTTCCGTTTGGAGGAACATCATTGATTGATAGGTCAGAGCGAGTTGCTCTTGGTATCCTTGTCTGACAGAGTACGGATTGGATTGAGTGTCGAAACAAGGAAATGTTTAGCCCAATTAGTAATTTGATCAACCAGTCAAACAGTAGAAAAATTAAAATGCTTCAATCTCTCAGAATAACTACCAAAATTATACAGGGCTCTGAATGATGGGCAATAAGCAAGATCAACACATCATTTTATTCATTCCCATTCAGCTGGTACAACCATTACATTCTTTGCTCCAAGTCCCTTCTCCCTGGAAGGAGACAGGTTGTCCAGGGTGAAGTGGGGAATGCATTCAGACCAAACAGACAGTACTCCAGGCCACACTAACTGCTGTCCTCCAGGGAGAGCCTGTCAAACAGGTACTCTCCCATCCCATTCTCAGGGGCTCCCAGGCGCTTCAGGTTGGTGATGTAGTCCCCAAGTTGCTTGATGATCCTCACCTCCTCATCCAAACAGTGATTCTCCAGGAAGTCACACAGCTGCAACAGAGGATTATGACAACTTGTGCATTAACATGGCACAGGACAATTTCAGAATTCCCACTGCAAGAGACTCAGCCATGACTAACTCCAGACAGTCCTCAAAGTGCAGCCGATAGCTGGAGAATTTGTGCCAGTGAGGACACAAGTATTTCAACTCGAGTGGCCCCGAATGGGAATTCAGTGGCCAATATCACTTCAGCACTCCCACTAGATTATAACCCAAATTCCCCATGTCACTCATGGCTGAGCAGTTGTGACATTGTACCTGGAGTGAATACAGTGATAGCAATGTCATATCCAGACAAAAACTGTTTCAGCAGTGAATTTCCAAACCACAAAGTCAACCAATGAAGTGTTGCCCTGAGGGTCCAGCAGTGATGAGAATGAGGAGGAGGTGAAGCTTACATGGGGGTCAGTCTGGGCTGTGGCGAGTTGGTGTAGATCCAGCAAACTCTGGTTCACATTCTTCTCCAGATCCAGGGCAAACTGCATTGCCTGCAGGCTGTTACTCCACTCATCCTTCTCTGGCTTCTGAGGATGCAGAGAAGGACAGGTAAGCTTCAGAAACAGAATCCCTGCAGCATGGGAATAGGCCATTCAGCCCATTGAGACCATCAATACCCCCTGAAAAGACTCCCACCCAATTCTGCAACCCCTCACTTCCCATGACCTATCCTCCTAACCAGCACATCATTGGGCTGTGGGAGGAAACCCATGCAGGGAGAAATGTGAATTCCAATCATTCACCCAAGGCCAGAACCAAACCTGGGTCCCTGGCAGTGAGGCAGCAGTGCTGATCACTGAGCCACTGTGCCATCCCTGAGGTCCAGGTGAAGATCAAAAAGTTACTTGGGTACTGCTTTCACCTTTCCCCATTTATCCTTGATCTGAATGAGGAAGTCCAGGACCATGTCATCATGGGGATAAGGATGTAATTTGCACCCTGGTGTGGATTACACCAGTGTCCATCTGCTGGAGTTTGGATCAGGACATGCACAGCCTAATCCCAAGGGCTCTTGGTGCTGTGACACTGTTCCTGGTTCTGGTACACAAGGGCCAGGTTGAAGTCCCACCTGTGCCATTTGTTTCATATCTGTCTGAGCAGCAGGATCAGAAACATCACTGTTTGATTCATTCAAGGGACAGCAGGGTTTTTAATGGTAAGGAGCAGAGATACCAAAGTGCCCAAGACCATTGACCCCTCAAGGATCAGCAAAGGTCAACCAGAGGGTGAAGTTGGCCTACATGATGCCTGTCCCTATTGGGTGGCCCAAGTCTGGTCAGAAACTATGCAGCATTGTCTTCCATCTTTGACCTGGCCTGTGTGGTGACCAGAACCACAATCACAGGGACAGGATAAACACTGGAGGGGGTGCAAGTGAGGCTCCAGGTTGGAGGAAACCCACCACCTCCAACTCCTCCTAAAAAACAGAAGTAGGTTTGTGAAATGCAACACCCGAGTGAAGGCAGCTACTCCAGCAACATCTGGACAACTACTTAATGCCACCTCATCGTGGGCTGCAGTCCAAGTGCAGGTAGATGGGATTAATGTGGTTGGGTGTTTGTTGGGTCAGCATAGGCATGGTGGGCCAAAGGGCTTGTTTGAAAGATTTCTGGTATTTCAGGAGAAACCGGGAAGCCAAATGGTAGCATGTCTCACTTTTCAGTGTGAGAAATGCTGGTCACTGACTTGAAACCTCACCCCACCCAACCATCTCTTCCCAACTCCAACCTTCACATCCTGAAGGAGGACTCTGCCTCCACGCTGATTCTGGAATTTCAGCAGCTTCTCCGCATGTTCCCGCTTCTGCTGGGAATGATCTTTGAAGAACCGGGAGAAACGAGGGAGGGCAACATCATCCCGGTCAAAGTAGGACATCTGGAAGGGAGAGGGAACAAGTTAAAGCCCATTAAAATGTACCACTGGGCCTGAATATAGTTCAGAACTGCAGACCTGGTTTATCCTTCAAAAGCAAACTGAAGGTTCGGCCAGCTGTCTAAGTGTGGCTACACAAAATTGGCCTGTGAACCTAGTGTGGTTCAATTTGCCGGCAGATCTGTTAACTGGATCAATCTAGACAAACCCAGCTTCCTCCAGTTACCATGTTTGGGTTTGAAAGCACTATCAAATTGTTCAGGGTGGGGGTGGTCTGGCACAGCCTATGCTGAGAAAAGCTGAATTCATGTTTCCACTGACGGATGTCACAGAATTGGAGGAATGGCCAGGAGTTGGTGTGCAGGATAGACTCAGGGTGGGGCAGCTGCACGACACTACATTTCTCCTTTGGGGCTAAAGTAACATACAGACACTGGGCACTGCTGTAATAATATAGCCAGGAGGGAGCGAGTCTTCTACAACCTGGAGATCAATCGGATTGGATGATAGCTCTGCAAGAGATGCTGTTGGCGTTATGGGAGGAGGAGAAAGAGCAAAAGTGGAACCAAGATTCTGCAAAGGAAATCCTGCCCAGTGACAGCCATTAGATTGTTACTGCAATAGGCTACTACACCCATTTATGTAGCACACTCACATGCAGAAGCTTGCAAACAAGCATCACTGCTGAAAACAAACTGAAGCAAGGTCAGAGACCTTTAGATGAACTATTGTTCTGCAGATCATGTCACTCGTTAACATGAAGCTGGAAAACCTGATTTGACCCATTTGTACAGGTCAAATTCTAGACTTGACCCACCCCTTGCACTCATTCTAAACTGACATTCACACTTGAATAACAAGCTGGAATAACAGTGAACACTTTATTGGCTGCTTCATAAAGCAGATGAGGATTGTTCTGAGGGAAGAAACCTGGTGAGAAGTTGCTCTTGACGATTTGCCTTGGTGGATTAAAGTGTGATTTAATTGGGTTGTTACATGATGTGACATGTGAAGAATAGTGAGGATTTTATAGTAGCACAATCCCCTGTTGAGTAGGGACAGTGGCCAGTGATTAAAACGCACCTGGTTCAGCAGGAAAAGCTGTTCCCATCTCCCAAAGTGGGCTTACAGGGACTTGATCCTCATGTCATTGGAAACTACTTCCTTCCAACAGGCACAAGCCCAGTGAGTGATGAATATTCTCCATGTGTCTGGAGAAGTGGAGCTACAACATGCAAGAAGCAGACAGCATCCAGAACAGAGCAGCCCACTTCATGGGGACTGCATTCACCACCTCCTTTTCAGGGACCATTATCTCCCAGGGCCCCTGCAGCTCTCACCTTCCAAACATATTCTCCCCCTTGGAAAGGCACAGGCACACCACCAGCTGGTGAAAGGGGCTGGCTTGTTTCAGACCAGCAGAGGTGGTATGGGAAAAGCCTTGTTTCGCTGGCTCAACAAGCTCAGCACATTCCTGTAGACCCAGGAGGCTCCAATATATCACACTACAGCAGATCAATTGTCTGTAGGTTGAGAGAGAATGGGGTCACACCCACCTCATGGGAGGAGAGCAAAAAGCCAAAACAGGCCTTACTGGAAACCTATTTAAACAGGCAGGGAGTCACAGCCCAACACTGAAGGCTGAGGCAAATCAGATTTGGTCATTCTGGACAGTCACTATGACACCTTTCTCCAACAGGAAATATAACCCTGGTTTGCTTACATCCATCACAAGACAAAACAGATACACCAGGACAGATTACAACAGGAGGCTAACGAACTAATGGTTATCCCAGCTTCTTTTCAAAAGACTCAAATAATGGGAACAGCAAAAGCTGGAGAATCCAAGAAAACAAAGCATCAGGCAGGATGAACACAGCAGGCCAAGCAGCATGAAGGGTCCAGGCACAAAACATCAGCTTTTATGCTCCTGAGATGCTGCTTGGCCTGTTGCGGTCATCCAGCCCCACGCTCAGTTATCTTCTTTCTAACATACTGTCAAGTTATGATAATCTTCAGATATAGTGACAGTTACTGCCAGTCCCAATCCTGACAGTGAATTACAAGATGTATTTCTCAAAGCACTTCACCCACCAGACAGTCACTGAAAGTCAATAGGGGCCCAGTTACTGTCTATCAGTGTCATACCACATTTTTCTAATAGCATTAGATTTCTCCTGGTGTTTAAATAGAAGGGAAATATAAAACACTATCTACAGTAGTTCCAAGTTAGTTACAAACAAGAAAAACTGTTGACTTAACCATAACAGATTTAACTCCAACACCACAGGGACAGCACTCACCAAAGACTGATAGAGATAGGAGGCAGTGAGCTCCACATTAATCTGCTTGTTGACAGCAGCTTCACAATCCTGGTGATAGTTCTGACTGATTTGGGAGGCCATCTTGTGACACAAACAGCTTTCCTAACCCAGCACAACAAAACAACAAACTTGGAAAGAAAACCAACTTCACCTAAAACATCACTCTCTTAGGACATTATTTATACCCCAATGCAGACCATCATTTTATGAAACAGGAAATGACATCATCAGTGATGGCCAATCACTCTTGTTAATCAATTGATCAGTTGCCACGTCCAATCAGTGCAGGATGGGAATTGGATCCAGAAACCGATCAGAATTGACAACTGGTCGATGATGGAATTGCTGATTGACCTCCTGCACAAGTGCAAATTCTGGAAGTACATCTCCCTGAAAATGAGAATAAAATACACTCTAAAACTTCACTTTTGTATCTGAGGCTATTTCTTAATAAACACTCATCACAGATTTGCCGAATTCTGTCAGTTTGTTACTCTGAGGGATTAGTCTTTGTACCTTTTGACCGACAGTGTTGGAGCCCAGTGAGAAATGGCCAGATTTTGTCAACAGTAAACATTTTCCTATTGAGCTACAGCAACAGAATCCATGTGCTTTCAGACCATTTAGTACAGACAACTGATGTACATTGTGGATCCATTCTGAATCTGCCGAGATCTTGTCGACTTTGGATCTGAGTAGGCCAGATTGAAAATCAAAATGCGAAAGGTGCTGAGTGTCTCAGACACACAACAGGCCTCAGGCTCTATACGTAAATGGACCAGGAGATAGCTGTGAGAATTATACTGCACGTTCAGCACTTTTATCTCCGTGTTCAGTTTTTAATCACTTCGAGGACGACCAGCGCTGAACTCCCTCACGGATAGTAAGAACTGCTGTTGCTGGAGTCAGAGATAACACAATGTGGAACTGGATGCACACAGCAGGCCAGGCAGCATCAGAGGAGCAGGAAAGCTGATGTTTCGGGTCAGGAAGCTTCTTCAGAAATGTGCTGAATCTTCCTTTACTGAAGAAGGGTCGCTATCTGAATCATCAGCTTTCCTGATCCTCTGATGCTTCCTGGCCTGCTGTGTTCATCCAGCTCCACACTGTGTTAGCGCTTAACTCCAGCCTGTTTCTGAGCAGAGAGTTTGCGGTGCTGTTTACATTGCATTCTGCAGAACATACAGCTCAGAAACTGGGAGGTCACAGGCAGGGAACTCTGTTCCAAAGTATTCAACTTTTGACTTTCCAAAGCCTGTCCACCATGTATAAGACTGGGGTCAGGATGTGTTAATGAATATTTATGGAACGGTTCAGAATTTTCTGGCTCAGTGCAGCCCCTACCTCACTCAAGCAGCTTGAAGTAAATCTATCGCCAGGAACACTATCCCTGTTTGAGAATGAAAATCCCAGAAGCCCCTCCTCAGCAGCAGCATCATTCCGGACTCTCCCACACCAGGTGGACTGTAATAACCAGCTCATCACCACCTCCTGAAGTGTAACAGTTGCTGAGCACTAAATGTAGCCTTGCCATTGGCACACTCAAGATTGACTGTATATAAAAAGGATGCTGGGACAGGGTAGGGTCATCTAAACTAGAGGGCATTGGTTTGAGGGAAGAGGGGCAAGATTTAAAAGGGACTGAGGGGGAACGTTGTCACAAAGAGGGTGGTGCGTGTCTGGAAGAAGCTGCCAACAGAAACGATAGGTTTGGGTACAATTTCAAGACTTGGGACATGTATGTGGGATGGAACGATTTAGAGGGATTTAACTGTTTAAGAGGGATTTGGACAAAAAGTAGGCAAATGGCACGACACAATTTGTGGAAACCTGGTCGGCAAGGACATGTTGTGCTTAAGAGTCTATTTCCATGATGGATGGCTCTGACTTTGCAACAGCCTCCTCCTTTGTTTGGTACTTTAGGGGGTGAAGGGGCCTCAGCGGTTAGCACTGTTACCTCACCACACCAGGAGCCCAAGGTTGATTCTAGCCTGGGGGAAAACTGTCTGAGCAGAGTTTGTACATTTGCCTCATGTCTGTGTGGATTTCCTTCACCTGTTCCAGTCTCCCACCACAGTCAAACAACATGTGGAGTAGGTGTACTGGCCGTGCTAAATTGCCAATAGTGACAAGGGGTCATACAGTCTGGTTAAATTAGCCATGGGAAATGTGGGGGTGGGGGAAGATCTGAACATGATGCTGTTCATAGGGTCAGTGAAGATTTTAATGATCCGAATGGCCCGTAGCCAGAAATGTGCCAGTTGTCCTCCAGAAGAAGTGCCACCCCACAATTGACAAACCCCCAACTTAACCGATTTGAGGAGAAAATCTTGAATTTCTTTGGGACCACAACAAGGAACTCCATCTTGCTACTTTCCAACATTCGGGGGATGGGGTAAGACCTAGAAGTTTTGCTGAGTCCATTTACGAATTGGATCTGCCAAATTCGAGAACGATAAACAGGCTTCAAGCTCAAGTGACATCTCCCAAAATATTTAGTAATCTGAATGAGGGACAATAAGCAAGATCAATACCATCATTTTATTCATTCCCATTCAGCTGGTACAGCCATTACATTCTTTGCTACAAGCCCCTTCTCCCTGGAAGGAGCCAGATTGGCCAGGGTGAAGTGGGGAATGCATTCAGACCAAGCAGACAGTATTCCAAGCCACACTAACTGCTGTCCTCCAGGGAGAGCCTGTCAAACAGGTACTCTCCCATCCCATTCTCAGGGGCTCCCAGGCGCTTCAGGTTGGTGATGTAGTCCCCAAGTTGCTTGATGATCCTCACCTCCTCATCCAAATAGTGGGTCTCCAGGAAGTCACACAGCTGCAATGGAAGAAAGAGAAATTGCGATCACTATTAAAGACAACTTCAGAATTGCCACTGCAAATTAATTCACCATACCCGCTCTCAACAGCCTTGAAAAATCAAGCCAGCACCTGGAGAATTTGTGCCAGTGAGGACAAGAGGATTTCAGCTGCTCCATCTTGCTGTTTGTGAAATGGAGTGGAGGTGGATTGTGATGGACAATGATACTAAACGAGAATTCAGTGGCCAGTATCAGTTCAACACTCCTTCCAGATACTGATCCAAATTCTCATTTTAACAACTGCTGAACACAGATCCTCAGCATGATCACTACAGGTCCAATGTCAGCCGGGCAAAGTGGTACAGCAGTGAATTTCCAAACCACAAAGACCAATCAATGAAGTGTTGCCCTGAGGGTGTAGCAGTGATGTGAATGAGGAGGTGAAGCTTACATGAGGGTCAGTCTGGGCTGTGGCGAGTTGGTGTAGATCCAGCAAACTCTGGTTCACATTCTTCTCCAGATCCAGGGCAACCTGCATTGCCTGCAGGCTGTTACCCCACTCATCCCTCTCTGGCTTCTGAGGATGGAAAGAAGGACAGCTAAGCTCCAGGACAAACCTCACTGTTCCCCATTACATGCAGCAACCTTGTTCAACAATTGACCCTTGACCCTTCATGTAAAGGGAAAGCAATCATTGTCATCATGTCTAATGGTAGGAGCGCACAGACACATGGATCTTGTCTGATTGTACTTGGTACAAACAGAACTGCTTTAAAACTAAAAAAAAGAGTCCAGCCACTTTATTAGCAGCAGACCTTGAACTTGCAACCTGAGTGTACGTTTGATTTCACCGAAGCCAGGAACAAAGGAACGTGTTTGAGATTATCACGCAGAATTTAGACAGTATAGTTCTTGCACAAGATGTAGACCGAATGATGGGTGAAAGACAGAAGCACTTCACTTCCTGCACCTGCCCTCAGGACGTCATCCACCTGTTACTGATGGATGGAAGCCACACCCCAAGGGCAGCCATTTCTTCTCCCACTCAAATTTTGGCCAGGTCAAAGAAGCAATGGTGTTGTGAACAGGACCACTCTCAGCAGGACAGGAAGGTCCCTCAGGTGGAAAATCCATTGAGGTGTTGGATTGGCTGGGGTTTTCCCTGGAGGACAAACAGGCTGAGGCAGTTTGCGGAGAGAAGTTGGGACAGGAGATGGGGAGAAATGTGGGTCATGAGGAAGACAGACCAGAGAGCACAGGTTTGAGGAGTAAGCAGGTTATAGAGGGGCAATTATAGGAAACCACATTCCCAAAAAGGAGGCTGATCAAAATACGAGTTGAACCGTGGTCTGGGTGGGGAGGGGGAAGAGATGGCAGTGGCGATAGCAACTCCAGCAGTATCCGGACATGTACTTCGTGCCAGGGTATAGTCATCTGTGGACCAAGTGCAAGCAAGTCAGATTAGTGTAGTTCTGTTTATGGGGGGGCAAGTGGCTTTTCCCATACACTGCATGACTTCAAGGAGATGAAACTTAGAAACCAAACAGAAAGAACTCTTCACTCTCCTGAGAGGAGGCAAACATCCTGCCACTGATGACTTGAAGCCACATGACAAGAGCAGCCATATATTCCCAACTCCAACCTTCACATCCTGGAGGAGGACTTGGCCTCCACGCTGATTCTGGAATTTCAGCAGCTTCTCTGCATGTTCCTGCTTCTCCTGGGACTGATGTTTGAAGAACCGGGAGAAATGGGGGAGGGCAACATCGTCCTGGTCAAAGTAGGACATCTGGAAAAGAAAACAGACAAAAGCCCATGAAACACATGACTGGCCACAGTTCAGACTCAGTGGTGAGAAGAAGCGAGCATTCCCGATCAGGCTGACTATTCAATAAAGGTGTTAAACCTCTGGTATATGGGGATGGGAGAGAAGCGAGTGTTGGTCAGTCAGTCATGCAGATGTAGATTTAAACTTGGTTCCATGCTGAACATGAAGTTGGAGCTTGTGACAAAGTGACAGCTTCTACTCAGTTCAAAATGATTAGAGGCAATCCTGAAGACACTGGTTCATTTTTAAAGAAAGTTAAAAAACCAAAGAAACAAAAAACTGTTATCAGAACAAACAGGATTAGGCCACTCAGACCCTCAATCTTTGAGAAGGTGACCTAACAGGTAGATGAGTAAACTGTTTGATGTGGTGTATATGGATTTCAGCAAGGTGTTCGATAACATGCCCCACAATAGACTATTGTACAAAATACAGAGGAATAGGATTATGGGAGATATAGCAGTTTGGATCAGAAATTGGCTTGCTCAAAGAAGACAGAGGGTGGTAGTTGATGGGAAGCATTCATCCTGGAGACCGGTTACTAGTGGTGTGCCGCAAGAGTCGGTGCTGGGTCCACTGCTGTTTGTCATTTTTATAAATGACCTGGATGAGGGCGTAGAAGGATGGGTTAGTAAATTTGCAGACGACACTAAGGTGGAGTTGCGGATAATGACGAAGGATGCTGTAGGTTGCAGAGAGACATAGATAAGCTGCAGAGCTGGGCGGAGAGCTGGCAAATGGAGCTTAATGCAGCCAAGTGTGAGGTGATGCACTTTGTTGGAGTAACCAGAAGGCAAAGTACTGGGCTAATGGTGAGAATCTTGGTGGTGTCGATGAGCAAAGAGATCTTGGTGTCCATGTACACAGGTCCTTGAAAGTTGCCACCCAGGTTGACAGGGCTGTTAAGGCATAGTGTTTTGGCTTTTATTAATAGAGGGATTGTTTTCTGGAACCAAGAGGTTATGCTGCAGCTGTACAAAACTCTGGTGTGGCCACACTGAGTATTGTGTACAGTTCTGGTCACTGCATTATAAGGAGGATGTGGAAGCTTTGGAAAGGGTGCAGAGGAGATGTACTGGGATGTTGCCTGGTATGGAGGGAACATCTTACAAGTTAAGGCAGAGGGGGTGGAGGCTGTTTTCAACAGAGAGAGATGAACATTGAGAGGAGACTTAATTGAGACAAAATATTCAGAGGGTTAGATAGGGAAAGGCTTTTTCCTAGGATGGTGACGGCAAGCACGAGGGGGCCTACCTTAAAACTGAGGGGTGGAAGATATCGGACAGATGTCAAAAGGTAGTTTCTTAACTCAGAGTAGGAAGGGAATGGAATGCTTTGCCTGCAATGGTTGTAGATTCGCCAACTTGAGGTATATTTAAGTCATCATTAGATGAGCACATGGACACACATGGAATAGTGTAGGTTAGATGGGCTTCAGATCAGTGTGACAGGTCAGCACAACAGCGAGGGCTGAAGGGCCTTTACAGTTCTACAGTCAATCCTACTGGAGAATAAAAAACAAACATGAGGCATTGACAAGGCATGATGTTTTCCCTCACTGAAAAAAGAATAACACCTTGCATACATAAATCCAAGATAACAAGGTTTAGAGCTGGAACAACACAGCCAGCCAAGTGGCATCTTCAGTGCAGGAAAGCTGATGTTGCAGGCCTAGACACTTCAGTCCAGAAACAGGAGCTTTCCTGCTCCTAAGGTGCCACTTGGCCTGCTGTTATTCTCGCTCGACACCTTGTTATAAACAGATTCTCCTGCATCTGCACTTCCTATTATCTCTCTCACCGACAAATGAGACTATTTTTCAGGTGGTCACAGGCACAGCACCAACTGACAAAAGAGGCCAGTTTCAAATAGGGCCAGCATGACAGCAGAATCTCCGTTTCTTCCCTGTTATAGAAAGAAAAATCTCCAGACATTCCAGCAGCACCAATACACTAGATCATGCAACCCCAGGAACAGGCCGAACAAACCTTCACTTTCAACAACCCTAATGAGGGAGTAACAGTTACTGCCAGTCACAACAGTCTAAGGGAGTCTGAGAACACCAAGAACACTTCACCTCAATGTGTCACTGCAGGCCAAGTGGGGCATCAGTCCCAAAGCCCATTGCTATGGAAACATCACATTCATCCTGAATTGCAGTTCAGTTAAGAACAATTACAGTCAGTGTACAAGAATATCAGGTTAGTTAGAAACAAGGGAAACCAGTCACTTTGACATGATAGTTTAAATGTTAAACCCCTGAGAGGCAACACTCACCAAAGACTGATAGAGATAGGAGGCAGTGAGCTCCACATTAATCTGCTTGTTGACAGCAGCTTCACAATCCTGGTGGTAATTCTGACTAATCTGGGAGGCCATCTTGTGATGAGGAGTTTGTTTTACTCTCTTCACTACAAAAGTGACCAATTTAGAACCAAGATCAACAAGACAAGAAAACATAACCTCCTTGGGGCATTACTTATACTCCAGGAGCAGACTCTCATTTTCTGAAGCAGGAAATGGCATCATCAGTGATGGCCAATCACTCTTGTTAATCAATTGATCAGCTGCCACGTCCAATCAGTGCAGGATGGGAACTGGATCCAGAAACCGATCAGAATTGACAACTGGTCGATGATGGAATTGCTGACTGACCTTTGGCTTCCAGCATAAATACAAATTGTGGAAGTACATCTCCCTGAAAATGAGAACAAAATAGACTCTGAGCCTTTACCTTTGTATCTGAGGTTATGTGTTAAGACACGCTCATCACAGATTTGCTGAATTCTGTCGGTTTGTGACTCTGAGGGATTAGTCTTTGTACCTTTTGAATCACAGATTTGTAGCCCATTGAAAAATGACTAGATTTTGTTAACAGTAAAATTTTCCCATTGCTGTGCGTCAACAGAATTCATATGCTTTTGGACCATTTAATACAGAAAAACAATCTACTTTGTGGATTCATTCTGTATCTACTGTGATCTGTTTGGACTTGGGTCTGAGGAAGCACGGTTTGAAAACCAAAATGCTAAATGTGCTGAGTGCTTCAGGTACACGGTAGGCCTCAGGCCTTTCTATTGAATTGCTGCAGGAAATGTATCGCACGTTGAACACTTCGCTGTCCATGTGCAGTTTTTAATTTTTCAAAACAGAACCAGCCCTCAATTGAAGCGTGTTTCCAAGTGAGAGTTTCTGGTTCTGGTTACATTGCATTGTCTATATTGTCGAGCTGAGCAACTGGCCTCCCAGCTTCAAAAGCAGATTGCAATCTAGCACTATCTTATTGGATTGACCCACAAGTTTCAATGCTGATTTCAATTTCCCGAGGCTGGGAATTCTGTTGTGAATTGCTGAACTCCTGACTTCCCAAAGCCTGCCCACTATCGAGAAGACTGAAGTTAGGAAGTGTGATGGAACACTGTACAATTTTCTGATTGCATGTAGACCCAGCAACAGTCAAGCAGCTCCATGTAACTCTGTCACCATCCTGACTTGGAACAATATCAGTGTTTGCGAATGAAAATCCCAGAAGCCCCTCCTCAGCAGCAGCAGCAACATCATTCCGGTCTCTCCTACACCAGGTGGACTGTAATAAGCAGCTCATCACCACCTCCTGAAGTGTAACAGTTGCTGAGCACTAAATGTAGCCTTGCCATTGGCACACTCAAGATTGACTGCAGAAAAAAAGCTTGCTGGGACAGGGTAGGGGAGTCCAAAACTAGAGGGCATCGGTTTGAGAGGAGAGGGGAGAGGAGAAAGATTTAAAAGGGACGTTTTCACTGAGACGATGGTGTGTGTATGGCATGAGCTGCCAGAGGAAGTGGTAGAAGTGTTTACAATTATAACATTGAAGAGACATTTAGATGTTTCCATTTACAGATTTGGTTTGGAGGAATATGGGCAAAACGTGGGCAAGTGGGACTTGTTCAGTAGTGGAAACGTGGTTGGCGTGGACAGGCTGGGCTGAAGGGCCTGTTTCTATGCTGTATGCCTCTGTGACTCTCATGGTCTGCAACAGCATATTCCTTTGTTTGGTACATTAGGGTGTGATAGCGGCTCAGTGGTTAGCACGGTTACCTCCCAGTGACAAGGTCCTACGTTGCATTACAGACTTCGGGAACTGTCTGTCTGGAATTTGCATTTTCTCCCCGTGTCTCCCAGGTTCTCCAGTTTTCTCCCACGGTCCAACAATTTTCAGGTTAAGTGGATCGGCAACACTAAATTGCTGAATGACAAGGGGCTAGCTGAATTAGCCAGGGGAAACAGTGTTAAGGGAATGGAGTGGGTCTGAAGAGAATGGGGTGTAGAGTGTCGACGCTGCACTGGCCAAATGGCTGCTTCCTGGACAACAGGGACTTATTGACAAGAATTAAGATTGCTCCAAATTAAAAGGATTTCTGTCATGTAACAGATATGTTCAGTCACATAAGAGCCATGCCCTCTACAAAGGCTACATTGCACAGGAGCTGCAAAAGTCAGAGGTAATCCCCAGAATGAGAGACAGCTTGAACGAGAAAGTAAACAGCCGTACAGGATGGTATGCAGCTCCAGGTTTCCTCCCTCAGTCACACCATTCCCAAGTTGAACATAAATCACTGCTCGTTCTCCATCACTGGGTCAAGGCAACCTGCAGCACAGGGGAAGCTCAGAGGGACATAGGGAGCAGCTGAGTGCGCTCAACGCTGGCTGTAGCAGCAAGAGCCAATCAAACAGCAACATGTAACTGTGAGTGTTGCTGTGTTACTCCCAACCCACTCCTCACCTGCTGTAGGTGGCATGGAGACAATGTGCTGATTCTAAAGTGGCTGTTTGTTGGAGAGAATCCTATAAACAGGCACAGCAAAGAGGAATGAATAAGCCACCTAAGGACAACTTTGGGTTGTTTATGGGAAACATGCCCCCACGGGGGGATTGACTCCCTGATTGCAGTGGGTCGTGAATCAAAGCGACCAGTAGGACCAGCATATTTATTTCAGACGAATGAGGCAGAAGCTGGCCAACATGCCCAATTGCTAACGGCAGGATCAGAGGAGGGTCGGGTGGGTGAGCGGGGAATGAAAAACCCCACAACCAATAGTACATGTCCCAAGGTTGGTTTGAACCTTAGCTCATCCCAATAACCCGAAGCCACATCTGCAGGTGAATATTAATGGTGCTAGTACCATTTAGTAGGGGAGGGGTGAGCGAAAGCTCTTGGACAGACAAGCTGAATGTGGAAAGAGGACTGTCAGATAATCCCGAGACTGGGCGTCTCCTCTTCCCTTAGGCAGAGCAGGAGAACTCCCTTTCCCAAAAAGGGAGTTTCTTTCCTTCCGTAGTATGGATCGCATCCAGAAGTGTAATTTTTTTTGAAAAAAAAAACAAAACAGTGAAGAGCAAGTTGCACCCGACAAACCCAATATCCTCAAGTTCCGTTTGGAGGAACATCATTGATTGATAGGTCAGAGCGACTTCCTCTTGGTATCCTTGTCTGACAGAGTACGGATTGGATTGAGTGTTGAAACAAGGAAATGTTTAGCCCAAATTAGTAATTTGATCAACTAGTCAAACAGTAGAAAAATTAAATGCTTCAATCTCTCAGAATAACTACCAAAATTATACAGGGATCTGAATGATGGACAATAACCAAGATCAACACATCATTTTATTCATTCCCATTCAGCTGGTACAGCCATTACATTCTTTGCTCCAAGCCCCTTCTCCCTGGAAGGAGACAGGTTGGCCAGGGTGAAGTGGGGAATGCATTCAGACCAAGTAGACAGTACTCCAGGCCACACTAACTGCTGTCCTCCAGGGAGAGCCTGTCAAACAGGTACTCTCCCATCCCATTCTCAGGGGCTCCCAGGCGCTTCAGGTTGGTGATGTCGTCCCCAAGTTGCTTGATGATCCTCACCTCCTCATCCAAATAGTGAGTCTCCAGGAAGTCACACAGCTGCAATGGAAGAAAGAGAAATTGTGATCACTATTAAAAACAACTTCAGAATTCCCACTGCAAAACATTTCACCATACCCACAACGATACTAAACAATAATTCAGTGGCTAGTATCAGTTCAACGCTCCTTCCAGATAATGATCCAAATTCCCATTTTAACAACTGCTGAACAGATCCTCAGCATGATCACTTCAGTCCCAATGTCAGCCAGGCAAAGTGTGACAGCAGTGAATTTCCAAACCACACAAAGACCAACCAATGAGGTGTTGCCCTGAGGGTGTCGCAGTGATGAGAATGAGGAGGTGGTGAAGCTTACATGAGGGTCAGTCTGGGCTGTGGCGAGTTGGTGTAGATCCAGCAAACTCTGGTTCACATTCTTCTCCAGATCCAGGGCAACCTGCATTGCCTGCAGGCTGTTACCCCACTCATCCCTGTCTGGCTTCTGGAGGAGGGAAAAGAAGGACAGTTAAGCTTCAGCAACAGCATTCCTGCAGCATGGCCACAGGACATTCAGCCCATTGAGACCGATGACTGGCAGTTCATCAATAATACCGCGAGGCCATGTCCTCCTCCTCATGAGCAGGATGAGAAACATCACTGCAACTTAGTTCATTGAAGGGCCAGCAAAGCTTTTAGAATAAAAGGAACTAAGATAACAACGTCCAGACCATAGATAGCTCAAGGCTCAGTGAAGGTAGACAGGCTGGTGAAGGTGGCTGACATGATGCTCGTCCCCTTCAGTTGGGGCACAATATAGAGCTCAGTCTTGTACCAAGCTTTGCAACGTGAGCCAGGCCAAGGATGGAATGCAGGGTGGTGACCAGAACCCCAAAATCAGAGGGACAGGATGGCACTGGAGGGGCTGCAGGTGAGGAATACTAGGATGTTGCCTCAAGACTGAAAATCCATTGAAGACAGGGTCCAGAAGCTGGGATTTTCCTTGGAGGTGGTGAGGCTGAGGCAGTTGGAATATGGAAGGACAGAGGTCTTCACCATAGCAGGCACCAATACCAGAGGGCACAGGTTTGAGGAATCAACAGGTTAGAGGAAGTGTCCTCCCTCACCCCTGCTCCCACCCCGACCAGAGGATGGTAGAAATATGGAAGAGACAGCCACTCCAGCAACATCTAGCCAAGTACTTCATGCCAGGGCAGAGTAGTCTGTGGACCAAGTGCAGCAAAGTGTCATTTGGTGTGTCAGCATAGACATGGTGGGCAAAGGGCTTGTTTCTGTGATTTGTTGTATTCAGAGTCAGGACACAGGGGACCCAAACAGAACAAGATATTTGTCACTTCCCATCAGGACGTGAAGTCCTCGTCACTGACTTGAAGCCTCACCATGAGAGCTGCCATTTTTCACCTGTAACCACACACCCTCACCCAAACCAAACTCCAACCTTCACATCCTGGAGAGGACTCGGCCTCCACGCTGATTGGGAATTTCAGCAGCTTCTCTGCATGTTCCCGCTTCTGCTGGGACTGATCTTTGAAGAACCGCGAGAAATGGGGGAGGGCAACGTCATCCCGGTCAAAATAGGACATCTGGAAGAGACAACATTTCAAATCTCATTAAAGGGACCACTGGGGCCAATTGTAGATCTCAGAAATTGATGACCGGTTGAGAATTGTCAGTTTGCTCCAGAATGCCACGAGCTGTTATGTTCTGGTACATGACTGTGGCCATGAACCTAGTGTTGTCCAATTAGCCAGACGATCCTTTAACTGGCTCAATGTGAACAAACCCAGCTTCCTCCAGGGAGGATGTGCATACCATGTGTTTTGGTTTAAGATACCTAATGCAATGCTCAAGGGGTCTGGCACAGCATTGAGAGGGAAAAATTGAATTCATGTTTCCTCTGTTGAACACTCATCAGGATTGAATGAAACTAGTGATGGAGTAAGGTTTTAACCTTGTGCCAGGAGCTGGTATGCAGAATGGACTCAGGGTGGCAGCTGCAAGGCACTGCATTTCTCCTTTGGGGCTCAGGTGGCATACATATATGTTAGCCCAGTGTCAGATTTCCTGTTTAGCCTGCTGTGTTCATCCATCTCCCGACCTTGGTTTCTCAATACTGATGTTGAGCACTACTCTAACAGTACAACTAGGGGGAAGCAAGTTCTGCAACCTCAAGATTAATGGCATTAGATGTACCATATATTTTAGTGCTACAGGACATGCTGTCTGCAGCATGGAGGAGAAAGTGGCACCAAGATTCTGGTGAGGAAAGCCTGCCCAGTAACAGCCTTTGGATTGTTGCCGCAGAAGGCTATTACACACCTGTTTATTGAGTGCACTCACATCCAGAAGCTCGCAAACAAGCATCGCACCGATAAAACAAATTGTAAGAACAAACCGAAGAAAAGTCAAATGTTGGAGACAGACAATGTGATCTCTAGATCAACTGTTGTTCTATGGATAATGTCACCAGTAAACACACTGCTGGAAACCTTCATTTAGCTAAGTTGAACATGCAAAATGCTGTAATTTTCCCCACCCATAATCACTCACGTCTAAAACTGACATTCACAATTCAACATTGGAGGGCTACAGCTTCAGTTGAAGTAGAAGTGAGTCATCTATTAGATGTTTGTTCAGAAGCTGATGCATGAGAGCTGCTATAAGCAAGGAATCCTGATGTGAAAAGCTACTTCAACCCTCAAATACAAAGTGAGGCAAAAAAAAGTATGGTTTAATTGGGTAGTTCCAAGTTGTGGAAGACAGAATAGTGGGGATTTATTGATTGGTACATAATTCCCTGTTGTGCTGGGACACTGGCCAGTGATTAAACCCCAAGTGGTTCCCCAGTAAAAGCTGTTCCCACCTCCCAAATGGAGGTTATACTGACTCCATCCTTATATCGAGGCAGCTTCCTTCCAATAGGCACAAGCCCAGAGAGAAATGAATATTCCCCATGTGTCAGTAGAAGGGGAGCTACAACATGCAAGAAGCAGACACCATCCAGGACAGAGCAGCCCACTTCATGGGGACTGCATTCACCACCTCCTTTCAGGGTCCATTATCTACCAGGTCCCCTGCAGCACTCACCAAGGTTACTTCAAACACACACCTTCCAAACGCAGTCTATCCCTCAGAAGGGCACAGGCACACTGCCACCTGGTCTTAGGGGCCAGTGTGTTTCAGGGCCAGGATAGATGGTCTGGGAACAATCCCTTTCATCACTGTCACTGAGGCAATACCCTCAGCACATTCCAGAAGCACCAGCGTCTCACTTCACACACCACAGCAGATGAACTTCATGTCAAGTGTGAAGGGAAGGGCCACACCCATCTCAATAATGATCTCAAAGCCCAGTAGGCCCCCAACAAGGCCTATTTGAGCTGCTAATAGTCACACCCAAACCCTGAAGGCTGTGTCAGATCAGATTTGGTTAATTGGAAAGTGCTACCATAATGCCTTACTACTATACCAAGTCAGCATGTTGTTCAATGGCATACATCACTAAATAAACAGAAAGCAAGAAATTAAAAACAGAAGCCAGTAACTAGCCAATGGTTATTCCAGTTCCTTCAGAAATTAGATGAACTTTTTGATAATCCTAGTGAGGGAGTGACAATTACTGCCAGGCATAACCTTATCAGGGAATTTTGAACTAAGTCAAAAACAAAACACTTCTCCCTCCAGAGATCATTGAAGACTGACAGGGTCCACCATGACTGTACATCAGGATCATAGCCCACAGATATGACAACATCACATTTCTCCTGATGTGTTCAATAGGTAAGAGATATGAAACACAATCTACAAGGGCATCAAGTTAGTTAGAAACAAGGGAAATAGCTCACTTCAGAATAATAGATTGAATTTTAACCTCATAAACACAACACTCACCAAAGACTGATAGAGATAGGAGGCAGTGAGCTCCACATTAATCTGCTTGTTGACAGCAGCTTCACAATCCTGGTGATAGTTCTGACTGATCTGGGAGGCCATTTTGCGAGGAGAAAAGGGCTTTCCTTTTTCTTACAATCAAAGAACAAACTTAGAAAGAAAACCAACTACACCTAAACCATCAGTCGCGTGGAGACACTATTTATACCTCAGTTGCAAGCCCTCATTTTATTGAGCAGGATATGACATCATCAGTGATGGCCAATCACTCTTGTTCATCAGTTGATCAGTTGGCACGTCCAATCAGTGCAGGATGGGTATTGGATCCAGAAACCGATCAGAATTGACAACTGGTCGATGATGGAATTGCTGAATGACCTTGGACCTCCGCACAAGTGCAAATTCTGGAAGGACATCTCCCTGAAAATGACAAAAAACATACTCTGAAACTTCTGTATCTGAGGTTATGTATTAAGACACCCTCATCACAGATTTGCTGAATTCTGTCGGTTTGTTACTCTGATGAATTTGTCTTTGTAGCTTTTGAACGACGGTGTTGGAGTATATTGAAAAGTGGCAAGATTTTGTGGACAGTAAACATTTACGTATTGGTGTGCAGCAACAGAATTCATGTGCTTTTGGGTCATTTAATACAGGTACCTACAGGCTATGGATCCATTCAGAATCTGCCAGGATCTCGTTGACTTTGGATCGTAGTAAGTCCAGTTTGAAAATCAAATTCGAAAATGTGCTGTGCGGGAGTAGGCCTCAGGGTCTATACCCAAATAGCCCATGTGACAGCTGCTAGAAATATATTCCATGTTCAGCATTTTATCTCGGTGTTCAGTTTTTAGTCAGTTCAAGAATGACGAGCACTTAACTCCCTCAGAGATAGTAAGAACTGTCAATGCTGGAGTCAGAGATAAGAAAGCGTGGAGCTGGAGTAACACAGCAGGCTGGGCAGCTTCAGAGGATCAGGAAGGCTGACTTTTTGGGTTGGGACCCTTCTTCAGAAATGGGCTGAATTTCCCAGCTAAACTGCTGAGGTATCAGGTGCTGGAAATATATCGCACATTCAATATTTCTATTTCTGTGTTCAGCTTTTAACTGCTCCAAGGACAACAAGCGCTTAACTGCAGCGTGTTTCTAAACAGGAGGTTCTGGTCCTGTTTACATTGCACTCTGTAGAACAAACAGCTCAGAATGTGGGAAGAGGCTGGGAATTCTGTTGTGAATCACTCAACTCCTGACTTTCCAAAGCCTGTCCACCATCAACAAGACTGAAGTCAGGAAGTGTGATGGATGACTTTACATTGTTCTGGCTCAAGACAGCCTCAACGACACTCAAGCAGCTCCATGTAAATCTGTCACCATCCTGACTTGGAACACTATCCCTGTTTGTGAATGAAAATCCCAGAAGCCCCTCCTCAGCAGCAGCATCATTCCGGGCTCTGCTACACCAGGTGGACTGTAATAACCAGCTCATCACCACCTCCTGAAGTGTAACAGTTGCTGAGCACTAAATGTAGCCTTGCCATTGGCACACTCAAGATTGACTGTATATAAAACGCTTGCTGGGACAGGGTAGGGGAGTCCAAAACTAGAGGGCATAGGGGCAAGTTTTGAAAGGGACATGAGGGACAACGTTTTGACACAGGAGGTGGTGCGTGTATGGAACGAGCTGCCAAGGGAAACGGTAGGTTTGGGTACCATTACAAGACATTTGGACACGTATATGGGATGGAACGGTTTAGAGGGATTTGGGCCAAATAAAGGCAAATGGCACGACACAATTTGTGGAAACCTGGTCTGCAAGGACATGTTGTGCTGAAGAGTCTATTTCCATGATGGATGGCTCTGACTATGCAATGCAAGAGCCTCCTCCTCTGTTTGGTACTTTCGGGGGTGACGGGGCCTCAGCAGTTAGCACTGTTACCTCATAGCACCAGGGGCCCGAGTTATATTCGGGCCTTGGGGAAATGGTCTGTGTGGAGTTTGTACATTCTCCTCGTGTCTGTATCGACGTCTTTCAGGTGCTCCAGTCTCCTACCACAGTCGGGCAACATGTAAATTAGGCGTATTTGCCGTGCTAAATTGCCAATGGTGACAGGGGGAACCATGGTAAATTAACTGTGGGAAATGTGGTGAGCCTGAACAGGGTGCTGTTCAGAGTCAATGCAGATTTAAAGTGCCTAATGAGGCCTTCCCACACTTCAGGTTTACTATCGCAAAGACTTAAATATCCCAAAAACAAAACAATTTAGGTGGTGGAACGAATATGCTAAGGGGTGGATGGCCTCACCCCACCAAACTCCACAAAGGCTGCAGTGAGAAAACTCCCTGAAACAACCCCCAGGACGTCTCTAATTACCCACTCCCGAACCCCCGATCTCCGACACCTCAAAAAAGATAAAGCAAGCAGCCGTACAGGAAAGTCAGCATCTCCAGGTCTCCTCTCCCAGTCACACTACTCCTTCAATGTGATTAGGTGAGGACAACCTGCATCAAGAGCAACCCTCACCCTGTGGGAAGCTCAGAGGAACCAAGGGAGCAGCTGAGTGCACTCAATGCTGGTTTGAGCGGCAAGAGTCAATCCAATGGCAGCATTTAGCCATGAGCGTTGCTGGGTTATTCCCAGGTCACTATTCGCTTGCTTTGGGTGGAAGGCAGACCCTGCCCTATAAGCCCATGCTGTGGAGGAGATTTTGAGCTGACTCACTGGGAAGAGGGCTACGGTGAATGTTTGGGATGATTCTTCACAGCTCTGGCCTGGTAAGATGGAAAGTGACGTTTCAGTACAAGTGACGGCTTGTTACAGCGAGCCGTGGCCTAAGGGCAGACAGTGAAATGAGAGCCTCAAGATGAGGAATTTGTCATGCCTCTGGCTAAAAGATCACCCCCAGTGTGTACTGGCAGCGAGTCTCAGTGGGCATTGAAATCACAGCCCCCTGGACAAAGATTATGCCTTACTCAGATGGCGGAGGTCCCTGTGACCAAATGCAGTTTGGTGTTACAAGGGAGCCAGGGGGGAGGGGAAGGTCACAGTTTCCATCCACCCACCTATCACCTTGCTCCCACCCCAACAAACCCTCACTGGTTCTGTTATGAGCTCAGACAACATCACAAGGCTCCAGCCATTGTGGAACCCAAAGTAACGAGATTGAGAAGAGTGTGTACTGGTCAGGGCAGGGCCAAAGGGTGAAAGATATACCTGACATCTGGGATCTTCTGTTTCATAGGTTCCTGGAGTGGGAGTGAAGTCAGGACCTGATGTGTAACCTTCCTTTGGAGTGTTATCTACTGCCCCAGCCACCAGAAATCACAAAACAGACTCTCCATGTGAGGACTGTCACTTCAGACAATAACCTATTGTCTAGAATGGCTGAGAAGTGACTAAGGGAATGCAATTGGACATGAATATCACAATTCCCCTACCTTCTCACAACAGTAAAGCCAGATACCCACTCGTACAATCTGGGAACTTGGTGTCACAAAGAAAGCCTGCCCTGGCCAGGACACACTCTTCTCAGCATCGTTACTTTGGATCCCCCTGTGGATGGAGCCTCAGATCTTTGCCAGATATGTTGTTTGAAATACTATTGAACCCACTGTATCCAGAGGGGTATTAATTGACCTCCAGAAGATCTTCCATCCCACCTTTGGCAAACCCCCAACCTCATTCTATTTGAAGGGGAATACCTTGAAAAGGAATGACAGAAAGGAACACCATCCAGTTACTGCTCAGTATGTGGGGATGGTAAAAAATCCAGTGAACTGTTTAAGTTCAATTGTCAAATTAAAGATAACAGGCTTCAAGCTCAAGAGATGGCTCCCAAAGTATTCAGTAATTTGTATGATGGACAATAGGCAAGATCAACACATTTTATTCATTCCCATTCAGCTGGTACAGCCATTACATACTTTGCAACAAGTCCCTTCTCCCTGGAAGGAGACAGATTGCCCAGGGTGAAGTGGGGGAATGCATTCAGACCAAGCAGACAGTACTCCAGGCCACACTAACTGCTGTCCTCCAGCGAGAGCCTGTCAAACAGGTACTCTCCCATCCCATTCTCAGGGGCTCCCAGGCGCTTCAGGTTGGTGATGTAGTCCCCAAGTTGCTTGATGATCTCCACCTCCTCATCCAAATAGTGAGTCTCCAAAAAGTCACACAGCTGCAACAGAGGAATATGACAACTGGATACATTAACACTATCCAGGACAATTGTACAATTCCCACTGAAAAACAGACTCAGCCATAACTAACACCAGACAGTCCTGAAAGTGTAGGCAAAAGCTGGAGAATTTGTGCCAGAGAAAACATGACTTCAACTCGAGTGATCCTGAATGAGAATTCAGTGGCCAATATCACTTCAGCACTCCCACAAGATTATAACCCAAATTCCCCATTTCACTCATTGCTGAGCAGGTGTGACACTGTACCCGGAGTGAATATGCTGTGACAATGTCATATCTGGACAAAGATAGTGTTACAGCAGTGAATTCCCAATCCACAGACCAATGAAGTGTTGCCCTGAGGGGGTAGCAGTGATGAGGTGAAGCTTACATGAGGGTCAGTGTGTGCTGTGGAGAGTTGGTGTAGATCCAGCAAACTCTGGTTCACATTCTTCTCCAGATCCAGGGCAACCTGCATTGCCTGCAGGCTGTTACCCCACTCATCCCTCTCTGGCTTCTGAGGATGCAAAGAAGGACAGTTAAGCTTTAGAAACAGAAACCTGCAGCACAGGAACAGGCCATTCAGCCCATTGAGACCATCAATACCCCCTGAAAAGACTCCCACCCAGTTCTTGTAACCCCTCACTTCCCGTGGCCTATCTTCCTAAGCTGTACATCATTGGACTGTGGGATTGAAACCCCTCCAGGAAAAAACAACATGTTTGAAATTTATT
Organism: Stegostoma tigrinum; assembly: GCF_030684315.1. Lineage (NCBI taxonomy): Eukaryota > Metazoa > Chordata > Chondrichthyes > Orectolobiformes > Stegostomatidae > Stegostoma > Stegostoma tigrinum. The sequence continues at coordinate 14,191,084 of NC_081391.1, read as the reverse complement.
CACCCAAGGCTGGAACCAAACTTGGGTCCCTGGCACTGAGGCAGCAGTGCTGATCACTGAGCCACTGTACCATCCCTCAAGTCTCAATGCTCAAGTCAGTTACTTGGGAACTGCTTTCACCTTGCCCCATTTATCCTTGATCTGAATGAGGAAGTTCAGGACCATGTCATCATGGGGATAAGGATTTATTTTGCACAAAGGTGATGGATTACACCAGTGTCCATCTGCTGGAGTTTAGATCAGGACATGCACAGCTTAATCCCATGGGCTCTTGGTGCTGTGGTACTGTCCCTGTGTCTGGTACACAGGGCCCAGGTTGAAGTCCCACCTGTGCCATTTGTTTCATATCTGTCTCATCAGCAGAATCAGAAATATCACTGTTTGATTCAGTGAAGGGACAGCAGGGTTTTTAATGGTAAGGAGCAGAGATACCAAAGTGCCCAAGACCATTGACCCCTCAGGGATCAGCAAAGGTCAACCAGGGGGTGAAGTTGGCCTACATGATGCCTGTCCCTATTGGGTGGGACAAGTCTGGTCACAAACTACAGAGTATTGTCTTCCATCTTTGACCTGGCCAGTGTGGTGACCAGAACCACAAGGACAGGATAAACATTGGAGATGGGCGCAGGTGAGGGTCACCCGGATGTTGCCCCAAGATTGAAAAGCCATCGATTGGAGGTTGGATAGGCTGGGAACTCCCTTGAAGCAGACGAGGCAGTTATCTGATGGAAGCATGGAAGACTGGGGAGTGTCCACAGGAAGTGGAGACAATGGTTTTGGAGTCTAGTATGGGGAAGACAGAAGGCACAGGTTTGAGGGGAAATTGGAGGAACCCAACACCTCCAACTCTTCTTAAAAGGGAGGAGGATGGTAGGTTTGTGAATGTCAGCACAGGAGTTGGGGGGGGGGGAAAAGAGTGGTGAGGAGGAGGTGACAACTCCAGCGATATCTGGACAACTACTTAATGTCAGGGCATAAGTGGGCTGTACACCAAGTGCAGGTAAATGGGGTCAGAGTTGTTGGGTCAGCATAGACATGCTGCGCCAAAGGGCTTGTTTGTAGGATTCCTAGCATTTCCAAAAAAGAAACATGGAAGCCAAATGGAAGAACTTGTCACTGAGAAATTCTTGCCACTGACTTGAAACCTCAACCATCCCTTCCCAACTCCAACCTTCACATCCTGGAGGAGGACTCTGCCTCCACGCTGATTCTGGAATTTCAGCAGCTTCTCTGCATGTTCCCGCTTCTCCTGGGACTGGTCTTAGAAGAACTGGGAGAAGTGGGGAAGGGCAACATCATCCCGGTCAAAGTAGGACATCTGGAAGTTGGGGAGAAGAGAGAGAAGAGAGAGAAGTTAAATCACATTAAAATGGGGCACTGGGCCCTAGTATAGTTCAGAACTGCAGATCTGCTAATACATAGTTTTTTTGAGAGCACAGTGAGGTTCAATTAGCCAGCAGATCCTTTAACTGGATCAGAGTAGACAACCCCAGCTGACTCCAGATAGCATGCAAAAACCATGTTTTTGTTTGAAAGCACTGTCAAATTGCTCAGGGTGGGGGGTGATCTGGCACAGCATATGCTGAGAAAAGCCAAATTCATGTTTCTACTGTGACATCCATCAGAATTGGATGAATGGCCAGGAGCTGGTTTGCAGGAGGGACTCTGTGGGGCAGCTGCGAGGGACAACATTTCTCCTTTGGGGCTAAAGTGACATGCAGACATGGGCAATGGTGTAACAATATAACCAGGAGGGAGCGGGTCTTTTACAAATTGAAGATCACTGGGATTGGATGCATTATGTATTTCAGCTCTGCAATATGTGCAGCCTGCATAATGGAAGAGGAGAGAAAGTGGCATCAAGATTCTGCTAATGAAAGCCTGCCTAGTGACAGCCTCTGGATTGTTACAGCAATGGGCTATCACACCTGTTTATGCAGTGCACTCACATCAGGAAGCTTGCAAACAATTATCATGTGGTTAAAACAAAGTCAGATGTCAGAGAGACCTGGAGATCAACTATTGTTCTGCAGATCATGTCACTGGTTAACATGAAGCTGGAAAACCTGATTTGGCCTAATTCTATAGGTGACCCACCTATCTCACTCACATCCTAAATTGACAATCCAACATGTTTTTCTGGATTAAGGGCTGCATCAACATTAAGTAGAAGTGAATAGTTTATTGGCTCCTCCATAAAGCCAATGAATTTCATTCTGAGGGAGGAAACCTCCTATGAAATTGCTCAACCTCAAAAATGCAAATAGTCAAGAAACTTGGTATTGATTAATTAGGTTGTTACATGTTGTGGCATGTGTAGAATAGTGGGGATTTTATATGGGAACACAATATTCCCATTGAGTGGGGACACTGGTCAGTGATTAAAACTGAAACTGGTTCATCAAGAAACGCTACCCCCCACCTCCCAGAAGGTGCTTATAGGGACTTGATCCTTCTGTCAGAGAGGACTTCCTTCCAACAGGCACAAGCCCAGAGATTGATGAAGATTCTCCATGTGTCTATAGAAGTGGAGCTACAACATGCAAGAAACAGGCACCATCCAGGACAGAGCAGCCCACTTCATGGGGACTGCATTCACCACCTCCTTTCAGGGTCCATTATCTACCAGGTCCCCTGCTGCACTCACCAAGGTTACTTCAACACAACTTCCAAACAGTCTACCCCTAGGAAGAGCATAGGCACCCCTCCATCTGGGGAAAGGGCCAGTGTGTTTCAGACCAGGGGAGGTGGTATGGGAACATCCTTGCTTCAGAGTCAATAACCTCAGCACACTGCTGCAGCCCAAGGAGGCTCCAACACATCACACACTACAGCAATTCACTTGTCTGTAGGTTGAGAGAGAATGGGGTCACACCCACCTCATGGAAGAGAGTCAAAAGCCAAACAGGCCTCACTGGAAGTCTAATTAAACAGGCAGGGAGTCACAGCCCAACCCTGGAGGCTAAGGCAAATCAGATTTGGTTATTTGGGGCAGTCACTATGACACCTTTCCCCAACAAGGGTAAACTGTTTTGTTTACATGTATCACAAGATAAAGCACATACACCAGGACAAATGGCTAATTAACTAACAGTTATCCCAACTTCTTTCTCAGTTACTCAGAAATAACAGGAACTGCAGATGCTGGAGAACACAAGAAAACAAAGCATCAGGCTGGATGAACACAGCAGGCCAAGCAGCATGAAGGGTCCAGGCCCAAAACATCAGCTTTTATGCTCCTGAGATGCTGCTTGGCCTGCTGTGGTCATCCAGCCCCACACTTCACCTTCTTTCTAAAAGGACTGTCAAGTTGAGATAATCCTCAGGGGAACTCAATCCTGACAGTGAATTACAAAAGGTATTCCACAAATCACTTCACCCACCAGACAATCAAATGAAAGTCAACAGGGGCCCAGTTACTGTCTATCAGAATCATACCACATTTTTCCTAACATTAGATTTCTCCTGGTATCTCAATAGGTGAGAAATATAAAACAATCCACAGTAGAACCAAGTTAGTTACAAACAGGAAAAACTGTTCACTTTACCATAAGAGATTTAACTCCAACACCACAGGGACAGCACTCACCAAAGACTGATCGAGATAGGAGGCAGTGAGCTCCACATGAATCTGCTTGTTGACAGCAGCTTCACAATCCTGATGATAGTTCTGACTGATCTGAGAGGCCATCTTGTGATTTTAAAAAGGGGCTTCCTTTCCCTCCACAACAAAACAACAAACTTAGAAAGAAAACCAACTTCACCTAAAACATCACTCTTTTAGGACGTTATTCATATTCCAGGAGCAGACCCTCATTTTCTGAAGCAGGAAATGACATCATCAGTGATGGCCAATCACTCTTGTTAATCAATTGATCAGCTGCCACATCCAATCAGTGCAGGATGGGAATTGGATCCAGAAACCGATCAGAATTGACAACTGGTCGATGATGGAATTGCTGAATGAGCTTGGAGCTCCAGCATAAATACAAATTCTGGAAGTACATCTCCCTGAAAATGAGAATAAAATAGACTCTGAACTTTTACCTTTGTATCTGAGGTTATGTGTTAAGACACGCTCATCACAGATTTGCTGAATTCTGTCGGTTTGTTACTCTGAGGGATTAGTCTTTGTACCTTTTGAATCACAGATTTGTAGCCGATTGAAAAATGACTAGGTTTTGTTAACAGTAAAATTTTCCCATTGCTGTGCATCAACAGAGCCCATATGTTTTTGGACCATTTAATACAGAAAAACAATCTACTTTGTGGATTCATTCTGTATCTACTGTGATCTGTTTGGACTTGGGTCTGAGGAAGCACGGTTTGAAAACCAAAATGCTAAATGTGCTGAGTGCTTCAGGTACACGGTAGGCCTCAGGCCTTCCTACTGAATTGCTGCAGGAAATGTATCGCACGTTGAACGCTTCTATCTCCATGTGTAGTTTTTAACAGAACTGAACTCGCCCTCAATTGAAGCGTGTTTCCAAGTGAGAGTTTCTGGTTCTGTTTACATTGCATTGTCTAGATTGTGGAGCTGAGCAACTGGCCTCCCAGCTTCAAAAGCAGATTGCAGTCGAGCACTATCTTATTGGATTGACCCACAAGTTTCAATAATGTGTACAAACCATGGTGAGAGGTCAAACTTTATGAATACCCATGGCAATGAGAGCAAGCCAGAGGCTGGGAATTCTGTTGTGAATTGCTGAACTCCTGACTTTCCAAAGCCTGCCCACTATCGAATAGACTGAAGTTAGGAAGGGTGACGGAACGCTGTACAATTTTCTGGCTTAATGCAGCCCCAATGACGCTCAAGCAGCTCCATGTAAATCCATCACCATCCTGACTTGGAACAATATCCCTGTTTGTGAATGAAAATCCCAGAAGCACCTCCTCAGCGGCAGCAGCAGCAGCATCATTCTGGTCTCTCCCACACCAGGTGGACTGTAATAAGCAGCTCATCACCACCTCCTGAAGTGTAACAGTTGCTGAGCACTAAATGTAGCCTTGCCATTGGCACACTCGAGATTGACTGTAAATAAAAAGCATGCTGGGACAGGGTAGGGGAGTCCAAAACTAGATGGCATCGGTTTGAGAGGAGAGGGGAAAGATTCGAAAAGGAGAACTTGTTGAGGGACAACTTTTTCGCTGATAGGTTGAGGTGTATATGGAATGAGCTGCCAGAGGAAGTGGTAGAAGTGGGTATAATTACAACATTGAAGAGACATTTAGAGATTTACTTT